>NC_137206.1:24366741-24831741 GCF_960531495.2 Zeus faber | reverse complement strand
TTAAACCCTCGACCCATGACCCATGCTCTGCCCCAACTGCTGCCTTGTACCTTTAAAACAAAGAGATGCACAGCAGAGTAAAGGCTTATTTTGAACGCACAACTTTTAAAGTTTAGTCATTTCAGAAGAGCGAGTATGAATAAGTCAAGGTGCTCCAGAGAAAGAGAGTAAACTGCAGAAGTTAATTACCGTTGAAGAAATCTGAGTGAACTGCTTTTTCATTAGCTGCAAGGTCCATAAGCAGGGCATTGCTGCCCCCTGCCTGCAACACATAGAGGGGTGCAATGCAAAAGGTATCACACACCAATACAACCAAGTGATGAAAATCAAACACATTTTCTAAGCCTTCTGCTTTTTATATATTAGGGATCGTGCACAGATACCAATATCTGCATCGGTTTCGATACGATATTCCAACATTAGGTGACTGATCTGCATTAAGTTTCAAATTTTTTACACTCTGTGACGGTTTCATGATGAATCTATATCTATATTCTGCTTAAACAAAGCGGCAAGTAAATAAGAAACAAACACACTGGGACCTAAAAATCAGTGGCCTCAACATTATTTTAGCTGTACAATCGGTAGTCAGAGGAACCATTCATTTAGGCAGAAAAATGCACAGAAAATCTTTTATCCCAAATCACAAAATGCAAATCAGTCACACACACTATGAATTCTGATGTTTTAATTCTGATGTTTGTTTTTTATGATGAATTCATGCTGGTGTTTTGGGTATAACTATGACAGCGGGCCAACTCTCCCCAACAAACCTCGTCCAGGTCCACATAAGGTCCGGCTCCCTCGGGAAACATCTCGTCCATGGCGGGTTTCATGATATGCACAGTGTTTTTCAACGTTAATTCAACAGAAGGTGCATTGGAGCGACAGTGTCTCCGTCCCGGCGTGTTGAAGACGCCAACGCCACACAACAAAATGTAAACACAAGACGGAAGAAAAACAATGCGGCACCCACTGGTGCAACGCTCTATTGTATCCGACTTACTCGACTCAACGGTTCCGGAATCACTGCCGCCGCCATCTACGCTAGAGTGTGGGTCAGCGTAAATATGTCCAAAGGTAAACAAAAAATAAGTAAATAAAAGCACAAAAAACACAAAAACATTTTTATTCAATATTTTTGTTTCGAGGGCGAATTCTCCTGCGCTATGATCGGCTGTTAGGATAACCAGAGTGATATTCCACTTCATCAGTTTGGTTGTCTTTCTTTATCCATTTTATTCTTCTTGTTGGTGTGAAGTCATCGGCATTACACCAACTACTGGACTGCAGTGGAGTAGTTTGTTGTTTTGTTTTTAATACGTCAGCTGAATAATTTGCAGTCTTTGAGGGTCTTTCATCATCATTTATCATATGAAAAACAAAAACAGCCTTATTTTACATATTCTTATATATTTTACTTATTGTTTTCCTGTTGCTCAACTTTACATTTATGTTTCATGTATGCACCGAACGCCAAGACAAATTCCTTGTGCTTGTACCTTGATTTTCGAGCGCACTAACATACACGTTTTCTGAATTACGAGCCGTCGTTCCGTCGATTTTTTTGTATCGATTTGCGAGCAAAAATGTGAGTTACGAGGAGCGAGCTTCAGGTCCCGCCGCTAGTTAGCGTGGCGAGCAAATCCGGCCGGCATCCCGCGTCTCACTCCTTCACTTCACGTGGTTACCTGACCATGGAAGCATTTACTTGTGTTTTGTGCTCGTGTTATTTTGCCCCAAAATTTTTTTTTGACTATGGGTCCTAAGAAAGTAAGTGCTGAGAAGAAGAAGAAGCGGATGATGTCAATTGAATTAAAGCATGAAATCATAGAAAAACAAGCGATTCTCTTCGACATTCTCTTTTATTATGTTTTATTAGGTTTTTATACAGTATTTGTTATTTATAAGTACATTTTTCTTATTTAAAAACGCGTAAAAAAATTTTTTTGGGGTGTTTTTCTAAGGGCTGGAAACGGATTAATGGCATTTCAATTAATTTCAAAGGGGAAAATTGATTCGCTATATGAGCAGATTGAATTACGAGCTCTGTCAGGAACGAATTAAACTCGTAAGTCAAAGTACCACTGTACGCTTCTTCTACTTACTTGGCATGAAAGACGATTCTGATTTAGACAGCGGTGGAAACGCAGACAACAACGGGCTGAAGGAACCTTTTAGTTCCTTGAAAACTAAAAGTTCGGGGTACTTTGGGTGGAAAGGCGGCTTAGGTGTAGCACTCGCAAGTGACTGGATGCGAATGAGTTCCGAGATACGAAGCTTGGACTTATATAACTTTGGATCATGATGTCACAAAGCGGCCTGCTCCTGAAACTAATCAAATCGCCTCAACGTTGTTCTGCGTCCGTTAAAAATTGCGAGGGTTTTTTACTAATTTCTGCTGCATATGTACATTGATATTGATTAAACTCGACCGACAAGACTTCTGAAACAGCCCAGTTCTCGCGAGACCTCAACCAAGTCTGTGCGTACTGCGATTGTCCTGTTCCAGATACTTTTAGCCTGAAAAACGCAATAAATAAATAAATAAATAAATCAGAGCAATAACAAAATGTTTTACCCTTAATAAATAAATAAATAAATGAATAATTATTACAATTATTGAGACTATAAAATCATGTAATATACTATCATATCGTATATCATATCTTATATTATATTATATAATATACTAATATAATATAATATCATAGATATATATTACGACTAATACTACTATTATTGAAGGGCCTGATATGGTGTACCAGCCATATTGAACTCCAAATCTCTTACTGCACACATCATGGTGGCGTCAATACAGTAAATAGCCTGTCAACCATTTTAGTGTAATTAATCATTATATCACACTTGTATTTCATCAAATTGGTATTAATGACAAGGTTGTGGTCCTAAATTAATTTCAACTGTCACAGAAAGAAGTAAAGACATCCCACAGTATCATATTTGGTTTATTTCAAATTGCACATTGAGGTTATAATACTGTAATCCTTGATTAAAGGGTCAGTTTTGCCTCGCTCTACCTCTATGTATTTCCTATGCTAGATAGGTTAGTTACACATGTACAGTACACTGGAAAATAAATCAGAATCCTCCCTTTCTTCTTCTTTTACTTTTCCCTTTTTTCAATCCTCTGTTAATAGGATCAAAAATATTTCCCTTTTCCTTCTAAATCTGCAACACATCCCATATTCATGATATTTTAAATGATAAAAGCCGTTTAGTTCATCCCTCAGGGTATGAACCCTCTCCTCCTCTGTCATACTCCCTCTTCCCCCCCGCCGCCGCCGCCTCAGTGCTCGTGGCCCTCCTTGGTCTCATACCCCAGCGTGTCGCCCAGGTGCTGGTGGGCGAAGAAGGCCCGGGCCATCTCGTCAATGTGGTTGTAGGCACCGATGCTCTTGAAGTACTCAATGTAGTTCCAGAAGTCGGAGGTGGAGTACGGCCAGTAGGGAACTGCCGGACGCTCATCGTACGGGACTGCACGTGCAGCGCGGGAGCACAAAGGAAAGGAAGCACTTGAAGAAAAGGAACTCTTCCACTTTGTCACACCGACCAGGTGGGGTTCCCAGTCTAGTCCAACACCAAAATGTGCTCTCAGCTTGTTTGGGTTAGGGTCATTTGTCAAATGTTCTTCCCATTTGGTTTTAATCAAACCATTCATTTTTTAAATTGGGCAACCGGTCATCTGTGAGTGACGGTTTCCTTTGTATTTCAAGAAAGTGATTTATTTATTTTCATGTATCTATTTATGGATTAATTTATTTTTCATGTATTTATTTAATAAAGAAAAATGTTTATTTATTTTCTTTTTTATTACTGTTTATTTATTGATTCATTTATTTATTCATGTGTTTATTTATTTGTTCACTTATGTCTTTATTTATTTATGTATTTTTTTATTGACACATCTTTGATTTGTGTTTTTATTTATTTGTTCACTTATTTATTTCATTTATTTATTTATTTATTTATTTATTTATTTATTTATTTATTTATTTATTTCATGCTTTTTTTTTCTCATTTTGAACTTTGGACACCTTTAAAAATTTAATTTATCTAGGCAACAGTGTGATTTGTTTCGGAGGTTTTTGAGATTGATGGAACCTGAGCTGACTTTCAATGTGAGGTTGGTTCGGGTTAATTTGGTTGGTTTATGATGCAACAACACTTGGCTGCAAGAAAAACCTATAAATTTTACACAAATATATACAGAATATAAACAGTACCTCCTTCTGGGACGACTCTGGTCTCTGCAAAGAGGAGAGCAGGAGAGAGAGAGAGAGGGGGGGGGGTTGCATTTAACATTCCTCAGCATTCCTGTTTCCTTCCACGTACAAAGATGGGATTCAGATCCCATCAACTGAAAACTGAGCTCTTCTTCTCCTGGAGGATTCTGGGATACCTGTTTCCTCCTCAAATATTATTACTGACACGCGCGCGCGCACACACACACACACACAGGCACGAACACTCACAAAGACACACACACACACACACACACACACACACACACAGAGTGGGCTTTGTACACAGGCAGCCCTATGGAAGCAACGCTATGGAAGTCCTATGGAAGCAACCGCTTCCTTAAGAAATAATATAAAATGAAACTTTACTTTCAGTGAAAGTGTTTCCCGTTGATACAAACATTAATAGATGTGCGCACGCACGCACACACACACACACACACACACACACACACAAACTAAGATTGTACTTCAAATAAACAAAGAAAAATGAAAAAAAATTGCCACAGATTCGCCATACAACACGTTTAAATCTTTATAAGTTTTATTCTTCCTACATTGGACTTCTTATGTGAAAATCAAGTAGTGTATATATTTTTAACCAAATATCTCTATTAATAGATACAATATGCATGTTCTTCAAGATCGCATAACTAGTATTTATATTTTTTTTTACATGAATTGTAAAGAAGCTGGAACTCACCACTGAGGTGACATGAGATGAGACAGAGCAGCGCACTGAGACAGAGCATCCACTTCATCTTGTTCTCCTGTGTGCACGCGCACACAGACACACACACATCCACACACAGCACTATTTTATACAAAACACAACACAAAGTACTGAAAATATATATATTATTGATTATTGACTAATCTGTTAAACTACAGTAATCTCATGACTGAATTAATACTACTGGGATATGTGATATCATATAGATTCATCCTATTTTAGATTTGCATCAATCTATGGTTTATGCAAATCCATCATAGTGAATAATGTATAATATTGAGCAATACATCATATGTATGCATAGTTGAATAATTATATAATTTGTGAAATAAGAACAATCATAAATCTTTCTTTACCTCTAACCTGGTTTCAGAGCAGAGATAGAGTTGGTCCTCAGCTGGTCCAGAGTTGTCTGGGCAGTTTGGGGCTTGGTGGAGGGATAACCCACCCAAAGACATCCCCACCCACCCACACACACACCCCCACACACACACGGCCAAGTCAAATTAAGAACCGCCTCGACTATGCACAGAAATATGTATCTATTTATATGCTAAACAAACACCACTTTCTTCATCTTGGAAAATTTTGTTCTCATCTGGGATAAACTGATCTGTTCCGGTATAGAGTGAGGTTTGAGAAGTTTGCATTTTCTATTTTGATTTAGAGCACATACTTGTGTTTTATATAAATCTGAATTATAACAGAAACACAGAAATACTACTTTCATAATATCATCAGCTGACATACCATTCAAATCCTAAAATAAAGACACTTTGATGATTCTATGGTTGGAACATTGAAAATACCAGTAGAGGGGAGTTTAACAATAGGTTGACAGACTGCTCCCATGTTTGACACGTCTGACATTTTCTTTTCTATAAAAATATTA
The DNA here is from genome assembly GCF_960531495.2 of Zeus faber. Classification (NCBI taxonomy): domain Eukaryota; kingdom Metazoa; phylum Chordata; class Actinopteri; order Zeiformes; family Zeidae; genus Zeus; species Zeus faber. The sequence goes on along the minus strand of NC_137206.1, from coordinate 24,825,851 downwards.
AAATGGTCTTAATGCTTATTTATGCTTCTCATTCAGTGTTGTAATCCATATTATCATTATGCATTACCATGAGCTAAGAAATATAATATGTAGAAATAATTGTCATTTGCTACTAATTTAATGTTTTGTTCGATGCATTCTGTCCCTGGCTAACTTTTAAAAAGCCCTTGGAAAGTGTCAGTATAACTTACATTCCGTGATAGTATTTGAATGGAGAAAGGCAGGACCCTCATCCTCTCACTGAGACCCTGAGGAAAAGCGAATGTTTAAAAAAAAAAAAAAAAAAAATTTCTGTACAAAATAAAGAGTCAGCATCCACTTGAACTGAACAATGCTTTATTTTAAAGAGCAGGAAGCCGTACTGCCAAAAATAAACGATCTCCACCAACATTCAAATTATTACAAACCAAATCCCCTATTCAGAAAAATATTCTATGATAAATACCACACTTCACATCCTAAAGACATTGTTCATGTCCAGCCATTTAGAATGACCGGCTGGTCCTGTGTATATGTAAATCCATTTTGAATGTATGCATGAACTATTTAGCCAAGTGCTACCTATTCACACATCTAAGCAGGTTTGGAATAACCAAGGTTCAGAAAGTAAAGATTCCACTTGAGGATTTAAAGTCAACCATGTGGATTTGTTGCGGTCAGCAGATCTGTGCATCAGTGCGTGACTGGAGCAAAAACACAGAAATAGAATCTTTACTTTCTGAACGCGGACTTATCCACCATTTGTTCAGCTCAGCTTTAGAGACATTTTAACGGAAGCAGCGATTGCATGAAGGCGCCTCCGAGTCCCTCCGTTATCTAACTGTCCTTGCAGCCGCTTTGATCGGTGGCTTTCATGCTGAAGATGTCGATGCCTTCCGCAATGAGCAGCTGCTTGGCGTAGCGCACCGTCTGGGAGGAGACCAAGCGCGAGCGGCTCAGGATCCAGGCGTATTCCACGTGAAAGATGTGGAGGATGTCCGTGCAGGTGTAGACCACGGCCACGGTGGAGTAGTCGGTGGTGAGCACCCAGTAGGGGCTGTAGGGCGTAACTGGAGGGACGGGGAAGAGGGGAGGCAAATGAAAGATGAATTGAAATCGACTTGGGTTGACTTCACCAGCAGACGAGAGGAATCATGGTTATATTTTATATTTGTATTATTTGAGTAGATCATTAAATTAAAATGCTTCCGCTGTTCGTTTTTATCTAAATATGTTACAAATCACTGTACAGTAGGAGGGTTGGATGTGCAATGACCAGTCAAACAACTTTTTTTGTTCAGCTTCTTTGAGACTAAACAATTTCCCTTTAACCCCTCTGGGTTATTCCCGGCCTATCTGAGGGCGTATGTATGCTTAAATGGTGTCTACGAGCGCTCAGTGTTGGTGTCCTTTCTATGGCTTCCTTTTGCGGTCACTATTCCCCTTCAATTGTCCAATGTTACCGATTGCGCTGGTTTGGTCAAGACAGAATGGCACATTGAAAGAAAAACATGTTTGCAAATTGCCTGGTTGTTGTAACTGATCACCCAGTGAAACAAGCTTTAGAGGTTCGGCACGGAGATGATCCGCCCCTTGCTAAGATATGATGCTGCTTACAGTAGGAGAAGCTCACTCCGATCTTGGCTGGTTCTCTTGGGTCCGGAATCACAGCGGTTCCCTCTGCCACCCTCACCTTAGCTTTGCTGAAAGAGAGTGAGAGAGAGATGTCAATAAGGCAATATGGATTAATTAATTATCATGACAATCAGGGAATTTAACATGAAAACATCTGCAAACTCCAGTGTTGAGGAATTAAAATAAGGTTCATATCACTGAACCACACTGTCTGGTACTGTAAAGCCCAACACATAATAAAAAATATATAAAAAAGAAAAACTGTCTTCAAATATTTCAGACCGAATACCCAAACCAAATAACACAACACGCCAGAGTTGCACGTCACAATATGAAAACATTTTTATGTCATTGCACCGGAAAGACGTCCTGAAAGACGATCTCAGTACAAACAAATAAAATGCGCTGCCGGATACTTACTAAAACTGTGAATTGAGCACCTGGATGGTTCCATCGGGCCTCATGGCATAGTTGGCCTCGATGCACTTCCCTCTTTCGAAGGATGCCGGGAGCTTCTCGATCTCGTACCAGCGGCCCATGTACTGTTGGTCAGGAAAAACGCCAATGAAAGACTGAGCAGCACACATTAAACGACAGATATTTACAGATGTTCAGTCTCTTCTGCGCACACACACAAAACAACTGCAGTCTTTAAGGAGCACAAATCTAAAGACGGAGACCAGGCGGATACAGTTTTATACTGCTCCAGCACCAGGCAGATAATTTTTTGCGTTCAGATTGTTGCGGGAGGCACAATCTTGCGGTATTTTGGCACCAAAACAAACATGGATGCCGTATAGCTCGCCACTGTGGTTGTTTGTGCAGCGAACTTGCAGCGCTGACGTTATACACTGATCAGACCCTCATGAGTCTAACACTATTCCACAAGTCGCTCCTCCATTTCAAAAAGTCAAGACTCACCATTAGCTGTTGAAAATTCCCGTTGCGATATGACACTTTGACACGCACACCAAATGATTATGAAAGACTACCCTCGATAAAATCAAACATGTTTGGCCAATTGGAATCATATTGAGTTTTTAACTCACGCACACATATCGTTGACCGCTACAACTCTGTAGCACCCTGTACTACCCTGGACCACCATGTACTACCCTAGACTACCCTGGACCACCCCGGAATACCCTTTACTATTACCCTTTACGTGCTCTGGGCGGGTTTCTGTGTGGAGTTTGCATGCACCTCCCGTCAGTAAGGACCCCCCTCAAAAACATGCACCCATCATCGTCTGACCAGCGATGGACATTTATCACCTGGTCCCCGGGCGCATCCACGTATGCTGCCCACTGCTCCTGGCTGTGCCCCCAGAGGAAGGACAAGCCAGGATGGGTTAAATGCAGAGGCCTCATTTCACTGACCACCATCCAAAGCATGTGCATGTGTGTGTGCATGTGTTTGTGTGTCGTGTTGCGTGATAATTAAAGATTCTTCTTCTTCTACCGACCCGGAATTGTTGCCAAATCGGCCTCGAAAATCACATAATGTGGCCCTAGCTTTCTTAGCTTGATTGCCATAGCTTAGCTCCATTTTTGCTATTTGTAAAAAATACAAATATTTTCCATCGACACAGCTCACAGATAAACAAAGCCACACATGTTATTTGAACTTGAACTATTTTGTTTGTGGGTTTGTTTGAAATGTGCATTTGTAATGAATACATTGGAATTTGCATTGTCATAACAAGCAACACAAGATAGTTTGTTGTCTTCAAATAGGAAATTATTTCCCAGAATCAGTAGAAAACACAAAATTCCAATCGTAAAATGTGGCAATATTTAAAAACAAAGAAATTGACCATTATTATAGTGCTTTTATAGCCATGACTGTATGACCAGTCAAACATCTTTGTCGTTCTGCTTCTTTGAGACTCAATACCGGTGAAAAGTTAGTGGTGTGTGTGTGTGTGTGTATTTACCTGCTCAATGTTGAAGTTGGGCTGCACCTTCGGGTCCGGACAGCTCCCCCAGTGATAAGTCTGTGCCGAAACCAGAGGCGGCAGCAGCAGCAGCAGCATCAGACAGACGGACAACATTGTTCCTTTACGGACAGCAGAAAGGAATGGCATTAAAAGGACTCTGGGCTTGTTATAGTCATGAGGCAAACTAGGGAAATTCAGTTTGTCTGTCTAACGCAGATTCAGAAGCGAACATCAACGCCGAATTCCTAACTGTGTGTCCAGACCAGTATTGAGATCATGATGGGCTGCATTCTGACCATCTAAGCTCCTGTACAATCTGGGAAACACCTTCCAGTACCTCAAAAGCTGAGCTATTTAGTAATAATAAAAAAAACTGAAAACTCTGGCCATGGGGCCCCTTTGCACATTGTTTTGGAAACTATAACTAAAAATAGGTGGACCATAATGGCAGCAGTGCATCTGATACTGTGTTTTGAATTCCGCCTTTTGTCTCTCAGTAGTACAGTAAGAGTCGCCCTACACGTTTTTCTGGTCTGTTCGTTTGCGGGGTCGGTTCTGTGCTTCTGATGCAGTTCTAAGGAAAACTCTCCGTCCGTGCTCATGGGATTCCCATGCAACTGTCCAAATTACAAAGAAAGAATGACACAGTGGGGCTGTTTCACACTGCTCAATGGGACTGCGCTCAGACAAATGTTAAAATTCTATCTAAAGAATCATCAAATTCAGAGCTTATTTGTTTTAAAGGCTATTTTTTCTAAACAAAAGAAATAGTTGATATTTAAAAATAACAGGAAGAGGCCAATAACCACCTGCTTATTTTTCCAATACTCCAATAATGCCGTCATTCTTCAGAAACACCTGCATTGATTTATTTCTTTGCATTTTCTTTTAAATAAGCCAGAATTTAGGAAAGACGCTCTTACCTCGAATGGATTAGTGGTAAGATGTTTGGAAAACGTCCTGTCGAAGGGACAAAGTTCAACCCGTGGGATTTCCCTGCTGGATTGCTCCTGAAGCAGAATCTCACGCTCTCAATGGTGTATCCACAAAACACAGAGCTCGAGTGTTTTGAGCCTGTGTCAGCACACACTCATCCAGCACGAGGCGGGCCATTAGTTTAAATTGTCATCATGCGGGCATTGTCAAAACACCCATGGACTGAAAAACTGCTGAAAACTCAGTAAACTGTGACAATTCACAGGAAAGTTCAGACATTCATTTAAAATTGTTTAATTCCAGGTTGGTTTTATGTTGAAAATCAAATCTGATGTAAAACCAACTGATGGGCAAAGAGTAACTTACTAACTCAGGAAGACAAACTGTAAAGAGGAAAGAGGGGCCTTTAGAAGTATTGTGATATTAGTTACCGTATCATACATTAAAAAAGTCAACCACTTCTTTATCAGAGATTAAAAGTTGCTGTGTGCACGTTACATAGATGTTACTTTAATTCCCAGCTTCTAAATACCTTTTGCATTAATAGTCCAGTGTTGAACGCAGCTAAGACACACACTTAATTGTTATTCAAATAGTTGTTGAATGAAATGATCGTATTACTATTTCCTTTATTTTCTGTATATACTGTACATGTTAAGTCAAATTTTGGAAAGGAGACCTGTTCACATACATAAATACATTATAATAGGTTCCAAATGTCTAAATAAGTATATCGGCGCATTTCTCTCTCTCTCTCTCTCTCTCTCTCTCTCTCTCTCTCTCTCTCTCTCTCGACATTCAGTGACTAAAAGAAGACAACGGGACTTGAGTCTGGACTGGAGCTTTCCCCACGGTACTTGAATGCATCACCCCCCCCACCTCAGGCCATGGCGTCACAGCCCGTCTGGTTGGTGACCTCAAGCCTGTCGAGGTGGACCCCGGCGGCTGCCAGCACGCCGCGGAGCCGGCTGGTGATATCCTTATCCAGGGTGCGGCTGCGGGCCAGGATCCAGGCAAGGTTCTGATGGAGGGATGGGGAATACTGGGAGCAGGAATACACCACCGAGTAGGTCTTGTAGTCAGTGGAAAGGATCCAGTAGGGACCAGGCGGCGACTCTTCATAGAGGCACAAAGAGGAGATCAGCCATTATTTTATGAATTTATGAGTTCAAATATTAAATATGATACTAATAAATACATTTAATAACAATAATTAGTATTACAATAATATTAATATGAAAAATAATGACAATAAAAAATATATATAAATAAAATATGATAATGAATAAAACCTATATCTATCTATCTACATATATCTGTCTATATCTACAATATAAATGAGCTATGTTATAACACAGAACTTCCAAGGAGACATGTTTCTCAGAATAAATCATTTTTTACTTTACAAAGTGAAACTTCGTTGAATTGTGTCTGGAAGTCACGGGACACATTCATCAGTAAGTTACGCAGCAGACAAAAAGCTCCTCGGGTCAGACGAGAACCGAATAGTTCGATAATAAAGCACTTACAGAATTGCAATTATATTATGTGGACCAGTCAATTCTGCCAGAGAAAAGGCCATAACGCCACCCTTTGTGTGTCTTTTTGTGAACAAAACGTGTAAATATACAGGGCGTAATTTGATAACAATTTTAACGGCAGGTTCCACACATCACATGGTAAAAATCAATTCATTTTGATGGCCATGCAGGGCTTAATCACATTATTTTATGTATTTCACGTTTACATTTTTCTTTTTGGATGGATTTGCTTGTGTGCATGTTCTTGGGAAGGATTTTTTCCAAGACAAACTATGTAATTTTGTAAGTCATTTTATTTTGTTGTGCGAAGCACGGTGTTCCAGCATAGAGCTGCCGTGGTTAGATCTACCTTTGGAGAAGCTGACAGCCAGAGCAGCAGGCTGGGCCGGATCTTCCACTTTGGCCACTCCCTCAGTGGAGCTGATTTGGCCATTAGACCTATGGGGGAGAGAGAGAGACAGAAAGAGAGAGAGGGAGGGAGAGAGAGAGAGACAGAAACAGAGATCCCGTTTTTCAACACACGTTTCGGTCAGACAGTAGGCCTACTGCCGGAAGTGACATCCATGGCATTTTTTATTCTACTGGTACTGGGCTTAAAACTAAGTTAATAAGTTGCATGTAAAATAATGACGTTATGAATGTTAAGGTTGGATCATATTCACAATCGATAAATCTATTTTTATCTTAGTGAATAGTGAGTTTTATTTTATTTTTTTGTACTTTGCAAACACTATATAAAGCGAGTTTTAAACTTGATTATGGAAAACGGTAAATGTTCAGCTAAGGAAACTACTCTCTGTTGTTCTGGAAATAAACAAATTCTCCCATTTTCCCTGACATACACCGATCAGCCACAACATTAAAACTACTGACAGGTGATGTGAATATCATTGCTCATCTCATTCAATGTGACCTGTCAAGGGGTGGGATATATTAGGCAGCAAGTGAACGGTCAGCTCTTGAAGTTGATGTGTTGGAAGCTGGAAAAATGGGCGTGGTAAGGATCTGAGCCACTTTGAAAAGGACCAAATTTTGATGGCTAGACGACTGGGTCAGAGCATCTCCAAAACGCCAGGTCTTGTGGGGTGTTCCCAGTATTCAGTGGTTAGTACCTACCAAAAGTGGCCCAAGGAAGGACAATCGGTGAACCGGCAACAGGGCCATGGGCGCCCACGGGCTCATTGATGTGCATGTGGAGTGAAGTCTAGTCCGTCTGGTTTGATCCCACAGAAGAGCTACTGTAGCACAAACTGGTGAAAAAGTTAATGCTGCTGTGATAGAAAGGTGTCAGAACACACAGTGCATCGCAGCTTGCTGCGTATGGGAGCGGTCAGAGTGTCCATGCTGACCCCTGTCCACCGCTGAAAGCACCTACAATGAACACGTGAGCATCAGAACTGGACCATGGAGCAATGGAAGAAGGTGGTCCAGTCTGATGAATCACATTTTCATGTGGGTGGCCAAGGTTAGGGTAAGATCCGATGGAGCATCTGTGGGATGTGCTGGAACAACAATCCATGGGTGCCCCCACCTCGCAACTCCCAGGACTTAAAGAATCTGCTGCTAACGTCTTGGTGCAGATACCACAGGTGGCCTGTGGTATCTGGCACACATCCATTGATTCAATGTGTATCAGGAGAGAGACACTCACAGCAGCTCCTGGTTGAGAACCCTGACGCTCCCATCGCTGAGCGCAGTGTATGTAGCCTGGATGCATGTTCCCTTCTCAAACACCGCCGGCAGCTTCTCCACCTCGTACCACGTTCCCATGTACTAGTGAGACAGAGAAAAAAAAACTTCTGAGGTCGAAAGTAGGAGTTGGAAGTGTTATGAGGTACCACACCCAAAAAAGCCATTGCTCTTTTTCACTCACATGCCCAAGCACCGTGGACTATAGCACATCAAAGCACAATTAAAGAGTCAGCACTTAAAAAAGTGAATTCCCTGATTACATTCCTCTCCTCCCTCATTTACTGCCATAACTATGACAGGAAGAGGCCACATTCCCAATTGCTGTTCCAGATTTCCTGGACCTAATTAATTGTTTTGTAGATACATGTCATCTGATGTTTCTATGTTTGTTTTTCCATGTACATGTTTGTTTCTATGTTTATTTGTCTCACCCGTGGTGATTCTCCCTCAGAGTAGTAATGATTAGTTGATTAGTTGTTTAAAAGACCAAAACATGGTAAGATGGTTCTCCAAAGAGGGGGATTGGTGGTGGTTCTGTGTCATCAAAAGCTGTGCTCTTGTCATACCACAGGTCGTCCACAGGACAGAGTTATTGCAGCAGTTGTTGATGATGATTAAAGAATGAATAAAGAGTGGCATTGCATGTTGAGAAGTTGAACTCCACTTGCAGACTAACTCTGTCCTTGATGTAATGGAACAAATACTGTGTGTGTGCACAGCATGCTGACAGCACAGGTTAAAAAATAAATAAAACTAAAATAAAGTGAATTCCGCCTAGTGAGGAGAAAGTTCTGCTCTTTTTGGGGTTCCGGCTATTCCGGCTAGTAACTGTGACTGAGTAAAAAGGTTTGTTCACTTTTCCGACTCTTCACTCGTTTGATTCAGTTGGTTGTAACGAGATTCAGAAGAGTCGGTTCAATTCCGAACCTCGAATGGAATTCTCACAAGAATCACTGAATTCTGTCAAAAGCATTAATTTGGGGAGAAATGCAAAGCATAAATCAGTCACATTCAAGAGGAATTAAGCCAAATACCTTCACCGTCACATTAATTCATGAACCGAACTGGGTCAGGAGTCTTTGCCTCCTCTTGGGGCGCATGCGTGACCTGTGACTCGTGAATCTCGGCTCTTTTTTCGTTCAAGCGTCAGGTTCCAGTTCAACTTCAGCCCATGTGTCCGGCTGAAGTTAGCGAGTCGCAAGCCAATTACTCCTTTTGCCAACAAGTTGTTTCAAAGTCAATTTGCTCGCTAGGAACGAATCACGTCTGACACCACTAATTCCCTCCTGTGCGGCAGCGTGGGGGTTACCCTGGTGATGTTGAAGTCCTGCTGGAGAGCTGGATTCGGACATTTCCCAAAGTGGAATGACTGAGAGCTGGCAGCGGCAGCAGCAGCCGACACCAGCAGCACCAGCTTAAAAAACAAAAAAGAAAAACAATCTACAGTTGAATATAACTGACAATTCAAACCATTACGAAAGATATTATTGTGGGACACCGTGGTGTTCCAGTCCACACTTCTTCCTGGGGCCGAGGCTTGAGTCGACCCACCCAACGGCTTCCCAAACATGAGATCTGATGGTTCAAAGCACTATTTGACGGTATGGGCTCCTCCTCTTTATACAGTTATTCAATGTTTACATCAAATAGAATAAATGTCTGGATTGTCAAATGCATATGCAGTCAGACATGTCAGTGTGTATACCCACGTTTTGCTTGAGCAGAACGACTCACTACTGAGGTAAATGGTAAGAGCTGCTTTTTCCACGATAATTGTAAATCATTTATTCATAATAAGGATAAATTATAATTGAAAATATGTTGAATGAGTGTTAATTATTGTGCAAATTAGGATGATGGAAGAATTGTGGAAGAAAGGGTAAAAATAATACTCAAAGACAAGAAGCCAACATTTCTGAGAATAGTCAGAAATCCCAGAGAAATACCCCCTACTGGTAGAAAACATGAATTGCACAAAAGAGGCAAGACTCAATAGGACAATCACAATCACCCACAGGTAAAGGACAGAGAACATAGAAATATCTTGTATCATTTATTGCATTTTCAGGTTCTTTAGTCACCGTGTAAACAGCTAGAGAATCTTAGACAGAGTGTATTTAAAAAGGACCTATTATGCTCCTTTTCAACATGTTAATATAAGTCTCCAAGATCCTCAAAACATGATTTTTGAAATAAGTTTGCTGAAAATACCACTCAGATTATGCATTCTAGCCATTGGAACATGCTTCTATACCATGCTGTTCCAGGGAGGGCTGTTTCTGTGGGGTGGCGCCTCCCTCCTGAGGCCCCTCGTTCCGTGAGCCAATGGGGTTTGAGCATGAGTTCTGGGTTCTACTTTCACTGGTTTCACCTTATCAGTCCACCCAAATTAATTTCTCAACAAATTTGAGGTGCAAAATAAGCAATCCGATTGCTGAATCTTCACTCATTGGATCTACAAGGCCTCATTTAAAAGTTGCTTCCAATTTTGGTTGCCATGCTTCAGGCTTGTGGGAGACACGGACACCGCACAGCGACGCACCGGGACTCTGGCACGCAGGGATATTTCGTATCATTCAATTAGTCAGCGTCGGATAATAAAAATAAATAAATACATCTGCAATTAAAACTGTTTTTACTGGCATTGTTTGGAGAAAGGCAGAGGATGGGATGGAGCAGATGAGCATATAAAGAAATCCGTGACCAGCTGATTGGGCAGAGAGTAGAAAAAAAAACCTTTGGAAACGGTGCAGTCAGAGCAGTCGGAATCCTGAGTGTTTGCAGAGATTACTTTGTCATTAGTTCACCTCATTATTTGATGCTTTGGCCACGTCTGATATCAACATCCCACATTGTGACATCACATATAAGACAGAATATAAAGAAAAGCAGAATAGGTCCCCTTTAAGCACTCACCTAAATTGTCTCTAATGTATAAATTAAAATAAATGTTCTCTCATACTGTTAAACAACTATCAAATGTATTAAATTATGCAATTTAAGATAAGAAACAAGCAAACAAACATGCATGTAAATAAATATTAAAAAAAAAAAAAAGAAATTGACTTATACCTGGAATGCCTTCATGCTGAAGTGGAGGTTAAGCAGAGATCCTGGATCACAAGACTTTATGAAAATGATAAAAACAATGATAATTCTTATAATAAAGTAATAATTTCTATATCTTATACATTTTAAAATAAGGTCACTTGAAAAACCTTGCAAATGCGTAAAGTTAAATGAATTCAATCCTCTACGACTCTCCAAACGAGTGGAGCGCTGTGTGTCTGAAGTGTTTTTACTGGTTATTTGGACTTTTAGATGGACCAACCTGTCTGATGAGTGATTTACAGAGTTTGTATAGTTATTCAAACCATGTAATATTTACACTCCCACTTGGAGCTGCAGTTCACTCTCAGTGCAAATAGAAACGACTGGAGCAGTTTGTCCTCAATGAACCAGTGGACACAGCTGTTCGTCGTTTACCCCATTGAATTGTATTCAAACACACACACCTTTTCAGAAGAGAAACTTTATTAAAACATTTGAGGCAAGATTAGAAGAACACAAAAATTGTCTAGTATTCAAAATTATTTTGGTTTAGATTACTACAAAAAAATCTTCTAGATTTCCCAACCTCCGCTACTGACCTATGTCTGATTAATATTACTGAGGATGGTATTAAAGGACGGTCAAATGGAGTTAACTCAGCACAGACTGCACTGACCATTTTCCTGATGATAGTTCACATTTTTACATTTTGAACATTGTCTCTTAAATATATTGAGGATTGGGGGAATTCAAATGATATGGTGACTATTTTTTATATATTATTATTATTATTATTATTATTATTTGTATCATTTTTATTTTATTATATTTATTATTATTTAAATATTATTTATTTATTTATTTATTTATTTATTTTTATTTTTTACTTTTTCCATTTTTCATTTTAATTCGTTTTTTCAAAGTTACTTAATTGGTGATATAAATTATTATTATTATACCATTCCTTATGGTATGAATAAGCTTAATTGAATCATCAATGTGTATATATATGAAATAATTAGAAATAATTTATCAATTATATTTATTATAATATATATTTAAGAAAATTGTCTATTCCATTTGAAAGGGTGGACGATCCCTTGCTTAAATTTAATTAATTAAAATAATTTTGACACACGTGTTACCATCACTCTTCAGAGTAGATTTAAGGGTTTCCTACGATGTCCTTCAAATTTTCGAAACAGAATAAAATACTAAAAAATATATATAAAAATGTGAGCTATCACCATTGAAAATAGTCATGGATAATCTGTTGACTCAGATTTTTTTGACACCAGCACGACCCTTTCATTATTCCACACAGATGGTTCCCTAGTTGTCCTTGCAGCCCGTTTGGTCGGCCGCTGTCATCTCGGTGACATCGACGCCTCCCTCCGTGAACTTCTCTTTGGCGCCCTTCAACGTCTGGAGGGACAGGGTTCGCGTGCGACTCATGATCCAGGCGTAGTCCATGTGGAAAAAGTACAAGTCCTGGCAGTAGTACATCAGCGCCACTGAGGAGTAGTCGGTGTGGAGCACCCACAACGGGCACTCGGGGAGGTCTGAGGAGGAAAGCACCACGGTTACGCCCGGAAGGAGGTCCCCGACGCGCGCCAAGAGCCGAAAAAACAAACCTTACGTAAGGACGCGGATGCTTCGACCTGCGCGAAGTCGGTGGAAATTCTTAACCCGACGCAGGATCCAGTTGCAGTACCACGAGCTGCCGCTATAGCAAGCCCCAACAGGAAACTGTGAGAGCGCTTCCCCCAAATCTCTTAAGCCGTTTCTCAATACCAAGTACGCAAAGTCCGGACTTGAGGACTTGGTAGTTCAGACTTGGGAAGTTTGACTTGGGAGTACAGACTCCTGGGGACGGGAGGATGCAGGACGGTCATTCCGCGAAATGCATTCTGGGATACTTGGCTGTCCCAAGTCCACACAAGTCACCACCGATGCATCCTCAATAAAATGGGTGGAGCAAGTCCACATCCGGGCATTTGGAGTGGACTTGGCTTGATGTGTGTTTTGAATTGGAACAGTACTTGGGCTGCGACTGATGACGTTTCACAAGTCCACAAGAACACAAGTACAGACAAGAACGCAGATTGAGAAAAGGCCTTAATCTGTCTTAACACGGAATCCAACAAACGACATGAACAACCTGGAAGTCCATTCATTCCTATGGAGAGTCCACAGGAATTTCGGTCGGATCCCACAACCTAAATTCAATAATGACATCATTAACGTTGGATGTCACCATATTCAATATCAATAAATCAATAAAGTGCATTGTGGGTATTTTTTATTTTTCTACTTTGCAAACACTATATACGGTTTTAAACTCTCATTCATGGAAATTGGTGAACATGCTTCCAATGTTTATTTTTATTTTATTTTTTATTTTATTTTAATTATTATAACTTTTTTAAACATGCTTCCGATGTTTCCATGGTGACCTTGGGGCGGTAGCGTCAAGGTGTCGACAGATGTGGACAAGATCAAATGTTTTGAAAAAAATTCCCTCCGATTTTACGAACTAATTTTGCTCCACAAAACACGCGGTGGCAATCGAAAAAGCAGTGCGGTGGGTATGGGAATCAGATGCAACGCGCGTTGAATTCCCCTTTTGGTCGGCGTCGGCCTCGACCAAGATGCAGTGTTCTGACACTAACCGAGGAAAGAGAAACTGACTGCAATAAGTATGACTACTTTTGTTGAGTGGGATAAAAAATTGGAAATATTAATAGAGAAAATGAAATGAAGATTGGCACCAGTCGCACCATTATTCATTATTTCATTATTCATTCATTATTAAACCGTTACTCCAATGATTAAATATAATTTTTTGTAAATCAATCATTGATAATCATTGAATGATGAAAAACGCTCACAGCGATGGTATCTGACCCCCAGCTTGGCGGGTTCTTCTTTGCCTGGACACACCGCTGCCTCCCATGTTTTCACCTCGTTGTCGCTGTATTTAAGGAGAAGAGGGAGAGAGAGAGGGTGGGGGTTTAGAGAGATAAAGAAAGAGAGAGGGGGAGAGTCACGGTGAGAAGCTGAGAGGGAGCAGGCGAGCAAGTGGAGGGTGAGACCAGCGCCACTCACAGGATCTGCGAGAAGGTGACGCCGAAGTCGCCGTCGGCATTCCGGTCAAAGTCAGCCGCCATGCACCGCCCCTCCTCCTGCAGGATCGGGAGACTCTGGATCTGATGCCAGCGGCCCAGGAACTGGAGAGAGGAGGCCGTTTGTGGGTGACGTGCCGAATTTAGGCTGTTCCACTGTTTCATCGTATTTCTCCCGACGCGTGCTTGACGACAACGAGTTTCCTCATAATTATCGAAATTCCAGCTCTGCGGGATGCTGGGTTCTGATTGGCCGATAGCGGCAAACGGCGGTCCGTTATCTGTGATGAACCAACGACTTTTCTCCATGTCACTGTAGTATCACTGTCTTATGACTGTAGTATCACAGTAATATCACTGTAGTAACACTGTAGTAACACTCTAGTGTTACTGTAGTATCACTGTCTTACCACTGTAGTATCACTGTGGTATCACTGTCTCATCACTGTAGTATCACTGTCGTGTCAATGTTGTATCACTGTCTCATCACTGTAGTAACACTCTCGTGTCACTGTAGTATCACTGTCTCATCACTGTAGTATCACTGTAGTATCACTGTAGGTTCACTGTCTTATCACTGTAGTAACACTGTAGTAACACTCTAGTGTCACTGTAGTATCACTGTCTTACCACTGTCGTGTCACAGACACGCGCTCTTGCTGACACTCACTGGTGGCGCCATCTGGTGACGTTACGTGGAAATTACAGCGCAAGACTTGACGAGATGAATGTGGGATGTCCGATTTTTCATTTCACTGACAGTAAATGGACCGAATGACCCATCGTTCTACGTGCATTTTATTGTAATTTACACACTAGTGTAACTAAAATCATTTTAAATCAATATTCTGTCTCAATGTATTATTTATGAGCAGCTGTGAAATAAGCCGAATAATGTGCAGCCTGATCATTATGTATTATGTGTGTGTGTGTGTGTGTGTGTGTGTGTGTGTGTGTGTGTGTGTGTGTGTGTGTGTGTGTGTGTGTGTGTGTGTGTGTGTGTGTGTGTGTGGTGTCCAATTGGTAACAGTGACCAAGTGGTTGTAGTGAGAGATCAGTCACACACACACAGACACACAAGTACACACACACAGGTGGGGAAAATCATGTCAGCAACAAAACAGCTTCCAATTCATACCCACGAGGGAAAATCAAATGTTCAGTGGAAACTGTGTGTGTGTGTGTGTGTGTGTGTGTGTGTGTGTGTGTGTGTGTGTGTGTGTGTGTGTGTGTGTGTGTGTGTGTGTGTATGTGTGTGCGCGCATTTGTGTGTGTGTGTGTGTGTGTGTGTGTGTGCGTGTGTTACCTGCTCCATCGAGAAGTTGCCCTGCACTGCAGGTTTGGGACAGCGCCCAATGTGAAAGGTCTGAGCGGACGCCAGCGGAACGAGCAGGAGCAGCAGAGCAGGAAGCATGGTTCCTCTGTGATGGAGGAGAGGGGTCAGCATCCATCCATCACCCATCATCCATCCATCCATCCACCCATCTATCAATCAATCTATTTATCAATTCATCTGTCTATCCATCTGTGATATCTATCTCTCTATCTATCTATCTATCTATCCATCCATTCATCCATCATCCATCTACAGTATTTATCTGTCAGTCTGTCTGTCTTTCTGTCCATCCATTCATCTATCTACCCGTCTATCTATAAGTCCATCTATATGTCTATCTATTTGTCTATCTATCTATCCATCCATCCATCCATCATCCATCTGCAGTATATATCTGTCAGTCTTTCTGTCCATCCATTCATCTATCTGGTGGCACGGTGGCGCAGTGCATTGCAGCAAGAAGGTCCTGGGTTCAATTCCCGCCTGGGGCGCTGTTGGCACCGTGCTCCGGCGGGTTATCTCCCAAATAGGAGCCTTTCTGTGTGGAGTTTGCATGCACCTCACTTCAGTAAGGACCCCCCTCAAAGACATGCACACAGCATCGTCTGACCAGCAATGGACACTCATCACCTGGTCCCCGTGTGTGTCCACATATGCTGCCCACTGCTCCTGGCTGTGCCCCCAGAGGAAGGACAGGCCAGGATGGGTTAAATGCAGAGGAACCATTTCACTGGCCACCATCCAAAGCGTGTGTGTGTGTGCAAGCATGTGTTGTAGTAGTGTGTTGTGTGAAAAATAAAGACTGTGTCTATCTATTTATTGATCTATCAGTCATTGAGTTAATCAGTCTGTCTATCCATCTGTCCATTCAGCCGTTCATCTACCTATCTCTCTCCATCTGTCTTTTTATCTTTACATTTCCCGGTGGTATTTAATATCCATGGTTGGTTTTGATAAACGTGTCAAACTGAAGTAGATTCTGATCCTGATTCTGACGCTTCACAGCGTGTTGAATGTCCGTTGAATCTGTTCCTTTGTTCGTCCTCCACCTGTCGGCCCCACCTGCTATTATTCCATCGCGGCTCTCATGAGTATGAATTTACAGACTGATATGCACCAGGTCCCTCGTGTGTTGAGGAGACGTGGCGACTAAATCACACGACAGTAACTCCGTAATGGTGAACTAAAAAAAATGAATTGCACCAAAACAACATTTATTGTAGAAGCAGAAAAATAAGAGACAATTTCACCAAAAATACCCCAACAATCATACTTGTATTCATACCGTTTTATTTTTTGTATTAATTAATTATTCTTAATTTGCTGAAAATTAATTGACACATTTTCATGGAAACTAAGTTTGAAGTGCTGTTTAAAGAAAGAGCTTCTGCACCCAGGCCATGAGGATGCTGTGCTCATTAAAACTATCAAACAGTTCGCAAATATTGCACAGCACATATTCCACAAAAAATATTGCACAATGTAAATACTTATAAACATGAATCAATACATATAGATCCGGTATTTCTTTATATTGCTGTATACTGTGTAGATTTGCATTTTGTTTTATTTACTTTACTCATTCTCACAGATTTTCAATCTCATTTTTTACTCTCTTTCTTTCTGGAGTTTGCAAAAAAAAACAAAGCATGACACATGTTGTAGGTAGAGTGCAATATGTATGTAACAAATAAATCTTTTGAATATCGAATGTTAAAGAACTTTAGGGATACTTAAAAAATGGTAACAGAGGCCAAAACTCAATACTCAATTGAAATTATTTAACTTGATGCAATTAAATCATCAAATATAGATGATGTACAATATTATAGGAAAATCCCATAAAAGATAAATTCAGCATTCCTACTTCTATCATTTCCACTCAAATGTGTGATGAACTAAGAATTAACCCAAACACTAACTTTTACCAAAGTTCAGTGTTAGGGATTTGTTTTATTCATTCTGAATGATTTTTCTCTGGGTTTATTTTTACTTTTCAAACTAAGAAAACAGAGCAAGCTGAAAAAAGTTCTGTCAGGGAGGAAAATATATAATGTTTGTTTTTTTCTTGGGGCTGTAATTTTGTGCAATATAAACCAACCTCTGAAGATCTTCTAACATATCACGACCCCCTTATATGACGTTTCTAAACATTTCTACGGCAGCAGAGAGTCTCTCACCTGAGTGGGTTTTGGGGTCCCTTGGGTTCCTGGAGGTTCTGCTTCTGGAAAGCACAGCTGAACTATCTGGAGGGGAGTGGGACGCTCACCTCCCTCAGAGGAAAGTGGATTTCTTTTTTTTTTTTTTACCTCATTCTTGTGGTCTTACCTCTTAGACCGCGCGCACACACACACACACACACACACACACACACACGGAATTCTTACAAAACCTGAAATAAATCCTGTAACTTATAGGACATATTTGATCATTTCAACCGACTGCAGTTGTCTCGGCACATCACATTTCAATTAGATTTTCCTCCTTTTCAGTTGATTTAAGTTTAAAAGTAGGGAGCTTGATTTAAATGAACTGCATTGATTATGTAGCATGTAGTGTCCTGTTCTCTCCGGAAAAGGGTCTGTATTCAGGAATTTCATCTAAATAAGACATTCAATAAGGAGTGAAATTGAATTTGTGCATTCTATTCCTCTCTTCTACCTCTCTACGTTGATTTGACTGATAATTCCATTTTTTCCTTTTTGATTCAAAATTTTTAAATATATTTTTAAGAGCTCCCCCTAGTCCATTAGATTGATGTTCATGATGTCATCAGATAGACTGATTTACTTATCCAGCTAATCAGATCAAAGCGTTAATTAAGGAAGCCACACCCACCCGTTGAGCCAAACTTGCTTTACATGAACCTTAATTTATGCTTTAAAACTGATTAATGCTGCCAGATGAATGAACATATCATTATAAAGTAGGATTAACATGCAATTAAATCAAAATGAAGCCCAATTTACATCCATTCAAATAAAATAAAAAACGAAGGACTATAAATGATGTCACATCAGTGTCAATTAGGTTGTAAAATGTATAACCTCCTGATACAACACAAATAATATCATAATATTTATTAAGTCAATGAAGTATCTGTAGCAATAAAAAATGACTTCAATAACTAAAAATAATTTCAAATTTGGAGAATCACTTCTGCATCTCTATCATTATCACTGGTGATTTCTTCAGCTAATTTAAAGACAAATTGTTTGTCCCAAGACGAGTTTGGGATGCTCACACTCCAAAGAAACAACAAACAGGTTAGGAAAAGAGAAAACTTTACTCGATAAAGCACCAATATTTATACAAAACATTCTCTCACTTCCGCCTTTCCACATTTTTTTCTCAGTCTTTTTGGTTGTTATGTTCTTTGGTTTCACGTTATTTTTTTGGCAAAATTATGTTTGAACTCCTGTTGATGTTCCCTAACAGAAGAACCTTCGGAATGTTTAAAAATTGTCAAAATAGGCAGAAAGTGAGAATAAACAGTCACTTTGACACAAAAAAAAACAACAAAAAAAAACAAAAACAAATCGAAAAAACCCGATAAATTACATTCTTAATTTCGTTGATCTGCTTTAACGTTATGTGCGGTCTTGGTATAAATAATTCTTTGATTTTAAATTAAATATCCTACAAAGCTTAAGTCCTGCCAATGCGTGTCCTGTTTTCCTGTTCCTTGTCCTATTGGACAAGGAATGGAAAAAAAAAAATAATAATAATAAAAAATAAAAAAAATGAAATACAGTGCATAAAAAATAACTTTGTTGGCTAATGGTGGATATCCGGGTGGATCTCTGGGTGTCCCGTCGTCGGAACGTGGCCGGCTGAGGCCGCGGCTCAGAGGGATCGGGGCCCCGCGGACCTTTTTCAGTAAACAATCTCATGACATTTGTAATGATGGATTGAAATACAACCAAACGACCATGGAAGTTACCCGTTAAAACTCAGACACCCAGCCTTTTGAAATCGTGTCGGAGGGCGTGCGTGGGCGTTGGGCGGGACCGTCACACTTGTACTGTATACCCAGACCGGACTTGTTAACTAGAGCACTAAACCTTTTTTTTTTTTTTTTCCCATGGAAAGGCCACCCGGCGGGTAGAGACTGGCTGAGGACGACAGTATTTTGCTGCAATTCCTTCACAGATCCCTAGGGGGTAGTGGACCCAAGTTAGGGAACCTCTGAGTTGGTCTACTTTGGTAAAAATGGACCTACAATGGTAATGGCACTTGTGATGAAGACCCGGGCTGCTCTCTTGGACAAATCTCGCTTGGTCGTTGGTCTCACTGGGAATAAATTATATTTTTTGTTTTTTCCACCGTGATGCTTGTCCGCGCTGCCGGGGGGGGGGGGGGGGGGGGGAGTCCTAGAATCCAATTTCTGCACCTGAAGTGGCATACTCCATAGATGCATGGAACCCTGAACCGATGTCTCTCCTCTAGTGTAGCGTGCATACTAAAAATACTCACACCCTGATTCTGTCTTACTAAATAGTATGCTAGTATGCCATTTCGGACGCAGCAAACAAAGAGTTAGCAGAGGCAGGAGTCGCACTGGGAGGTCCACCGCGAGCAAGTGTCCGCCGTGGGTTTCACAAGTGACAACAACGGAATCAAATTTTTTTTTTTTTTTTTTACGATTTTGAAGCCGATCGACATAGACGCTCGCACTCGTCCATTGCAGGGGGAGATGTTGGTCCTCACAGTAGTCCATCAAATCCAATCAAAGGCAAGGCACAACACACACACACACACTCTCAAAAAGAAGTATCACCTCAAACCAATCCAGCTTTTGCAGTAAATATGCCATCAAACTGACACAGAGCGAGTTGGCACCAAAAGGTTGTGGTGAAATGTTCGACAGCTGTGCTGGCGATGATACCTCCTTTATGAGAGTGTGGAGTTTTTGGTCTCAGAACACACACACACACACAAACACACGACACACACTTTCAAAGTGCGTATCGTGCGTCGTATGACGGGTGGTGGGAGGGGTGGGGCTTGTTATGTGTTTTTGTGGGTTTCGACGCAGAGGACTATGTATTGGTTGGAGCAGCTGCGCATCTGCTGCGCCAGTAGCTGGCCTGAGGTCAAGCTGGACGAAAGGCCCGTGACAGACACGTGCTCCACCCGCCACGTCTCGCAGTGCTTGTCCGCCACGCGGAGCCCCCTGCTGGTGGAACCATGCCAGATGTTCTTATGAGGCCTGTTGGCAGAAGGGGATATAACACTGTGACGACAGCGGAGGGAGACAGGAAGTTACACAGACATGCAGACAGAATGTTAGACAGATTGACAGACAGTTCGGTTAGGGATAATGATTATCACATTATCCTGCTTATTACACAGCTGCTTACTAAATAAATGAACACATTGACATTGAATATTGATTTGAAAAGGATTTCATAACTAGTACTCCTAATTTGAGAGCTTCCTCTAGGAAGTCCATAGCAATATAGTTACACCAATGGGACGATGGTGATTTTTAATATCGACGTCGGTGTTCATGATTTTTGAAGTCTTCCCTTGTAGTTTCTATGTGGCTTGACCAGATGGCACCACTAGCCGATCTTCGCAGGAGGAAGTAGGCGGCGTCAAACGCGGTGCATGAAACGATGACAAGTTTTTGCCTCTAGCAACAGTCATCGATCATTATTCACAAATAAACAACGGCTGATTGCCGCCGTTGACAAGCAGAATCGGTTTTTCCACAAGTCCGTATAACAAACATGGATACATGCACACGCAGAGTGCATGCATACAAACACACACAGACACGCACACACACACACACAGACACACACACACAACAGTTACACGATGGCACGATTCAAAATACACACCAGAAGGGGTCAGCCAGCACGTTCCGGCCGTCAAAGGAGTAGATGGGTATCCTGGAGTCGATCGAGGCCCCTTCCCCGTTGAAAACGGAATGCCAGTTCCTGAACATTACATCCCCCTGAACAGACAAACATGTGAGATGCTAAGTCAGGGGAGAGGATGATAATAACCTTTATACCAACAGGAACAACTTTAGGTAAGACTTTATCACGCCGGAATATAGATGTTGTCACCAAAACTAAATGTCTGACTCATTTTGACCAAAGAGTTGCTTCTGGGTCCCATTCAATTCAATTGAAACAGACAGTTTATAACAGTTCTGCAGCCAGCCAGGAGCGGGCCACAGCGGGGGCCACTTCTGACTTGGCCTCTCTTTAACACAGGGTGCAGGTTCCGGTCTGGTTCCCATCCAAAATGTATTCCATCAAGTCAAGACAAGTTCATAGGTCTTCATCTGGACCTTGGTTTCAAAGGGCTGACCATGTTAACTATATCACCCACATTCATGCTATGGTTTCGTACCCACTCACCCTAAGGTTTGTGATTGGAAGGGTTTCGCGGAAGCCCGGGTAGACCACGTGCACCAGGTCCTGTCTGTGGGAAGACATGAAGGCCCGGTAGTTGGGGGCCAGGCCCATGGCCTTCGCCTGCTCATAGCACATGCGGTCGGCGGCATCTAAGCCCTTCATGTCTCCTGAGTGGGGCTGGTTCAATGCCACCAGGTTGAGCTGAAGCGGCAGACGGAAGAAAAAAAAAAACGTTAATCCCCACAAACGGCCGCGCCTTATCGTGGCTTTCGGCTGTGATTTTCTTTATCGTCATGGAAACGTACTCTCTCCGTAACTGAACGTATTCGCTCCATCGTGGGGCCTCTCGTCTGGTACGCGGGCCGAGGCTACATTGGCAAAAACAGACACAAGTTGGATGGGTGAGTCTACTGGAAGACCACGCTACCTCTTCTATTGATATAATCCGGAGTAGAAGTACCTCGTCTTGTGGAATCACGTTATTGGAGAGGTAGATCATGTTCCCGAGCTGTGGAGACAAAAGACAGAGAACAATGGAAAATGTCCTTGGCCAAGTTCCACGGGAAGGACCGCAGTCATTTGTCATTCACCGATGAATGGCTTCCATTCGTTCCGCTTGACACACTTTCCTACCGACGGGATACACAAAGGACCTCGAGACCAGATCCCCACCTGTATCTCTTTCCAACCCTGTGAAACCTTGAGGAACAGGGTCCCGCTTCCGGAAACATAGGCCATGGTTCCCTCCGCGTCCCTCTGGGTGTGTTGCATCATGGACTCACGGGTTGAAAACATCTTCAGCTAAGGGACAATCGCAGAGAAGAAAAAACGACGATGAAAGCGGATTATTCATTTTGGGAAATGAACGCAAATGTAGGTTGTAGTCAAGAGAAAATTGACAGAGTCAAGAGATGAACGTTGCTATGATGATCTGGACGGAAGCTCGAGCAACTCCTACAATTCAACTCATCAACAGCCTCTCACAGCCCAAAACTTGACAAAACTGAACTTCTGACTCTATTCTGAGGCGGAGCTTTTCCCCCAAAAGATAGGAGCGCTGCTTAATGATCTCGATATGATAGTGTATTTATTTGCACAACTGTCCATTTTGTATTAAAGTTTTTGATTGAAACACTCCACAAGCTATGGAGGGCGGGGACAAGCTCACTTACAGGAGGTCCAGGAGGTCCAGCGGGTCCAGCAGGTCCTGGTGGACCAGCAATGGTCACGGCTGTTGGCAGATATGCATGCAGTTGCATCAAGGATAATATGTTCCATTTAAACATGAAGTTAATCTGGTGCATGATCTCTGCACATGATTTATTAGTTTTGTACCAGCGCCGTATCTTGAAGGCGGTCCGGGGGGACCTGGAGGCCCAGAGGGACCAACACCGCCCGGTTTGCCATACCCTGGGACTCCTGGAGAGCCTGGGACTCCAGGATGGCCTGTGGGTCCCAGCACCGACTCCCCTTTAGGCCCCTGAACAATAAAATAACCATCACAGACGGATTCAATTCATCTTGATCGTTATTGTGTCAGTGAAATCAACTTGCTTCTGCAGCATGTTTTTTTAATTTTATTTTTTATTTTAAGGGCATAACAGACTGCATGTTAATGCATATATTGAGGAGACTGGTTGAATTTATGTTGAATTATATGATCAAATCATTGTGCAATGTTGCGCTTTTGGACCACCGCCCTGAGTCTGAAATGTCATATTACATACTACATAAAGTGTATACTCTGTACGGATGCGTGCAATGATGTAGTTTGTCATCCTGGTCCTTTTTGCATAGTATTTGAAGCATACTATAGTTTTGGACATGCTAAAAATGCCCACATACTAGTTTAGCTTAATAAAAAGTACACTAATGGGGCGTTTCAGATGCAGCACTTGACTCTTGTTTTGATGATGTTTTGATAGACTAGTGCTCCCTTTAGTGGCCAACAGTAACACAATGCGACTGAACGATGATTGGAGGCCATCAAGGTGATTGGAGACCTGACTTACCACCGGTCCTGGACGCCCGGGGATACCTGGTTGCCCTGGCCACCCAGCCTCACCCTTCTCTCCTTTTCCTCCTTTCATGGCCGGGTAACCACTTTCCCTTTGCTGATGGACACACACACACACACGTAAAGCACATGTTGGGTGGAAAAACAATGTAATGCAACGCCTGTTAAAACATTAATCAAAAGGAAATTGGATGGATAAATATCATGCTTGAGACTTACCCAATCTCCGCGGTGAGACAGCACATCTAGAGAAAATAAAAATAAATATACAAGAAACTTACGAACCATAAATATTTGATAATACATGTCAATACAGCGTGAGAATAGCGTTTTGAATATCGTTCACGTGAAGGCCAGTAGAATCCCTAGAATTTATAATAATAATATAATCATAACAATTTAATAAGATATTGCCAATACAGCTTATTGACAGCTTCCATGTGTTATGAGCTCTAAGCTTTTAGCTGAAAGACCTCGGCCAGGAAACACACAACACCTTTATGTTAAACACACTCCAGACATGATATGATGAAATGGATTGGACTGGATTAAAACTCCAACTTACGTGGTGAGGCCGGCATTCCAGGGAAACCGTGTTCCCCCATGTCGCCCTTTTCCCCTTTCTGGCAGTTTCCTAAAAAAACAGGGAAGGTCACAAAAGGTGTCTATTCGCCCTGTAGATCTATATGGATTGATCCCAAATGGAGAATGGATAACTTTCACTTTTACGTGTCTACGAGTATACTAGTATCTTAGTACCCAAGTATTCCCAGGGTCCATCCCATGGATTTATAGATATATCCAAAACCTTTGGATAGTTTATGCTAAATTGAACCAACATGAAAGACATGTCTTAAGAACCAGTACTAAAGAGCCAGTGTAAAATAATGTTTACTTGCCATTTCCAGAGCTTCCATTGGCCACCAGCTGGACAAATAATTAAAAAAAGAGGAAGTTGTTGATAGAGTCAAAAAGTAATGATTTTGAATTTGTAATGTTCAGAATAGAGACAATCCACCATGGAAAGACTTAAAACAACAAAATGCTATGAAAGTTAGTAGTTCGATTAGTAGTTCTCAACTGGTGGCGTGTCCCTTTCAAGGGGAGCACAGGGCTTTTACATCCAAGTCAAACAATTTTGGAGGTCATAATATAAAGAAAATTAAAATAAAAACAGATTCATGAAATTTAAGAAATTATTATTTTTATTATAAATTATAATAATAATAAATCAAATCAACACTTTAACATGAAATTAATAAGAAAACAATACAAATGTGTTGAGGACCACTGGTTTAATCAATTCACTGCACATCATGTCGAAAAATGAATTTGAGTGACATGAGACATGCAATAAGACAGTGAGAGGTTAGAGAGCCGAATACCTGAAACTGATTTACACAAGACGTCTTCAATCTGCCGGACTCAACATGCAGCTTACACCGAAGGAGAGGAAATTCTTCCAAACGAGGCTGACGGAATGATGGAAGGAAGGAAGGAAGGGAGGAAGGATGGAAGGAAGGAGGGAGAACGTCCATTCCAGAGACAAGGTTTTGTGTTGATCATTGTGAGAGTGTGATCAAACGTGCAAAAGTTTGGGTCAAAACAAATGCACCATGACCTTTGACCTCACAAAGAAACAGACGAGGGATGGGATTTATAAAAATAAAATAAAAAAATAAAACTGCACTGATAATACTTATACATTCATTTCAAATCCATAGCATAATTGTCTTAAAAAATGCCAAATAGCAAAAGCAAATGATTGCAAATGACATGCAAAAGGTTTATCTCTGGTTACATTTGCCTCTCTGCAGTTTGATCCGTTTGAATCAGATTTGAAGTTTCTGATATTATCGATACAGTTCTATTTTTTTGTTTGGTATTTTTGGCACAATTCTAATCCCGTGGAAAAGACCATCACATGGCGAGTGGCTGAATGAGCGCCGCGGTCACCAGGATGAAGAACAAATGGTCGAGTGACAGACAAAGGTCAAAATGAGGATGAGGAGGGGTTAGGGCCGTCCATGCAAGGAAACCCAACCGGGCTCAATCAGGCAGGGTGTAAATTGGAGTCCCTAAAAACCTACCGTGTTCTTGCAGTGGGGTCGGGGAGGGATGGGGAATACAGTCTTTAGGGGAAAAAGAATCGAGGAGGAGGGGTTGAGACACAACCAAATTTATTTTTCGATAAATTAAAATAAACATAGCTCCAAGCTGTAGCCCAAGTGGACTGTTAACAGCCGAAAACTGCTAGCAACGTAGACACTTCCCAGTTTTCAAACACTTGTATAAAATATAACCAACAAGATTTATAATGATTGGACAGACCCTCCTTCGTTTATGGCCAAATCTGTTCCTGGCCACGCCCCTTTTTTGTCCGTCCGTATCGGCACGTCCTATTGGCCAATTTTAAAAAACCAGTTTGAGGACATGCTTAAACAACTTAACTGAACATGTCTACCAAGTTCTGTGATGATTTGACAAACTGACATTGATTTATGGCCAAATCTGCACCATGTCCATGCACCAGTTTGGTAGTGGTTGCACCCCCTACTGGACGGTACACAAGGACAAGCAGATAAATGCATCCGCTCATGTACAAATATTATATAAACTGTTAGATACATGGAGGCGGTGTCTCTCAGTGTCCTCCTGATGCAGACAGATGATACTTATAATAGAACAACAGAGTGGTACCCCATTAACTTTCTCAGGACTTCTGGGATTTTGATGCGACTCTTGAGTCCATGAGGTTCGGGTTCAGTTGCATACGTACAGATATTTTCTGTGCGGGTTTCTCTGTTTATTGCACTTACTCCTTTGGGGCAGTTGAACATTCCGGGACGTCCCGGGGGGCCGGGCGGGCCTGGGGGGCCCTGGTGGAAGACAAGGAAACAATCAATAAAGAAGAAAGGATGACAGAGAAGAAGAGGCGACGCCCATGTCACTTTATTCCCAGTCAATCAGGAAAGGGAAAGAGGCTTGAGAGAAAAATGAACGGGAATGTGATGTGAAATTGCCAAAGGCGTCCTTTAACGCAGCGTAGCGACCTCCAGATGTTTTTTGGTGGCTTACCGGGATGCTGACAGAGTCTCCGCTTTCCCCTTTGGGTCCAGGTTGACCCGGACGGCCCTGAACAGATGGAGAGAGAGAGAACAGATGAAGTTACACAGTAAAGAAGCAGATAAACGTACAGTAGTATTAACTGTTTCGACCGGTTTATTCGGATGAGGTGCTGGGGCTATCTTCACACAATGGTCTCCCAGAGAAACTTCATGAAAGCCATCTAAAGGACAGTCATGATCATTACACTTGAGTTGAGGATTAATTGCCGGACAAAACTTATTATCAATTGTATTGTCTTTTTTTTGCCATTTTATTCTATAATAGATATAACAGAGCATTAAAATAAAAGGTTTAATAGTGGAAAAATACATGTCCACTTATAACAGAAGACCAATCAATTGACAAAATCAACTGATGGAAAGTCATTGGACAAGGAAATGGAATGACATGAAAACCCAGAGTGACATTTGATTAATTGTCTTTTAAAATGAGCCATATCCGATAAGTGTCTTTGTGTGCGAGAAAGGCACTCTACGAATCAATCATAAAGGATATTTATTTTTTTAAACGCATAATGTAGTTTTCTTTCCCCCTCTGAGCAAAAATGAAGGCCTAGTCATCAGCTGGATGATAAGCAACGCACGGTTTGTTTATAAGACTTACAGGACGACCGGGGAACCCAAACTCTCCCTTCGGTCCAGAAGGTCCCAGAGGCCCCTGAGATAGAAGAAATAGAATCAAGTGTATTGAACATAACATTGATTTATCAAACATGGTAAAGAGGTTTTTGGGTTTAGGGATTGAGGACAGGTCAGTGTTGAGCGTGAACACCGCCTCAACCTACCGACACACCAGGGGGTCCCGGTAAACCACTGTCTCCCTGCAGACACGACGCAATGAATTAGCTCACAAGTGAATGTACTCATCCATATCTTAATCAAAGGCAGTTTGATTGTGATCTGTCTTAGTAATTTGAAGGTTGAGGATCTCACCTGGTCGCCCTTTGGTCCGATCGGCCCCAAATGGCCTGACATGGAGGAGCCATCGGCCGCTAAGAAAATATTCGGCTCCCCCTTCTCACCCTTCACACACACACACACACACACACACAGTTCTGAGATTTCCAAGTCGGTCATGAGTCAGAAAAGATTGGGAATCGCAGCACTGTGAACAACTGAATCAACCACCAATCCTCGAGCACGACAGTGTTTTGCAGCCAAAAGGAGATGTACGTAAATCACACAAAGAATACGGAGAACGAAGGGACATTCAACTCGATGAGATCATCGGGTTAAGGACGTATCCACGAGCCCGGCCAGACCTCACGTCGTGTATCAGACCGACGATAAGCACATTTGACATGGGTAGTCAAAAACGAGCAGGATCCTTCAGCAGGAACCGGTCGATGTTTGAGTTAGTTTGTTCAGGGGGATGAAGTAGTGGTAGTATGTCCACGTCGGACCACGAGAGGAGCGCGCGATGGAGAACCCGCTCAGGATTAAGCCCGTTATCAAGCACAGGGGGCCCGGACGCGAGTCAGTCTGCGCTGCATTGACCTTCAGTTTAATTTGGTGTGACTCCATCTCAAATATCTGGAAGATGAAGGTGGGGAGGGTGGTGTTACTGAGTGGTAGCATGATTGGAAAACGGCGAAGGACCGTCGAGGAGCTTTATGAGGACCTCACAGCTAATGGAGAAGCTCTTCCAACGACCCTTTGCTGTAAATCATCACTTTGAGACTTTGAGAGATCGAGGTCCCTGAAAGAGCTCAGCGGCGACATCTTTTTGGCGGAAACAGCTACACACCTTGGTTCCTTGGGATCCCTGCACGCCTGGCAACCCGATGTCCCCTTTCGGGCCCCGAGGAGCCTGAAAGCCAAAGAAGGGGGGAAGACAACAGAGGATCAGCCGGAGAACCGTTCTACCATACGTGAGACCCTGCAGATGCGGGACGAAGCTGATCGACGGTGTTGGGTGGCGGCTTTCCGTTCCCTCTGGACCTGCCTGACTTCATGTGGCCTTCATTGTTTTCTGTTTGGGATCAGTGTCGTTGACTGGGTGGGAACCGTTGGGGCTACAGGACATGGAGTTACGTGGAGTATGTCTGACCTTTTAGAAGTGATCTATCTTGGAGATAACCCGGTTTTAAGGAGGATAATAATCGATAATCGTCCATGGCATGATTGAGGAACGTTAAGCTTCTCACCGGGTCTCAGTCCAAAGGAGCAGATGTTTGAACCTTAAAAAAAACATGTTAAATCTCCTTTTCAAGCCTTTATATCCTAAAGCCGGAAAATAATTGCTGAAACCAGTTCTTCGACCATGTTATTCAGGGTTTTAATGATTCTTTTGCACTTCTGCGCTAGCGATATAAAGACTAGAAACTTCAAGTTGCGACGCTTCCTTCTAGCAACCCGCTATAGCCAATGGTACGCTCTGGATATACAGTACTGCAGCAATTATTAGTAAATTATGAGGAACATAAAATGTGATTTACTGTTATTAAAAACATGACACGACGCAAGGGGGACTTAAATGTGTTTCCCATTTTTTAAAAGATTTTTTTTTTTAATGCGTAAACGTTTGCCCCATTGGAACAGAGACAGAAGCTGCAGCAGAGTGGTTGTTGCCAGTAGGTACCTGAAGCTCATAAATCCCTGAGAAGTTGAACACGCCCTCTGTGTTGTTGAGCAGGAGCTGATGAGAAGGAGGAAGAAGAAGCAGGTTATGTGTGGCCCGGTGACCCGAGCTTCACCTGAGCATTCCCTGTGTATCTCCACAGGGTCAAAGGTCACTTACATCCTGGAGTTTGATGGTGGGTCCCGGTGGTCCAGGGGGTCCTGGGGGCCCCGTGACGTTGAGTCCGTCCCGCCCCGGTTCTCCCTGTAGATGAAAAAAAACAAACAAAAAAAACACGTCACATCACAGAGAGGAACCAGCGACACTGGAAATAAAAGACGATCAAGCATCTCTAAAGGTGTTATTTGTGCCGCAAAAAGTGTGTGTGTGTGTGAGAAATGGGGTTGATATATCAAACAGAGGCTTTTACCTTTTGTCCGGCCGCCCCTCTGTCCCCCTTTTTACCCTGTAGATGACACAAAAGGAAGTTAAACGTCCATTCAACCCTGGCGCATAATTTAATGAGAAAACGTAACCTGTCCCGTTCACTCACCGACACATATCATTTACAATAAATAATGATAATAAATAATAATAAATGATAATAAATTAAAAATCAAAAGAAGATTAAAAATTCAAGAGGTTATTTGTCACATATATATATACATACGGTCATACATTTATGCAGTAAAATGCCATGACACCCGGTGATTATGCAGAATAAGCTCTAAAAATACTAAAAATACTATATTGTGCGTAAGAACAATCATATAATAAAGAAAAAAATCTTAAATAATTATGCTGTAGATTCTTGAGCCGTTTATTATTATAATTATTCCTTTATTACTTATTCTATTTACTGTTGGACTTTATTATAATTGTACAAATATCATATAGATTGTTGTGGTGTGTCGATTGGAGGGTTTGAGCAGCCACACCTGACGCTTGTTGGTTGGGCTAACAAACGGCAGGTTTAAAAACCCCATCCACACACACACACACTCAGATGAGGTGTGGTGGTGGAACTGTCACACTGGTCCCTGTTCAAGTGCCAGTGTGGCAGTGCCGCTTACCACAGGCCACCCAAGTGCCGTTTTCAGGGCCCTCCGGCACAGAGACACAGACTATGATGGGTTGTAGACATCAGTTTATTGCAGAGAGGAGGGAAGGTGGAATTATCCAAGAGCAGATGGAACATGTCATGACAGAGCTCCTATCCTGAGTGTATGTTTTCAATGGGGTTTTAACCTGCTGCTCCTTACCACAACCAACGAGTGTCAGGTGTGGCTGCTCCAACCCTCCCATCCACAAACCACAATTGTTTTTACTATTTAAATTTTTTTTCTTAGCACAATTTGGTATTTTTCAATAACATTTTATACTTTCACTTGTTTTCATTCAATTCTCTTACTTATTTTGATCCTTGTAATTGAATTAATGTTCAGCTTTTGTAGGTGATGACGTTTTGGCTTCAGGTGGAAATGACAGTTAATATAAATCTGGTGCGGCACATTTGCAGTGAATTTTCTCTGACAAATTACCAACAGAATAAATAGATGAATGAAAAAACATCTTCAGTACAATGCATCTATCCAGTAAGACACTGACCATTTCTCCATCTGTTCCACCGAGCCCTGGATGCCCGGGTGGTCCCTGTGCCCCCGGCTCCCCCTGGTGGCGCAAGGGAGGCATTACATCAACAGAATGAACCCCAGACCGAATGAAACATGCCAGTAGAGTTTGTGACATCAGAGACATTTTGAAGCCTTGACTTTGGGTTTAGTTTATAATAACAACATTATTATCACTCAACACTACGCCACGCCACATTAATAGTCAATACACACTTATTGGACACACTGTATGTCCAGATAAAAAAAAACCCACACACATTTGGGGCCGTACAGACTAATGTGACCTTTCTGTCACCGACCAGTAAGAATAAGGATTATTATCAAAGAGAGACTGACCTTTGCTCCTGGTTTTCCTGGATCACCGTCCAAACCGTCTTTACCCTGGTGCAAAGACGGAAAAAAGATTACAATTAAAAAGCATTAAAAAAATATAAATATAAAAAACAAAATAAAAATCAATAAGCAAAAATATGTAGCCCCCCCCCGTCCCACCCCCACCCCCACACACACACACACACACACACACACACTACCATAGGTCCAGGAAGTCCCGGAATCCCAGAATGTCCCTGTGAAAACAAAGTATAAATGGTTTAATCTCAACACCATAAATTTAAAATAATATAATATATAAAAAAGAAAGTTATACATATATTTATGGTTTATCATTATAATTGGTATAGTGTTTAAGTCACATTAGTTAACATGAATTAACGCTTGTCAAGATATCATTCAAATCGATGGGATGCATGAATCACCGATTTGAATATTTTGTGTGTGAAGTTGTATCGCTGGGTATTTTACCGGTTGTCCTCTGGTGAAAAGAGCTTCCAAACCACTCGCTGTTCCAGATCCTTCCAAGTCCTGGAAACACAAGCAGCCTCGGTAAAACACGTATCTGACACGTCCACCTAGAAAATTCCGATCATTGACGCATTGCATTAACGGCTCCAAGTCCCAGTCTCGTGTGCGTGTGTGCGTGTGTGTGTGTGTGTTTTGGAAAGTCACGGCTGCCGCGCGACAACTTTCGACTTTTTATTGCAAAAGGAAAAGTAAAAGTAAAATCTGGGCTCAATGTTCCATAAATTCCATCATGTTGAGTTGGGGTGGCGCCAGGTATGAGCCGCAGCGCCTCGCGTTGGCACCAACAGAACTCGGCTGGACGGAAATGGCAACCTGCCTTGGGGACGCGTCTCGTTTCCATCTCGCAGCTGTTGCTGGATTTGCAGCAACATTTGTTTGACAAAGACGATTATATACGATTAATCAAAATGGAGGCAGTCATCATTTTAATGACACGACTCTTGATGAGGGATGAGGGTTTTCTGAATGAGGGGCCACACAACATCAGGAAATTGTTCATAAGCCTGCTTGAATGTGGATTTGGGAACATTTTCCTGAATCACTGTTTGGCCGTGAAAGGTTTTTCAAACCAGGCTCCAGACTGATTCTTACTCTGCACTCAGTCCACTTGTATCGGGATATGTTAGAAAACAGAGTTTTAGGCGCTGGAAACTAAGCTTTTTGGATTGATTTCTTTCTCCTTCAAAACTCTGTTTTCCGTGTATTTGTCCGTGGGAAGTGAAAACGGAGGTCGTTGAAAATGTAGACGCCAGGACCTCGGATTGCATCAGAATGCTGCGAGCGGCAGCCGACAGCCATTGTGTGATTCTCAGAGTCTCCACTAGGAGGTTAAAAGTCTCTCCAAGTTTAGGACCGGATCCATACAGTGTTGTGTCTGAATATTATGAAGAAGCTCAACGCGTTGCACGGTCTTCATGTTCTTCTGTTTGACACCAAGTTTTATGACATATCATCGCCCCCTACTACTGGATTGGAAGGCTTATGTCAGTATTTTAAATGTTTTTTCCGTACTCCCATGGACAGAGATTCTTTTTAAAACGAGGGTGGGGGCGAAATGTGCTTTCAGAAATATCCATACATGTGTGGACAAGGCCTGAGATGCAGGAAGGTGTATTTCTCTAATTACAAAGGAGCTAGGCTAGTTGATTCCCTCTGCAGCCATGAATGAATGAACACAGTTAGCATGCAGCCCGCTGCTATCGGAGACGAGGATGAAATTGGTATCAACCTGAATCTCATAAATATAGACAAAAAGTGAATCTTGTCGTTGGGTATTTGGTGATATTGTGTTATGTTTGATCATAAATAAAGCCTTTGGACTCTATTTAGGTTTAATGGTTTCTAAGTTCTAGTCTGGTAGAGAGAGAGAGAGAGAAATGGAGAAATGGTCTTTACCTCCAGGCCAAGGGTGAAGCCCGGGGCAGAAGGCCCGGGGGGGCCGGGAGGGCCAGATGCACCCCTGGGGCCGGGACCACCTTGTGGGCCTTCAGGGCCTGGTAGACCCGGGAACCCAGCGGGGCCTGAGTCACCCTGGGGGGGGTGTATGATTATGGTTATTATTATAAAATAAAAGAAGAGTGTCCCGACAGCAAATCTAACATTTAAATAGAAAATTCAAAGACAGAGACTTACAGTACCTTTTTTCCTGGTTGCCCAATCAAACCAGCATCTCCCTGTTAATAGACAATGCAGGAAAACACATTTTGATTGAAGGGATATTCTGAAATGTTTAATTGTTTATCCTGTACACACTGGATCAACTACAAGGAATGTTTCCACATCCACTCAATTAAATAACACCCAGAATTTGTAAAGAAATTCACTGCTGTGGCATCACATGTGATTTATGTGTATTGTGGGTTCTGTTGAAGTGCTGTTGTGTTTGGATTAATATTGATCCATTTCACAAGTAGTATAAGTGACAAAGCTGCATTTGTTACACGGTGGATGTTGGATGGTGTTAAAATTATATTAATTCATTACAAACAAGGATAAACTTCTAAAAAATTCTGTAATTATATTATATTCAAAAAATAAATATTTAGAATGATATCAAATTCAAATCTCTCAAACTGAGTGTAGCCATTGGATATACATCTTTGTTTTTATTCCAAATTAAGGAAATCAACAGAGAAATGAGGCTAATATTAAATGGTTGGATTGATAAAAGGGGTTGACTTTACCTTGTCTCCCTTCGCCCCAACAGCTCCTGGTTCTCCACCTTTCCCGTCAATGCCCTGAAAATGTTAAAGCGGCGTCTTGACTTTTGGTCATTTCTTGGGGATTTGCCTAGGTTTGGTTTGACCAGACACTAATCACCGCCAATGACAAAAACAACCAAATTAAATAATACTGGATTCCCTCAATATTCAATCAGAATAACTTGGAATCATATCGTTTTGTTAAGAGTTAAATGTTTACCATGTATAATACTATATATATATACATATACACACATACATACATACATACATACATACATACATATATATATATATACATATAGAAGTAGTATAGTATTCATGTCTTTATAGATGAAAAACATTTAAACCTGGGAAAACTCAAAAATATTTAAAATACATAAAGTCAGTCGAATGGTATGTTTTTTTTCAACCAGGCCAGAAATTTCTCATATTTGTTTAACTTTTCATATTTTCATTATTTTTTGCTTTTTCATACCACTATCTGTTTTTAATTAGAAATGTTCCAAACTCAGCTTTTTCTGTAGCTTACCAAAACAATTTGACTATATTTTACCATCAAAATTTGATGTGCAGCATAAGATACTTCAAATGTATTATGTCAGTTTAAAACCACCGTGATTAGTAAAAGCTGGTGACAATTTGTCAAAAACAAAAAGACACATTTGCCCCGAGTGACACTGGAAAGGTGGGTCATCCCCATGTTTTAAAGCGTAAAAGTTCATGCCGCAATGCTGTTAGTATGGTTTTCTAAAAACTGCTATCAACCTATAAGATGTTAAAATATGCGTGAATTTCTGCATGTACACACACACACACACACACACACACACACACACACACACAGGTCTGCTTATGGGTATGATTACTGTGCAGCAAGCTGTGGCACAGCGTTTC
Organism: Zeus faber; assembly: GCF_960531495.2. NCBI lineage: Eukaryota > Metazoa > Chordata > Actinopteri > Zeiformes > Zeidae > Zeus > Zeus faber. The sequence continues at coordinate 24,790,942 of NC_137206.1, read as the reverse complement.
CCATTTCAGTCTTCAAGTAGCCCCTGTGCTGTTTGTTTTACCTCCAATTCAGCCTCAAGAGAATTTGTGGCCCTTGAGTGAACCAGGTGCACCAGCGTATAATTGGAGATAAAACTTGAAGGACCGGTGGATACTTGAGGACTGGATTGGAAAACAACTAGCGGAACGACATGGTGTCTTTGTGAAAACAACGGGGGGAAAATTCTGCCTTTTTTAGGCCCCTTGGATCTGACGGGACCACATGGTAATAATACCTGCCCAGAACCAAAGCCAGAATCAGACCCCAAACCACCTAACCACTCCTCAATCACCTGGAAAACACAATGAAAACAGCTCACATTCACATGAGCCTGTGAAGTAAAGAGACTTCACTTACTTGGTTTTTCTATTTTACTCGATTGTTTTACATTTTTGTCTAGTGCTGCAATCAGGAAGACTCCATAATGCCATCGTTTCTATTATGAGCTGATCTAATTTCTTCGATTGACATTCCTTGACCAATACACAAGACTCTGATTCAGTCTGGTTCTGATTGAACGTACTGGCAGTCCAGGATCTCCGTCCCTGCCGTCTCTCCCAGGAACCCCAGGTGGTCCAGGGATGGTCTCCTCTGAAGGGATTCCCGGGGGTCCAGGCTGTCCTGGAGGACCTGGGGGACCCCGGGGACCCTGGACAAGCAAGACAGGACAAATGAATGAAGGACTGAGAATGACATAGAAAGACATTTATATGCTGTACGCTGATATGACCAGCACCGCAACAACTACCTATGGACACACGTGGGCGCACAGGAAAGACATATTTGCTGGGATAGAGATAGAGGAAAATAGAGCAAAGTGTAGAGTTGAGATATGTGAAAAGCAGTTCTCACCCTTATGATCTCTGCGTCGCTGTCAAAGTCATCGAATCCTGATCCCTCCAAGCCATCCTGAAAACACACCAGAAGACCAAGAGATGGACCAAGAGAGGCAAACCTAGTCCGTTCAATCAACCGACCCACAAACCAAATAACCAACCGGCCACTCAAAGATTCCAAAGATCCCACCAACCATCCCATCAATCTACCAACCAAACAACCCAACAACCGACCGACAAACCCACCAATCATCAACCAATCCACCAACCAACGCATCAACCCACCAACCAACCCATCAATCTACCAAGCAAACAACCCACCAACCAACCCACCCAACAACCAACCCACCCACAAACCCATCTGTGGTGGACAAAGGGGGCGTGGTCAAGCACCAGCTGAGGAGGACAGCAGAGTTCCCTTTCCCACGGCCGCCAAGCTGCCTCGAATCGGCCAAACAGCAGCACTCGAGGCAGGGAGATTTCTTAATGTTTTGTCTGTCTTGCAGAGGGATCGGTGCACAGGCTCGTGAGCAGACCTGCAGCGGAACGCCATTCCTCCTACGCCCGAGATCATCATTATCATTATTATCATCACCATCATCGTTAATTATTATCGTCGATCTGTCGAATAAAAAACATATATTGGCGCACCACGGCCAGAAAGACTCTGTCTCCCTCCCTAAACCCTTACCTGTGGGCAGAAACCCCCACACCATCAATCTATCTACCAACCAACCAACCCGCCCACCAACCCACACACCAACACCCCAATCCACCCCCCAAGCAACCCACCCACCCACCAACCCCCCAATCCACCCCCCAAGCAACCCACCCCCCAAGCAACCCACCCACCCACAAACCCCCCAATCCACCGACCAACCAACCCACACACCAACCCACACACCAACCCCCAATCCACCCACCAACCAACCCACACCCCAATCCATCAACCAACTCACCAACAACTGACACCCAAATCGCCGGGAATGGTTGCTTGTCAATAACACTTTAAAAACCCGGCAATAGAAAAGTAATTAAATCCAATTAATCTCAGTTTGCCATAAATATAAAGCTTGCAAAAAATCACTCTAAAGTAAAAACCAAGCTTGTGTGAAGAACTTTTAGAGGGATTTTGAACAACTTACTGAGACCAGCTTGATGCCTCGTGCTGGAGGGCCAGGAGGTCCTGGAGGGCCTGGTAATCCCACGCCAGGATCGCCCTGATGGAGGAGTAGTATAAGACTATACTTTTATCTATTCATACCAGTATATGACAAAAAAATAAGCCCTAGTAGCAATGCATTCGTCCTTCCATCAGTCCATTCCTCTTATGGGTCATGCATGCATTTATGTATCATGGATTTAAATAAACTGATTTGTACCTTGACACCTTCAGGTCCTGGATCTCCAGACAGTCCTGGGAATCCTGGAGGCCCAGCCACACCCTGGAAATCAGACAAAGGAAACATTCATGTTTACTCATAGATGATACAGCACTACGTTTAGTAGGTTTGTGAAGGTGCGGAGTGTCATGCACATACATGTGAGCACAAATTGTAAATTACTTACAGGAACTCCACTTTCACCTTTGCTGCCCTGAAAATAAAGAGTAAAAACATTGTTTTGGGGTTTGGTTCGGGGCACTATTGATTTGGAACAGTCACAGAAACAACTTTAGTTTATTAAACTGCTCCGTGCAACACAGAGAGTCTTCGTGTTACCTGATATGAAGTTATTAAACTGGAAACACAAAAACGGAAAAAGGGAAATGGTTCAAAGAGAGCGAGATTGAGAGAGACTGCACAACCAAATGAAAGGAACAGACAGATATTTCAGTCTTACAGGCTGTCCATCGATCCCAGGCTCTCCAGCCGGACCTTGGGGTCCCGCTGGTCCCTGTGGACCTCTAGGTCCTGGTTCCCCTGCTTCCCCGGACCCGATCCCTTCCCCTGATCCGGGACCCGTGGGACCGGGTGGCCCTGGGGGGCCTGATGGACCAGGCTCCCCAGGCTCCCCCTTCGCACCCCCAGACATCTAGAAGGAAGGTGTTGAGATGCATTAGATGCGTTTGTTGACATTTGTTGGTGAATTGAATGATATGACTTGAGTGATTGATTGTTTGATTGGTTTTTATGAGCTCTTTTATGGGTGTGGTTGATTGTGAAAGAGAGGAATGTTATAACATTTCTAATACAATATACTGCAGGTCCTGACCATGTGCTTCTGTGTTGATAACAAAGTACTTACAGGGGTTTTGGTGTCTGGTCTGAAGGTTGGTGCTGCTGTGGGTGGTCTTGTTGTTGTTGTTGTTGTTGTTGTTGTTGTGGGCGTTGGTCTCACTGTGATAGAGACAGTTAGAAAGACAGTATTTGTGCATGTGTGTGTGTGAGTGTGAGAGAGAGAGAGAGAGAGAGAGAGAGAGAGAGAGAGAGAGAGAGAGAGAGAGAGAGAGAGAGAGAGTGAGTTGCAATTGGTGTACTCATTCTTAATATTATTATAATCTTCATCAAAATATTGTTGCTCGAGTGTAGTGTGCAGTGTCTGCATATTACAATATTTCACCAGATGTTTTATCTCAGTATTTTTGTAAACACCCTCTGGTGGCAATACAAGGAAATACAAGTGTACTATCGTCCTTTGAAGACAGGCAGGCTACCTCTCAGGGTGGTCATTTCCACCACCTCCTGTCCAGAGGTCTCCTCTAGATCCTCGTCATCACTTCCTAGAGACGGTTCGGTGGGCGGCGCTTGGACTGGGCTGCTGTGAATGGCAGTAGGCGGTGGAAGGAGCTACCGACAAAAAAATGTATATCATAATTGTATTTAATTCATTCATTCATTTTATTTTTTATTCTTTTTTTATGTGAATTGTAATTTAGCCACCACATGCAGTTATACACTAATCAGCCACAACATTGAAACCACTACTAATAACACTAATATTGTGTAGCTCCCTCTTGTGCCACCAAAACAGCTCTGACAGCACATCCCACAGATGCTCCATCAGATCGCACCGATGACCGCCCATCCACAATGATGTAGAATAAAACGTGATTCATCAGACGAGGCCACCTTCATTAATGAACCTTGGACGTCCATGACCCTGTTGCTAGTTCACCGGTTGTCCTTCCTTGGATCACTTTTGGTAGGTACTAACCACTGCATACTGGGAACACCCCACAAGACCTGTCGTTTTGGAGATGCTCTGACCCAGTCGTCTAGCCATCATAATTTGGTCCTTGTCAAAGTGGCTCAGATCCTTATGCTTGCAAATTTTTCCTGCTTCCAACACATCAACTTCAAGAACTGACTGTTCACTTGCTACCTTATATATACCACCCCTTGACAGGTGGTTTTAATGTTGTGGCTGATTGTTGTATGCAGGTGTAATAAAAGAGAAAACTTGGCCCTGTCCTGAAATACATTTATTTTGTGTTTTCTTTACTCATCAGTGTCTGGTTCTGTGGAGTTTTAACAGAATCACATTTGACACATTTGGTTGAGAGTATATTCAGCATTTTCCAAATAGCAGAGACAGTTAACAGCTTCCTGCTGTTTGAATTCCCTCGATATCTACAGTAGCTTCTTAGTTCTGTTTGGAACGTCAAGTGAAGGATTCCTCTTGTTTATGTGTGTTCATGTGACTGTGTGATTCTAAAAGACACAATGACAGAACCACATTCCACTGGCACAGTTAAACAATTGCAAACATAGTGTGTGTGTGTGTATGTGTGTGTGTGTGCATGCGTTTGTGTGTGTGCGCGTGTGCATGTGTGTGTGTGTGTGTGTGTGCGTGCGTGCTCACCATTGTGTACTCTCTCTCCTCCACAATCTTCTTCACTTCATCGACACCTTCAATGTCTTCATAAGCAACATCACCGCTGCCATAACCAGAAGCCTGGAAATAAATAAAAGAGAGAGAGAGAGAGAGAGAGAGAGAGAGAGAGTTCAATAAAGCCACTCCACCTTGTCTTTATTAGTGTGGTTTCGTTTTCCATAAATCACGTTAAATGTCAACGAAACTTCAAGTGATTTAAGATTCCTCGGATTGTGCTCAAAGGTGCAGTGTGTAGAATTTACTGAAGAAATGGAATTGTTGCGGACAAAGGGGCATGGTCAAGCACCGGCTGCAGACGATAGCACGGTACCCTTTCCCGCGGCCGCCAAGCTGCCTCGAGTCAGACCAATCAGCGGAGGACATTTCCTAATGTTTGTCTGTCTTGCAAGGGGTGTTCGACACACAAGCTCGTCAGCAGCCCAGCAGTGGAACTCCATTCCTCCTGCGCCCGAAGTCATCAATCATCATAATATTCATCATTATCAATTGTGATTGATACTTGTGGCCAGCGTACCTTATTGTTCAAGGTGACAATAAAAACTCTCGCCACGTTGGTGCACCACGGCCAGAAATACTCCTTCTCCTTCCCAAAACCCTTACCTGTGGGCAGAGACTCCCACAGGAATATAACATTCATAAGTACGTTTTTATTTGTGTATAATCCCATGAAGTGAAGAGTCGTTGTGTTGTGTGTCTAACTCCATCAATTTTTCTGCGATCTGTGAAAATAAGGTCTGTGTGACTCCAGTACATGCAAAACAATGAGCCCCCACAATTATTACATAAACCTTTACTTGAAGCTGTATGAACATCTTGGATCATGATACATTTTTCATAGCAGACTGAAGATAATCTCTTCAGGGAACTCCCACAGTAAGTAAGTACATGAGTGAATCTTTATTTGTATATCACATAGAGTTAAAAGTGCTTTGCAGGTAGAAGCACAATAGATCAAACCCAGACAGAGAGGCCAAAGAAAATGAATTAAAATCAAATCAAATCAAATCAAATAAAACGGAATAAAGTAAAATAAAAATGGAATAAAATAAATGAAAGGGATATCACCGCCTCCTAAGGATCTTAAACCCTTTCACACCTTTCCTCTTCTGAGTTGGTTTACTCTTAGCAAACAAACGTTTGAATGGTCCCCAAGTCTCCATATGTAACCCTGCTGGTGGTACTTCTACTCCCCACAAATGCCCTTGTAAAACTCGTTGTTCACCCATAGAGGGCGTTGAAGTAACGTACATGAGTGTCCATCACTGTGTGTGGTCAGTGGTTCTGAACTGGTCTGTCCTCAGGATCCAGATTTGCCCTTCCTCATTAGGTCACAACCCAAACACAGCAGGGAGCAGTGCTCTGATGTGGGGGGGTTGAGTGTGGGAGGTTACAGAATAATAACATTCACTTTGGTTTAATTTAAACCAACAACAACTTTACGATGGTGCAGGACGGTTGTCATGTGAGGTCACAGATGGAAGCTGAGTTTGTAAAGGGTGTTTCAAAATAAAAGTACAGCATTGGAAATTTGCTACTCTTCCAAGAATTACATTTGACGTATATATATATATATATATACATACACTACCAGTTGAGAACTGCTGGTCAAGAGGACCAGTGTGTGTGTGTGTGTGTGTGTGTGTGTGTGTGTGTGTGTGTGTGCGTGTGTATTCATGGTGTTCTTACATAAGGATCGTCCTCCTCACACTGGTCGTCTGGGGCAGTGGGATCTGACTTCAGCACCAGTTGTTGGATGGAACCCTAGAGAGAGAGAGAGAGAGAGAGAGAGAGAGAGTCAACATAATTATAATTTCTATTAAAAAAGGAAAAACTCTAAAAACTACACCGCTTCTGTATGATTTACAATAGACAAATAGATCTATATGAAATGACTATTAAAGATGGTCGCCTCCTCCCAGCATTTCCCTCTTCCAGGTATAATTGATAGGAAACAATATTTTAATAAGACCCGGATTAAAAAATTGCAAACCTCGCTTTTAAATGAATGTCATTTTATTTATAATGGACTTTTTTCAGCTAGGCGGATGTTTTTTCGAATTTGATCTTTAATTTAGTATTACTCGACGAAGGAACCGGCATCAAGGCACACTATTGGTGTCCGTTCAGAGCCAGAAAACAGAGAAAGATCAGGAGAGAGAGCGACGGGGTGGACTGAGGTCAAGGCCCGATCTGTTCTAAACAGCACGATAACACGTCTGAAACAAGTAAACAAGAACAAAGCTCAACATCTGTGTACACAACACAAAATCAATCTAATGAGGAAAAGTCTAAAAGGAAGAAGGATTTATATCTGAGGAGTCAGTGTGTGATGAATCACACACACACACACACACACACACACACACACACACACACACACACACAGTTTCCACTGAACGTTTGATTTTCCCTCATGTGTATGAATTGGAAGCTGTTTTGTTGCTGATAGGATGGATGTCATGTCAGATTTTCCCCACCTGTGGTGTCCAATTGGTAGCAGTGACCAAGTGCTTGTAGTGAGAGATCAGTCACACACACTCACACATGCACACACACACACACACACACAAACACACACAGGTAGACATTCTTTCCAAACATATGCAGATGTGGACACACAAAATGGACACTTGTAACACACACAAAATACACAGAATACTCAAATCACAGACACATAAAACCGACGTTTTCAAAAAGTGACAACTCGGCAAAACAGAACAATTACTTCTCAGTGAAATTAGAGAGGTTTAAAGCCCCGCGGGGTCATTAATCCTGGTTCTAGTTCTTAAATTGGCCCCTGCTGAACTCGAGGATTCCCGAGTTTAACACACACACACACACATACACACACAGGCACACACACACACACACACACACACACACACACACACACACACACACACACACACACACACACACACAGACAGACACACTTGTCCACTCTGACACATTGTTGAAAATAAAAAGGAAAAAGCAAAAACTCTCCTTCGCTTTCATTTATAGACGTTGAGGAGAGGAAAATACTTGGCTTGGCAAAAATGACTTTTCCTCCAAAACAAACAACTCTGCTAGTTTGTCTGTCAGACGATGTTACGAAACTACAAATGGGAAAACACGAGGAGGAGAGGAGGTTTTGTAGGTAGTGTTGGCCAAATGTTGTGTTTTGTCTCTTTATCTTCCAGAGAATTGTTTGTCGGATAAGATTACCCCGTCACTCACTGTATGTTGTTCAAAAGTTACACATGAAACAAGGTGAACTCTCCACAAACAAGGCTGAGCTTGAAGAGTTAGTTCTGTCAGACAATTCGACGGTCGCTCTTCCACGGCCTTATATTGGCCGACCTATTTAAGCAGCCAGCCCCTCCTGCCCTACCTGCTTTGCCACCCGCTTTGCTGCGTTGCTGGGCTCCCTCAACCTCCCCTGCATCCACCCATTAGGCTCTACTCCTCCAACCAATGGGGGGGATTCGATCTCAGCACTCCTATATACTAAATAAGTATACTCACTGAGTATACTTATTTTTTCTGTACACCTCCCCGGGAGTGATGAGCAGTGGAGGATGCCATACTCAAACAATGCGAAATAAATCAAGATCATTTCAAAGTAAATCTAAGAGTTGTCTGTCAGAACTTCTATGGTTTCCAACTTTGAATTTGTATGTTCCAAAAATATGAAATGGTTTGTACGCAAAAAAAAAAAAAGTGCAACTTACGTGACTAATTATTTCCCTTCATTGAAGTTTATCCAAAGGAAATGTGGTGAAATGTAAAAATACAAAACAGCCTTATTGGACAAATAATTATTATTATTGGACCAACAGCCATTGCCACCAATTAGACTTATGGAACAAAAAAAACACAGGACTTTTAGTTCGAAGCATCAGGTTTTGGAACCTGGTTGAATGGTTTCCCATTGCGTGATCCTGCTTGTTCCTGTGTCCATGTGTGACATAATAGCCAATGGCTGAAGCACAATTCCAATGAAAAAGAACACATGGGTGGATCATTTTGATCCTGAGTAAAGATCTGGTCAGTTGTGCTGAGAACAGGTCAGTTGTGTAAGAACATGAGTGCAAGTTCATTCTTTGCGTTCTTGGCTTGGACAACCAGCCTGGCCGTTAATTAATAGTGAGTACGCACGCAAAAAAAACAGGGCTGTGTACTTGGAGAGCAAGTCCTTCTAGTTCAACCTTGGGAAGAATAAGATTCAAAGTCAATGAATGAATCCTGGGATATCTGGGTGTGGTTTGTTTAGCCGATTCCCCAAACTGATTGCATCTGTTATATATTGGATGGAGCCAAAACGCATCTGGGCATTTTAGGTCATCTTCAATTTGGCACAGATCTTGGGCTTTAAAAGCTGAGCTCTCTTAAAAGCTCATTAGCCAAACAAGAACATTATTGTAGGGACTGATTAATCAGCACCAAAACAGATAAATCTAACCTTGCACATAAACAACTGCTTACAGGCACTCATAAAAATATATACAATGGAGACTAATCGAGACTCACCACAAACCTCTCCAGGCCTGTACCCCCTGCATTCCCCACAAAGATCCCAGAGCTGGCCTCGAAGGTGAGGGGCTGGGTGCTCCGGGTGAAGGCCACTCGGTGATACTCCTCACAGTCCATGTAGAGACGCACCTGGTCCGCAGGAATACAAGTACACACCCTGTCTGTAAACTCAAATCTTTGGAGCATTTGTTGAGAACGTAAGACGAACTGGAAATGCGTTGCCATGATCGTCCCAGGATCAGAAAATCGCTTTGGACTGGGGCACCCAATATGCTCCATGACCGTTGACCCTTGAAGCTCCTACCTCCGACTCCTGCACGGTGAGGGTGAACCTGGCCCATCGTCCTGTCATGTCACCCATCTTGAAAGAGGCGGCCTCCTGAGTCCCGCCCGGTGCTCCCGGGTCGGTGTAGTACAGCACCACCTGCTGGGAGCCATCCTCCACTGCAGAAAGAGCTACGCCCAGGTGGACAACCTGACAGATGAAACATTGCATGAAGCTTCAATGATCGGTCTTTAACCGTTTAAGTATTCTTTTCGGCATTTTGCTAGAAATTCACTTTTGTCTTTATGCAGCACCCCAAAAAACTTCTTCACAGTCTTCAAAGTCACCAATTCCAATTGTTTCTATGTCAAACAATGACTGAGTTGTGCTAAACTTCGAAAAGATGTTTTGTCTTTGGCAACACAAGATTTTACGCAGAGCAAGAACTTCTCATCATATTTGTGGTGTGGGGATGGTGTTGTTTGAGCAGCCACACTTGTCATGGATCTAGGTTATGACCTCATGACCTCTCAGTTATGAAATGACTTTAATGTTGATTTAGGATGGAATTTAAATTTAACACGACATACTAGGAGGGCAGAAACTTTTTAGAGGTTCATAAATTCTTCAATATGCCAAAGTGATATATCAGAAGATTATCTACAGAGTGTCTAGTAAAGCCAAGTCCACAACGTTGAGTTTCACACTGAAATTAAACTGACAAACCGCCCTGACCTTCTGGTAAGCGTTGGTGATGGCGAACAGCACGCCACCGCGTGGCGTGGTGGGTTTGGCTGTGACGGTGATCGCAAACTCCCGGTAGAAGGGGTCGGGGATGAAGGACCTGGTGAGGCGGCCCACGTTGGCGTCAGCTCCGAAGCTGTAGGCTGGGTAGCCCTCGAAGCCCGTCACGAAGAACACAGAGGGTGGGAGGGGGACGCCGATCAACTCAGTCAGGTCCAAGGCGCCCTGGGAACCACGGTCTGGAAGAGGAACCGGTTAGAGGGAGGAGGCTGATCAGTGGGTCTGAAAGGTCCCAACGAGAGGTCAATTTCTCTGACCTGGTGAGATCCTGAGCCCCCAACGAACCTTGTGCCAAACACATAATTGGACATTGTTCACAAGGGTATTTTCGGCATTTAAACTTAACGGCAAGTTAAGTCACAAGTTGAAGTTCACTCCACAAAATGAGGTTGTGGTTCAATCCAATCTTGTGACCAGACATATTTTATTGGAAAACTCATAGCATCATGGGACCCTGCCAGAATTGGGCACCAGACAAAAATGTCTGAAACACAAATTACTGTGCTAATTCATACTTCCATTTATAGTTGATGGCGCCTATTGCACCACAGCCTCGGGCTGTACAATTAAATGAATGGAATCAAACGGACAACTTTGTGTCAGCCAGTGCTTTAAAGTTTGATAAAAATATTTTATTCTGAATTTCTACTGATAAATCCATGATTAAAAATGTTCCAGTGATTACATAATTACCTGATCCTAATTAGAGCTGACTGCCATCCAAATTTCAGGGCAATTTAAGACCGATGTGTGAAATTGTTGAGGCCAATCAACCCGTGTGCATGAATTGCCATGTTCAAATGTTCAACGTCAATAAATGTCTCTTCTTCATGAAGTAGATGTGTATTGTTACACTGTTATTACACACTAGTATAGGCCTATACTATGATAGTGGAATGAAATTAATGAAAACTAAATTTAAATGATCATGAAAACCATATTGAGTACCAGCAATCTGTTTCTTTGACTGTTTGGAGTTTGGCAATGTTGCATGACAACCTCCACACACACACACACACACACACACACACACACACACACACACAAAACAGATGTTTTCATCACACGTCCTATGGGATCGTCGTAACGCTGCCCAGGTGGAACAGGGTCTTTCAGCTCCAGCCATCTCTGACTTCTCTGTCGGCCATGTTGGATTTATGAGTGTGTGTTGGATCCGCCCTGTCGGCTCTGCGAGCAAGAATTCTGGGGAGAAGCGCTTCCATCTGTCTGGGTCAAAACCCACCCAAGTCATTTCACCACAATGTGCCCCAAAAACTAAAACAGACAGGTTTAGGACTGATATGACGGAGGACATGCACGCACGCACGCACGCACATGTGCACACGTGCACACAGGCGCACACACACACACACACACACACACACACACACACACACACACACACACACAAACCTGATATCCGCAGACACAGACACACTTCCTTTGTCTTTGATCATATGTGGTCATCACGTGTGTATGTGTGTGTTCTCCCCGTGTTGTATGTTTGTATGTAAAGCAAAACTCTGCATCCATGCATGGCCTGAATACACCCACACTCTCATTCGGACATTCTTTCCCGCTCACACACACACACACACAAACACACACACACGTGAGCACAGTTTATGCACATGTGATGAACTGGAAGACAGAGAATGGTGGTCTGAATTGTGTGGTTTTGCACTCATGCGTGAGTAGGCTTTGGGTGTGTGTATGTATGTATGTATGTATGTGTGTGTGTGTGTGTGTGTGTGTGTGTGTGTATGTGTGTGTGTAAGTTTCAACATGTGTAGGGCAACACATGATGCAGTGTATTGTTTTTGCACACACACACACACACACACACACACACACACACACACACACACACACACACACACACACACACACACACACACACACACACACACACACACACACACCCAAAGTCTACACACTCCATCATGCATGAGTGCAAATGCACACACTTCGGACCACCTTTCTCTGTCTTCCTGTCCATCACATGTGCATAAACTGTGCTCACGTGTGTGTGTGTGTGTGTGTGTGTGTGTGTGTGTGTGTGTGTGTGTGTGTGTGTGTGTGTGTGTGTGTGTGTGTGTGTGTGTGTGTGTGTGCGAAAAAGAGTGTTGCGTGTGTGTGTGTTCAGGCCAGGCATGGATGCAGAGTATTGCTTTACATACAAACATACAAGGCACACACGCCGCACACACAAACACACACACACAGCGCATCTGGCCCTTGTTAAGGGTCCTTAGAACAATCGTGGGCTCTGTGCGACGGCATTGCGTTGTGGGGCATTGGTGTATGGCGGCACTTCATCTGGAAGTCATTACGCTCGGCTAATGCACATGCGCTGCACAGTGTCGGCTCCTGTAAAATGAGTTTACCACGTGGCATGAGCGTCGGCCTGTGTGTGTGTGTGTAAGAGAGAGAGAGAGAGAGAGAGACAGAGAGAGAGAGAGAGAGAGAGGGAGAGAGAGAGAGAGGGAGTATGAGTATGGCTATATTGGTGTTTGTGGGCGGGTTAATGCATGCACGTCCCCCTACTGGGGGAGCGGGAGCACTGTGTGCGGTAAATTAGAGTAATAATATCTTAGACTGTCGGCTTCGGTGATTAAAGAAAAAAAAAAAAAGTGCTGGAAACCACATCTCTGCACTGCTCAACTGGGCTGGATGGATGTACACGTGTGCAATGCAGGGATGAAATACGGCCGATCTGAGATGGATGGAAAACATTTTTGCGAGGGGGGAACTCTGGGCATTTTTTCGCTGTCACTGGAGAGTCATCATGTAAAGATAGAAGGTTTGAGACTGAGAGCAGCTTTGACTTGCTAGAAATGTCTGGGCCAGAATCAGGAGACCGAAACTAAGACTTATCATTATAATATATACACATCGATAAATCCTTATAATGTCGATATCATTATAATTATTGCTCCTGAAATATTTATTCTGTGTAATTATCTTATCATAGCACAAATTGTGCACCAATATTGTGATATTTGGATTTTGTCAATATTGCCTAGCCCTATGTATTCATGTCGGTATGCATCTTGGATCACCTAGTGACAAGGAAACCCCCAAATTAAGCAAATATTCTCGCAACATCTACAGTATGCGATTAATCAGAACCCTTGATCTAATTTCCATTCAAGCACGTTGGGGATTCAGTTAAGCTGTTGATCACCGAGCGTGCGAGAAGTCGACAGTTTTGTCATCATTTAAACATCGTCCTGGCCTGCGCTACAGTCTCTAGTGGGCCAAAGACCCCACGTTTGAAATTCGAACCCAACTGAAACCAATTGCATGATTTTATGATTTATTTTATATTTTATTTTTTTTGCAAAACTGGTTGACCCATTTGCTGATTACAGAGACGGCCGGCGAGAGCCTGTAAGCGCAAGCGTTGCTCTGCATCTTTTCTCTGAACTGGAAATTTAAGCCAGAGTGTGTCGGCTGCGACTGTTGACCAACATTCCAGCAGTTCTGGCTGTCAACAAATTCTCTCTCTCTCTCTCATCTCTCTCTCATCTCTCTCTCTCTCTCTCTCTCTCTCTCTCTCTCTCTCTCTCTCTCTCTCTCTCTCTCTCTCTCTCTCTCTCTCTCTCTCTCTCTCTCTCTCTCTCACGCCCAAAAGTGACATCAGAGCAGATGTTTGTGCACCAGGCCGATGACCAAACAGCTGGACTGGTATTGAGTGTGTGCACTCTCTGGCCCCAGTGAGATATTCCCATGATGCTACGGCAACATTACACACAGCGAGGAGGGCTCTGACTTTGCCAAAAATTTAAATCCGAACCAGGTTGATTTTGGCTTGGCCAGCTCAGATTGTAATTGCTCATCATCACTGAATATCTGAAATGATGATCTTCATCACTTAATATTAAATATTAGCAGCGTGTATCTAAATAATTACGTTATAGGAAAATCCACGTGGGTCAGATACACTCAGCGATGGGAAAAGTGAAAGTAATAATACGTAAAAAACAGTGTTAAATGTCGTCCATTCAACATTCTCCTGAAGTAGAATTCTCAATATACTTGGTAGTAAATGATTATAATGTAACATGATCATTCCTTGTGTGTTAATTGGTTCATCTATGAGTGTTGTTGGTTCAGTTTTGGTGGAAAGGATTGTTTTCCTCAAATTACGGACAGCCTCAAAATTCAAATCTATAAGATATTTGCTTTTAAGTGTTATTGAGTGAAAGTCCTGACCCTGGCATGAGGAAGGGAAAACTCCATGTTTGGCTCGGAGGAAGGACAGTCAGACCCCTGTAGAAAATCACTTGGAGAAGTGGAGAAGGAAAGAAAGAAAGAAAGAAAGAAAGAAAAAAAAAATTTGATTGGGACTCTTTGATTGGGGGGCCATTTGAAGGTGATGTATGTGGTCCAAAACCGACCAGCCAGTCAGTAAGGTAGTAGGTCAGTAAGTCAGACAGCCAGTCTGTGGGGCATACGGTCAGTCAGTAGGTCAGCCAGTCAGCCAGTCAGCCAGTGGGCCAGTCAGTGGGCTGTGACGTCTGCAATATCTGTCATTGCTTGTTAAAGACCTCATATAATTATATCCACTACAGCAGAACACGAGGTAAAAAACATGCACACATATTCCCACCAATCGACCAATACACATCAAAACATGTTTATATGGACACAGCAGCTTCACACACACGCACACACACACACACACACACACACACACACACACACACACACACACACACACACACACACACACACACACACACACACACACACACACACAGACAGACAGACAGACAGACAGACAGACAGATAGACAGACAGTCGGACAGACGTGTGTGTGTGTGTGTGCCTTTGACACACACACACACGCCGTCACCACAGATAAGCCTTTGCAAATGGGTCATAAAGTTGAGCCAAGCGTAGACATAGGCTCCAAACCTCCTTGTAGCAAACTCAATCCGCCTGCGGCGTCGGTCTCAACCGCAAGTTCAAAACAAACCCGTCTCTCTCCAAAGCTCAGTCTCACTGTGTGGAATCACAACGGCGACTTTCAATTCCTTCACGCAGCTTAGAGGACTCCCCTTAAAGCCTCACGCCGTAGGGACGTTAGAGGTGCCATTGTGTTGCCAGAGAAATGTCTCTACACCGGGACCTGAACGCTGAGCGGTGATCCAAGACCCCTTCAGGTTCTGCTGTTGACACAAGGCTGGAATGCACAGACCAGCCGCTAATTTACAGGTGTAGTCATTTGTCTGATACGCGCTGAACACCATATATCAGAAGACAAAGGTTATGTCACTTTTGATACTGCCCGCACTAATTCAGAAAGCAAGAGCTCTGAAGTCGGGAACCCAAAGAGACCGGAAGTTTGACTGAAATGGTTTCCTGCCTTTACGAGGTGAAGAATACTCCATGAAACCCTTCATCTTACGCAGATGGAGCCACTAAGCTAAGCAAACATCAGTTAAGCCTCCATCCGAACCTTCTCGAGTGCTGTGAAAAACCACCGCACATTCTGCTCAGTTCCGGTTACAGGAGTCATTTAAGTTTTCGTCCGCCGACATAATGCTCTTCTGCTCTTGTTTCGCGACCTCCAAAGACCAAAAAAAAAAAGCATGGCAGCCTGCTCTTTGTGGGATGAGTTTGTGGAGAACGCAGTTTGATCGCCAAACCGAGGGTGGCTGCGTGTGGGGCTTTTTAAACCCAGGAGGCAGGTGGAGCCAGGATATGTTCCTCCTGCTGAAGGGGCCCCATCGCTGCCCGGTTTATGGGTGTGAGTGGAATTAAGTCTGTGTGTTGCTGTCGGTCAGTGAATATAAGCGTGTGTCTATAGCCAGGTAGTCCTTGAGACCTCCTAGTTTGGGAAAAGCTTTCCTGTAAGCACTGAGCTAAAGAAGTGAGTCAACACGGCCATTTGCCAAGAAGAGCGCAAACTGCAAACAAAACAGCCCGATCAAAGGCTTACAGTGAGGCGCAGAGTACAACACTCCTGGGCAAATGAAGCTCATTCAGGGTAATTTAAGAAACAAGTCACTTTTAATACTCCAGTGAGGAGTCGCAGTATGAATAAGCTGCACTTAAAATAGCAGGTAAAGACACTGAAAGTACTTCTTTATTGACATTAAGAAACAACCGAGTAATCAAGTTGGCCATCAAACTTTGGCCTTGAATGCCACGGGATGTTTTGATATGAAGTACGAATACGAATGCAATTTGGTCAATATGACCAGTATCACATTTTGGTACCCATCTTAATAACCGCTCACAATTCAGACTATATCCAAACTTTCGTCTTCATGTGCTAAATCATAGATTTACATGTAAGTGTAGATGATCCAGTGTGGCTTACAAAGAAGCGACATGAAACGGTCATGTACAACAAAATATGATTGGCTGAGGGGCATGGGGCGGGGGGGGGGGGGGGGGGGTTGTGAATGGTTGTGATTTAATGATGCCCAAGTCCGTTGCCTGGGCCACTTCAACACGACTCACCCTCTATTGGGCGTTTCATTGAGTGACGAGCGATTGGGCGTGGCGGTAGTGGTAGGAATAGCTAAACTGTTTGGGACAGGGAATCATAAACCGCTTTGGCTGAAGGCATCTGCTACGTAATGTAGTGTAATGTCTTCAGTGCACTTTGCTCATGCGTCGCCAGACATGTGAGGTCATGTGCTGATGTGTGGAATTTCAAGTGGCTTCTGCGGTCATTTTACAACAGTATCAGTGGATGTGGCAGCCTCAGTGTTCCTTTACGATGACCACCAGGGACCATATGGCCAACACGAAGGAGTTCCAGCTTACTGAGCCAAATAAATCAGCTCGGTACCACTTTGCGCCAAATCATGCAACTTAGCTTGTGTCACTTCCTATAATTTCGCCTGGAATGTCATGCCCAACACCAAGTCTCAGGACGAAGAACACGGGAGTTTAACGGAGCCTTCGTGGATTTGCTTCTGGATCGAGTCTATATGAGCATATACAGTATAAGGTTGTAAATTTAAATCAAGCAAAATATTTTTATCTTTTCATGTAGATACGACTCAATACTCTGTTTAGTGGTCTTGCATCCAAAACAGAGAGTTTATAGTTGACGCACTGATTTATTCATCCTCGGGGAGCTCTGAGGTATGCGCGTTGAAGAGAACTGAGCCATCTGAGTCACACACAGTCACTTATCACACGGTACCAAACATCGTTCAGGGCATGGTCCTGTTTGCCAGTTTGGAGCGATCGCTAAAAACGCGACACCATTCATCTACTCCATCTGACTCTGTGTAAAGAAACAAAGAGCACCATTCCACCTCAAAAACAACACCACACGCATGCAGGACCCCCATACATGGTCAAAATCAGCTAAATGAAGTCAGACCCTGTTACTATCGAGCCACGAACTCAAACTTCTGACTTCAAACACTGGGCTCGGTCCATCCTCGTAACGTTGGAGGACAGTTTCCACAACAGAGTCAACATGACTTCTTGCTCAAGAACAGGCCATCAGAAGAGCAGCGCAGAAGATCAGACGTGGAGGGCTTTTTACAGCCACTTACATTTCTGGTGCCAATGAGATGAACCAGATGGTTTTTACAGGAATCTAAAGAGCGATGTTCCAGCGCTCTGGCCCCTCCCCACCAACACCAGGCCAACGAGATCTATTTTAATTTGTGTTTGGCTAAGACAAACACACACACACACACACACACACACACACACACACACACACACACACACACACACAAACACACACAAACACACATCCTTCCTCACACACAAAAAAACCAACACACGAATACACCCTGCTCAAACAACGAAGACCCATATGTGCCCCATCTACAAATACACATCTCTTCAGTGATTGCCTCTCGCTCTTTCCTAGTCTCTCTCTCTCTCACTCCCTCACTCTCCCAAATGGTGCTCTTTGGCGTCAACTGGTTCCCAATGGTACCAGTGAAAACACAGATGGAAATGGGTGCGCGTTTAAATCTATGTTTGCTTATGTTTGTGTGTGGCCATATATTGTTCAAAGGGACAAAATACCCGAATATCCATCACCAGCAGTAGCAAACTTCAGAATTGTCATAAGACCAAATAATATTGTTTTGAAAAGGTGTATCTAGATATAAACCATGTATACAGTATGTCGTAAGAGTGTGTGTGTATGCGTTTGTATTTTTGAGAAAAAATAGATAGATAGATAGATAGATAGATAGATAGATAGATAGATAGATAGATAGATAGATAGATAGATAGATAGATAGATAGATAGATAGATAGATAGATAGATAGATGACCAAATAATGCACCAAAACTAAATCCTAGCAACAGGAAAAATCTCATTTTCGTTGCAGCGGAACCTCGTGTCTCGTCCCTAAGGCAGCTCTGAGCAGACGCTCGGCTGACTGTGACTCACCCAAAATGCAGCCGTGTCCCCAATTAACCCCACCGACCCTCCACCATCCACTCCCCCCCCCCCCCCCCCCCCCCCGCAGCCACGGAAAGAGCAGTGCTCCGCTCTGCTCCATTAAAAAAAAGACCCCACACTTTGAGCTTCCATACAGGAAAAGATAAAAAGGCAAAACAGACAATGCAATTATCCTGAGACGAGGGAACGAAGGTGGAGCAGATGGAGATTGAACATCGTCAGGGACTTTCCCAAAACACAGCTGATTGTGCTCTCAGGAAGCGACGGGGGGAGATACGGCGAGTAGCTCTGGACGCCGACAGGATGAAAAAGAAGGAAGACAAGCTCGCAACTGTTTTGGAATGTATGGAGCATATTATAAACATCTATGAGCAGTCGATGAAAAAGCCTCCACCTGTCTCAAAATGCGTGAGGAATGCAAGGTTCTGCTTTGGGAGACAGGAGACAGTGCTGTATATTTATGTGAGAACAAATCGCCTTTGACGAGTCTTAGAAAGGGTGGACGAAAAATGGGTCTCGAGGCAGCAACTGCTGTGCAGATGTAGGTCTGGTGACTTTTCACATATGCATTGTTTTTGGATTCATACTTGTATTAATTCTGCATTGGGAATATTCTCTTTTTAGCGGTGCAATTGTTACTCAGTTAATTGACAATCACACCATCTCTATGTAATGCTTTAATATCTCATTCTATATGTCTCACTTATAGGCAGGCCTCCACCTCAGCCCCCCCCCGCCCCCCTCTCTTTCATTACCCCCCCTTCAACTTTACAGCAGTTCTTCCTTCTTAATGGTAAGTGTCTGATGCACAGGCATGTTGGGTGTTAAGTGAACTCAAGTTTACTTGCTAAAGTAAACTTATCACAGCTCACAAACTTCAAGGGCTTTGCAGGTCCACATCCACAGGGACAGTTTGACGCCTCACACAAGCCCATAAGCCCTCAGATGAGCAAGGAAAAAATTCCAAGACCGAGAGAGAGAGAGAGAGAGAGAGAGAGGAGAGAAGAGAGATGCCCTCTTATGTACTGTATACAAGACGCAGACACACACAGACACACAGACACACACACACACACACACACACACACACACACACACACACACACACACACACACACACACACACACACACACACACACACATGCACAAGGAAGGCCTTATGAGTGCGGGGCGGAGTGAGGTCTGAACGGCTGTACAAAGGGAGACTCAGCAGAGTGCATTCTTGTGCTTTATCCAACATTCATTACAGAGAGCAGAGAGAGTGTCTACCGGGCCGGAGGTCACACACACTTCTGTGTAAATCACTAGTATATGTGTAGTGCATGTGTAAGGTTAGGGTATTTAGACTTTGAAAAGCCATGGTAGAAGCCCTTACCATATACCGTGATGTAAAACCAGGGCTTCAATTATGCAACAAGAGAGGACAAATGAATCCTGCCAAAATAAAAAACAAGGCTCAGATAGAAGGTTAAGACCATCACGCATTGGGCCGTCAGATCAGGAATCGCCCGCTAAACTTCCACAACCTAAAGGAAACCAGGATCTAACCGGGTATGAAGCTACACAAACTACACCATGACAGGATAAATAAGAATATACTGTACTACTACTACTACTATACAATCTGACCAAAAATAACTAACACAAAGAAATGAAGGTATAGTACAATGTACACTGATAGGCACCTTGGCTCTGGCCAGAGCTGGATCAACGAAAATCTAAGGTGTTGTCTTTATTGGAGAACTTCTTAATAGGTCCCTTCCTACTGTCAATAAGATAAGATAAGAGATAAGATGAACCTTTATTAGTCCCACAACAGGGAAATTTACATAATTCCAGCAGCAAAAAGGGGACAGCAGAAAATAGAGAGCATAGCAAGGTACACACTATAAACAATATAAAATATATAGAAAACATAAAAATAAAAAATCACCATAAATAGGAACCAGATAGTACTAAGTGTATTCCACATATCTTGACACATTGCACATCAGGATTGCAATTTCTTTCTTTTTTCTTTTTATTTAAATATACAAAATTGCACTTGGATTTTTCACAGTCCTCAGGAGAGCCCCCTGCACTCCAAAGGACCTAAGTCTTCTAAGCAGATCGTTTGCTCTGACCCTGCTTATAAAGTGCATGTTTGTGATTAGTCCAGTGCAGTTTATTGTTCAGGTGAACACCCAGGTACTTGTAAGATTCCACTATGTCAATATCTATTCCCTGGATGTTCACCAGTGTCGGGGGGGCGTGTCTGCGCATGTGGAAATCCACCACCAGCTCTTTGGTTTTCCCTGCATTGATCTGGAGGCGGTTCCACTGGCACCAGTCCACAAAGTCCATGGTGAGTTCTCTGTACTCCCTGTAGTCCTCATCTTTGATGAGGCCAACGATTGCAGAGTCGTCACAGAACTTCTGCAGGTGACAGCTGGTTGAGCTGTACATGAAGTCTGCAGTGTAGAGGGTGAAGAGGAAAGGTACCAAGACCATTCCTTGCGGGGCCCCTTACTGCAGATGACCATGTCAGACTCGCTGTTCTTAGACCTCACGTACTGTGGCCGGTCCGTGAGGTAGTCCAGGATCCAGGAAAGCAGGTGATGGTCCACTCCTGTGTGCTGCAGCTTGTCCCTCAGGAGTACAGGCTGAATGGTGTTGAAAGCACTTAAGAAATCAGAAGAACATGATCCTCACAGTGCTCCCAGGCTTCTCCAGGTGAGAGAGCTTGATGTAGCAGGAAAATGACGGCGTCCTCCACCCCGATGCCAGGCTGGTAGGCAAACTGGAGCGGGTCCATTGATGATCTCACCAGGGGGCGGAGATGCACAAGGACCAGCCCCTCCAGGGTCTTCACGAGGAGAGACATCAGTGACACCGGCCTGTAGCTTCTGAGGTCCTTGCCGTGCGGGATTTTCGGCACCGGTACCACGCAGGGTGTCTTCCACAGCTGTGATACTCTCCCCAGCTTCAGGCTCATGTTGAACATGTGCTCCACTATACCACAGAGCTGGTCTGCAAATGTCTTCAGGAGTCTGGCGCTGATGCCGTCCGGACCTGCAGCCTTTCTCTCCTTCATCTTCCTGAGCTCTTTCCTCACCTAGATGGTAGTGAGGGACAGATTGGAGCAGGGGGGCTGAGTGGAGGGTGTGAATGTGGGGTTTTGTCTCTGGTAGGAGAAGCAGTGGGGGGTGGCTGTGAGCTGAGTATTGAAGGAAGGGGGGTGGGGCAGAACACCTGGGTGCAGACGATGGAGGTAGCAACAGAGGTGAATAGGCGGGGGAGGAGTAGGTGACTGATCAAATCTATTGAAAAACAAATTCAGATCATTCACCCACCTCTGATCCCCCACAGCCCGGGAGTCTGGTTCCTTGTGGGCCGAGATGGTTTTGAGGCCAATGAACTGTTGCCAAACGATGCTCGCATAGCTGTTATTGCGTACTCAAACACCACATGTCAGGAAGTCAAACGACAATGGGCTGCCGTCACTGCACAGGTTTCATAGTCCTCGTCTTCTTCTCCTCGGTCTTCATCCTCTACTTTGTCTTTGTCACCTTCTCTTCTACGCCGTCTTCTTTGTCCTCACATCGCATTGAATCCCGTTGATTTGGTTGGAAGGGCGGTATCTGATACGGCCTGGTCCTTGGGATTTAGCAGAAGAACCTAAACGGCAGCTTTCACAACAGGTCAAAGGTCGGGTTGGTGCAAACTTGATGGGCCGTGACTAAGCAAGCGTGCAGCGACGTCCTAATGACAACAAGCTAATTGAAGGTTAGACGGGTCAGCTTGGAAAAGGGCTAGGGTGGGCTGACAAGACCTTCAGGAGTGATCCTGCTGCTGCACATTGTAGGTTGCATGAAAGCTTTATTTATCTGTCACCTGTGGCAGCTGCATCCTGCCATGCACAAACAAACCCTTCACCTCAGCTGAGACGCCGCTAAATGGGGACCGTTTATTTGACTCCTACAGGGTTTCAACAGTCCCCGCGAGATCCTAAGTTCCGGGACTGAAGTCATTGAAGTAAACATGAGAGGGTGGGGGTGTGCTGGTGGGGGGGCGGTGGGTCTCTGATAAGGGCCCGGGGTCTCAGTCTGCCGGCCATATCAGGGTCTGTAGGGGCCAAATAGTTTAGTGTGGTTAGTCATTGGAGCCAAATATCAATGTCTGTGTGTCTGTCTCTCACACACAGCCTGATAAGCACGCACACGCGCGCACACACACACACACACACACACACACACACACACACACACACACACACACACACACACACACACACACACACACACACACACACACACACACACACACCACTAACCTTTAACTGGTATTGAGTCTCAAAGAAGCAGAACTACAAGATGTTTGACTGGTCATACAGCCGTGGCTATAAAAGCACTATATTAATGGTTCATTTCTTTGGTTTTAAATATCGTGTCACATTTTACTTGAGGAATTTTGTGTTTTGTACTGATTGCCACACACTCAGAAACACGCACACACACACACATACACACACACACGCACACACACACACACACAGAAATAGAGAAAAACACACACACACACACCAGCTTGCTTATCTTCCATCTGGATGTGGGGCACCATGTTGGCAGTGTCAGTTCGGGAACAGTACCACCTTTGTAAAGTTGGATATTTAAATTTTTTTCCTTGATTTTTCGCTTGAATCCCTTCAGGTCCCTTGAACCTGGAATATCAGGACTGTGTGCAGCTTTGTGGTTCAGCTGAAAACACTTTAAAATGCGGATACTGTGCTCCATAGCTCAGTTAAACACACACATTAGCTTCTGCTGTCCAGTTGGCTTGTGTGTAGGGCTGTTATGTTCATTTTCGTTGTCGATTGCCATATAAACATTTGCGATTTAAAACTGTTGTCTTGTCTTTTTTGTTAAGTTCAGGCCGCTATCATAGCTTGAACTTAAACAGTAATGGAGAAATACTGTATCACACCCATCATATGAAAAAGAGTCAACAATTGGCATTGAAGAGATGAACATAAAAATCTCCTTTTAAGGACTTTTGACACACCATCCCAATGACTTGCAAAGAAGATTGTTTTTTGGTCAAAGAAACCAAATATAACCGCACGAAATTCAACTTTAACTAAAGAAACGGGAGTTGGTGTTGGGAATGTCTTATTCAGTATTCCATGTTGACTTCTGCTTATTCAACTGAACCTCAGCCACCGGACAAATCTCCACCCAGCTCACGGAGAAGGTGCCAATCACATTCTTGAAGAAATAAGACAAACAATAATATTATAAATGGCACAGTAGGACCCATAACAAGCAGACCTTCTGGCCTCCAGTCTAAACCTGGTCCAGATTGGTTTTTCGGAAAAGAGTGAATGAAGATGCCAAGGCAAATGAAACATTTTAAAAACTTCATAGTGTAAATATTAATTCATATTAATGTTTATGTCCCTTCAAGCCATCCTGCCTTCCAACAGCATGTATTTTTACTGCCTTGTTCCCACCAAAGCTTTATCCTAAACCAACCCAGATAATGGGTTGTAAACAGAGCTGGCCTCAGTGGGCATCTGCAATAGGGAGCTTCCCAATCAATGCTTTATGGACAAAGATAACATAAAAATAACATAAAGTCACATTACACTGTGCGAAATAATGTGAGTTACTCTCTCCCTAGGTGGTGAGGTGATCTTCCATCCATTTAACCCTGCATCTGAACTCTGAAAGTCAACATCCCCCTTCCCCAATCGGCTGAATTTGATCGCTGAAGGATGTAAGGCAGTAGCTGGTGCAAAGTCGCATCCCGTGGTATCCCGTGGACGGGATAATCAGGAGGTGCTGCCGGTTTGGTCTAACATGATTTGTTCATTTAAAGGATGCGTGAAATACTCTTTTGCCAGGCAGAGCTTCTTCAAAACGTATTTCATGGCTTCCATTTACACCCCACCTCCTCCACCGTATTGCTCCCGCCGTGAAAAGTGGTGCAGTACAGTACGTGTCATTAGTCATGGTGTGTCCCATGCATAGACAACAATGAGTTCAGTTGGAAGCCCCCCTCCGCACGCAGTTATCTCTAAGCCCCCACCCAAGGCCTTCATGTCAGGACTCAGACTCAGCGTAAACGACGGACAGCCGCAGGGGTCAAGTGGCACGAGGCCTCCGTGTAAACAAGACGTTGTTTCAGCTCACCCCTTCGCCGTGTTTCACCATCTGTGGAAACTGTAGTCCGGCCAAGCCGTCAGACGAGTGGCAGACAAATCAGAAAAGAAAGGCCACCGCCTCACGCAGAGTCGATGGCACCTTAGGGGGTTGTAAGGGAGACACAAAGATCTAAAGATGGATGTCTCTTTGTATCGCTCCCTCATTCGGGGGCTATAAAAGACAAAACAGCAAGAGGAACTCCAGATATGACAGATATGAGACGGCGGCCAAGAAAACGGTGGGAACGGGGCACTAAAGAAAGAATATAGCACATATCATATACAGATTATATTCCACACAGAGTATAAACACAGATGATGTGTGTGGGAATGGCGTAGATTTAATAAAGATGGAGGATGACAGCAGATTCCCACGGGCCCAATCAAACACCAGGTCTTTCAAAGTTTACTTGGACATGCACATCTTGGTGGCATTCCCGGGCATTGTGGGTTACTAGATGAGACTACTCTGTCTTTGGAAGTCTATAGAACAAGCCATTAGAGCATTATGTTTAAAAGTCCATTGTTTTCCATTAGAGACGTTAAACATGCTTCATTGTGTCCAAAAAAGGTGTCGAGTCCCTTCTGACTATAATATCTGACCAAATTACGACCTTGGTCTTGGTTCTTTTTTATCCTGGTCGTGGGACCCCATCCTCTACCTGTAGGAACATTTGCGGAAGCAGAGCATCATCCCATCAGCTCCATCTGTATCCAGAAACAACTCAAAGGAAAAACCCTTAATAGTACAGTATCTCTACGGCCCACCCCAGCCTTTTTCAAGAGAAGATATAAACAAAAGTAACCGTTCCTGGCTGGAGTGCTGGGGGCCTGGAGCTTGTCCTTATCAATCACAGAAGAGATCCTCGTTCAGCTTGTCCAAACTGTTACTGCAGCGGGGGGTGCGGCGCAGGGCTCTCCGAAGCCCCTGAGTAGTAACATCTGGTCGGGCTTTTGCGGAGCGAGTTGTTCCGCTACACAAAGATTTGGCCCGGCGCCGATGCACTTGCGGGCCGGTCCATTCACTGACTCGGGGCGGCTGTTTCTTTTCTTTATTTATTTTTTTTTCATTGTATCGCCGGGCCGTTGCTGTTCGATGGCTCCTGAGCTGCCCGGCTGACCCAAACAAATCGGACCCAGATTTAAAAGGTTTATATAAACATCAAACCTCTGTGTTGCATTTAATTGAGCTGATATGCCGAATCCTGTTTGGAGGGAATGTCACTTAACAGTGGCCAGGCGGCGATGCACTCCAAAAATGTATAATAATAATACAAATATGCTAAAATATGTCAGGATATCAATATAATACCGAGGTCACACAGGAAAACTGAGTATTCTTGAACATAAACCATATTTTTTAATTATTGAAAGTCAACCCAGTATGTGGTACAATCATGGTTGCCAAAGAACGTGGTCATGATTGCCCCATTTGCCCCATTCAGTCAGTCATGACATCATAAGTCTTCTACTCCAAAGTGTCTATTTGGTCTATTTGGTGCTTAATTGGGGCCGAAATGTTTTGTGTGTTAGGTGGCCTCGCTACCTGACCCGCAGTGTCTTCAAATGAACCCCAAACACTCGACAGCTGTTAAAACTGTTTGCGAGCCCCGGACAGGGTCGAGCTCCTCAATTCATTGTTACAAGCTCCAGATTCCCTAAAGTAAATGCTTCTGGTTTTAAAAAAACACAGAAGAAACCTTTTAAGGAGTTATTTACTAGGAGGGCAGAAAATGTATTTAAGGAGTTGTCGGAAAGAACGAGTGGGCTCCTCAAGCTGGAATGGGGAGCTGGGGCCCGGGTTGATTGGTGCTGGCTGGGGCCGTTCAAATCTGTCCACACGGAGAAGTATGTGAGTTGTCTCTAATCAGCGAGACATACAGACTGCAGGGACTTGGCCTGAGTCTGACACGAAAAGAGGAGCACAAACAGTAGTAGTGCGAGAGAGAGAGTGAGGGGAGAGAGAGAGGGTGAGGGGAGAGAGAGAGAGAGTGAGGGGAGAGAGAGAGAGACAGACGGAGAGAGAGAGAGAGAGAAAGACAAGGGGAGAGAGTGCAAATACATGGTAAGGAAAATAACTAAGACTAAGATACGTTTCGAAGATAGGCAGAGAGAGAGAGAGAGAGACAGAGAGAGAGAGACAGAGAGAGAGAGAGAGAGAGAGAGAGTGATAGTCGGGGGGTTAAGAGAGGGGGAGTGAAATATAGAGGGAGAGAGAAAGAGAGAGGAAGAGAGAGAGGTTGAGAGAGATGGGGAGAGGGAGGGAGAGACGATGCAAATGCACAAAAAGGGAAAGAACAAGAGCAGGGGAGGCAGATCCAGACAGAGCGAGAGAGGGGTAGGGTGACAGGAGGGAGAAAAGGGGGGAAATGAGAGAAGCGAACTAACGGAGAGAATGACAAAGTGAAAAGGGTAAGGGAATATAGAAGAGAGAGAGAGAGAGAGAGAGAGAGAAGTTAGAAAAGGGGGACTTAAAAAATGAAGAAATGTTGAAAGAAATACAAGAATGACAGCGTGAAAGAGAAGAGAGACGTAAGGTGTATAATGATAAAAAAGAGAGCGAGAGTGAGGGATTTGTGACCTCATTTAAGAGCAAGAACAAACAGGTCTTAAAGTAAATATTCCTGCCAGTCTGGTCGTTTTCAGGGTCAACCCAAAACTCGTTCCGAGGCTCTGAACCGGCCCTCGGTGCCCGCTGCATTCTGTGCTGCAAAAACACCCCCAGCCCAAAGCACCTGTGCCCTCTCTCAGGGGCGCCATAAAGTTCTAGATAAAACAAGTACGGTAGTTGAACTGTATGTCTTGGCCTGCTGCTGCAACCTGACATGAGGAAACTCCACAAAATCAGTCTTACTAATGGCAGAAAAAAACACTTCAACATACTCTCACACTCTCACACACACACACACACACACACACACACACACACACACACACACACACACACACACACACACACACACACACACAATACACGCAATATTGACAAAATCGAATATCACTTTACATTTCCACGAATACCTCAATAGAATTTCACACGGAATATTTGAGAAACAATTATAAGAAATGTGTATATTATATCCAAGCAGCTAGAGGAATTGATCAGAACAGCTAGAACTGTCTCTGAATTTCAGTGCATCAAAATGCATCTCAGATGATGGATATTGACAGATGATGTTTCGTTTTACATCATGATGTTGATATTATAACAATGTATCCTAGCGCAGGTTTAAAACAGACCCATACCCCTAAGTCCTAAATTCATGAATCCACCAATGTCAAGTACCCTTCCAATCCTTTACCCTTATATTTGTCTTATTAGAACATGATGACAACAGACAACAGATAATTCACATTACTCCAATACAGACATCCGAGGTGCTTCTATGTGTCCAAAAAGCATACAGTCAAATCACTGACGAAAGTTCATGTTATAAAATCCATATGTGCAGCCAAGTTGACCTGTATTACAACGTATTACGACTAAGTAATTACGACGCTCACCACACCAAAGCGGTTGTTTTATAACAACATCCTGAAGGATATTATAATTCTAGAGATCATCAATTTCCCCTTAAGGTTGCTTTAAACTCATTAGGGGAGTACTAATATTTTCAATACCACATGTCTGTTTAAAGAACATAAATTCCGCGAAACCGCAAGCTGTGTAAAGTTTGTTAAAATGGTCGCTCAGTTAAAGAAAAACAACCAAAAAAACGATCAAAATAACATAAAAAAAAAATTAAGAATGTGAGCCAGGAGAAAACTAATTTTTACGACCTCACAAATCCAACAATTCTCCAGCGGTCGTATGGTTTGTGTAACGGACCAGAGGAGCGTTATATGATGCGGGAGCGGGATTTGATTTATTGGATAAATAAGAGGCAATAAGTCAAAATACGACTCACTATTATGAGCTACATTTAGGGCTTTTTTTCCGACAATTCTCGATCAATCCCACCTATTACCCATCTTTAAATCTCTCACCTGAGTGAGGCTGAGGATTTACGATGCCACGGTCCAGGTCAGGGAAACTTCTCAACGTGTGTTGAGACCTGTGTGTACCTGGATGCGTTTCTATGCATGTGTGCTGATGCTTTAGGTATCATTTGTGTACTTTTGCACGAGCCCCGCGTCATTAACTGCCGACCTTGACCTCTCTGCTTCCCGGCGGTAAAAGTGGACATCGCATTGAGCCGCGATCTCCACAGTTTCCCCTCTCTTCAAGTACCTGCCGCAACCCAAACACACTTTTATCCTCAACGATGCAGGGAAACCTGGTCTCCACACCCGGAAGCGAAGCCGGTCAAGTCCAATTCTAGGCCTCTGAAACGATAGCATTCCGTATTATGGGTAATAATAATAATAATAATAATAATCAAAATAATAATCACGAGAGCAGGTCATTATATTGTATTTGAAGGTAAAAAAGTATGGCTTTTACACAGTGCCATCGTGTACAATACTGTAGTCACTCTGCTATAAGGGAATGACAATGAAATGAGAATTTTAGAAATGAATGAAAGAGACATTGATACGTCACAATGTGATGTTTTACCAATGTTTTTCCTTTATAAACAAAGGAAGGCTTGCTTTTTTAAGAGGAAAGTTTGGGATTAGAAACAGCGGAAAGGCCCATAAAGACACAATGTGATGTTTAAAATAACATAATTCAAAGTATCTCAGCTATGGCAGGAGCAGAAAAAACACTCAAAGGTCCCTTCAGGATTTTTCACTTGCAACCTTCTGCACAATTCACTTTTGTTTGGGCGTTTTTTTTCCCTCTCGAACTGAACGCAAGGACAGTTACTGAAAACCTCAATCTTCAAAAGTTGACAAGAATACTGTCAGGGAAATGATGAGTTCAGCTGTGTTACGGAAAGTTACATTAAGTTACGTTAATCTACTTTAAGTTACACGATTGAACATTAAGTGATGTCATGTGGAGTAATACGTGACGTCATTTCGGAAACGGAAAGCTACTTAGGTACATCATTTACTCTTCAAAAACAATGGACACGTACCGATCGACCATCAGTCAGTGTCAGTTGATCACATATACCGAACTACTCGCTCACCGTGGTCCTTCTCAACGTGCCATGAAATGTGCAGATCGCGTTAACTCTTTGAAATCATTTAAGTGCCACTTACTTACATTTTGGCACAGAAGAGGCAGCAACATGAGGCATTAGAAGAACTTCCTGAGGGTGACTCGAGCGCATCCATTTTCCTAATTCGAAACGTCTGACACCTGTTTTTGTTAAAAATGTTTACTAGAGAGCCCTGGAGATGTGTTCTTTTTGTTTTTTTAAGACAAAAATGTCTCAAACCCCTCGTCTTGTATTAGCATATCATACAAATAACTTAGAAACGCTCACAGCCTCTGCTTGTAACACATCCGAAATAAAAACACCTGTCGGGATGTGTTTCGGAAGAGTGAAGTGGATGGCGGTTTGCCCGGACCTGTGATAAATAACCAAAACAGTGGGATCCAGTCCGAGGAGACCTGTTCTCAGATGCTTTTATGAACACTCAACCGGGGATAAAATATGTTTAAAGTTTGTGTGTAAATGTGTTTCTCCCCGAGTGCCAACGCTGCGCTGTTTGAAATGGCTCAGGAAGGAAATCATTTCATTTCATGGTTGGGGTGAATTTCGGTTCTGAGCTTGAAAGTGCTATTCTGTAAACGCCGAGGGCTGTGCTTTCTGGTTCCCCCCCCAAAACGAATCCATTAATTTTCTGTGTTTACAAAGAATTTGACCATTTATATGAAGCACTTGACCAATAAAACTTTGAAGCTTGAAACTGGATGGAAATGTTGAATTCTCACCCAACCTGACCTCACATATACAGTAGGTCAGAACAAATGAAGGTCTTCGCTTAATTGAGGTAACTTTAATGCCAACGTACAGTTTTGTTTTGAAATAAGATTTCCTCTTAGGTAGTTGAGGGTCACAGCTGCTGACCGAGTACTGTGGGATGCAGCGGTCCGCTGACTTCACGGCGTACGAGGTCTCCCCCTCAGGTTTACAAGACATGCTGTCCAACAGGCCGAGGCTGTCGGGATCATTTCCCAGTTTCCTCCCTTTTTCCCCGGGCCAAGCCATGACACGCCCATTGCATCACTCGCTGGAAATCTCTACAGAAGTCCAAGCCCCGCCACACACAAGGCCGAAAAACGCACCGCGGAGGCATCGCGCCCGTGAGATTAAAAGCAGTCATCTCAGCATTGAAGAGCGAGGAAAAGCGGAGGCGATAAGACAAATTTCGCTTTTTCACATGATGCGACACGTCGGGAGAGGACGTGGTGAGACGCAACGCAAGAGAGCGCCTGCTGGAAGAGACGGGAACGGAGGGACCGGGGTCAGCGAGAGTTTGCTTTTCGATGTAAGGTCACAGCTTATCTAAAAATGGTGCAGTTACAATTAAGTGCTCAATCACTGGAACAACAGAGGACGTCGCCAACAATGACGGAGCCGGCTCGGCTTCTCCCGCAGGCCTGATTCATGCCCCATGGACTCTGCTATACTTCACTCTGGCCTGGAATCACAATGACGCATCACTGTGGACATTACGAGTGTGACCGGGTGATGCACTGAATCGGAATGCTTTACAGTGTGCTAGGATAGGCCACCACCCCAGACTGCACAGGATGGGATGGATGGATGGATGGATGATATATTAAAGAAAGGGATAATGGAATCAATGGATGGATCAATGGAAGGCTGGATTAGTGAATAAATGGCTGGAAGGATGAATTTATAAATTATTGTATACATGGCTGATAGATGGATTAATCGGTGAATAGATAGATGGATGATGGATGGAAGAATCAATGAATAGAGGTATGGATGGTTGGATGGATGGTTGGGTGGATGGATGGATGGATCAGTGGATGGATGGCCAAAGTGATGGGTGACTTACTGAATAAATGGATGGGTCAATGAATAGACTGATGGATGAATGAATCAATGCATAGATTAATGGATAGATGGATGAATGAATCAATGCATAGATTAATGGATGGATGGATAAATGGTTGAATGAATGGATGAATCAGGGAATGGATGGACTGAAGGATGAATGAATCACTGAATAGATGGATCGAGGGATGAATGAATTGATAGATGGCTTAACCTTTGTGTATTTTCTAAGCATCCTACGTATGCTTCCTCATACCAGGGTGTCGCCATACCGGGCAGGACGCCAACACTTCTGGTTCATTACAGAAGGGGACTTTGACTTATATTTGTTTTATGGTCAAAATTTGCCCGGCTGCACTGCAAAGGCTTCCAAAAAGAGGCACCATTGCACTTTGTTTCACAGCTCTGAACATGGCAGTGCGGTTTTATTTAGTTTACTTCCAATCTGACCCTCATTAGAGCCGGTTGCCAGGGTAAACCCACTTGGCAACCTCAGGACCCCATTAAAATGACTCAGCTGTTACAGTTTACTGACAAGAGGATTTCAAGGGCATTGCCGAAAAGGGGAACGGTCCAGGAAGTTTAGGACCAACATTTTCTCCCAAGGTTTTTTAAATAAGCGTGAGTGTTTCTGTGTACAGCTCTCAAAAAGGAACGCAGTGAAATGAAAACTCTCTCTGTACAGAAAACATCAGCCTATTGCCAAAGTTTAACCTCCTGACAAGGCCACATCCGGCCGAGTTTCAACCTCCACTGCCAATGAGATTGGGAACCTCAAGGTCTCCAAAAGATGATTGATTTCGCATTTGCATTTGCAAGGCTTATTTCGAACATCTGGTTCATCTCAAACTCTATATTAGACAAAGAACAGTTTGATCAGACACAAAAAGGAGAGAGAGAGAGAGACTTCAATTTGCTGGAGGAGACAGAGTCGTCCACTTTTGGGGGGTATGATGTTTCCACCGGAGTTCACGGTCTTGGCTCCCATGATATTTATTCTAAACCCACAACAAAGATTCTGTGTCGACCGTGAAAATCAACTGTCACTTTGAGGCAAGGCAACAAAGAAGGGCTATATAAACTCCACCCATGGCTGACTGAAGTTAATAATGCAAATGTGATGGATGGCAAATCCTGCGTGTACAATGCCATATGGGAAATAAAATCATGACCGAGCTGCAGTAGATATGAAAAGGAATTTACAGAGGCATCCAGGTAAACAAGTTCCAAATTCCAAACCTTGCATGGAGTGGGGGTGGGGGTGGGGTTGGGGTAATGATCAACTGCACAATGCCATCAATTTCAACCCCTGAGGGACCTTGCACAGTATGGTGATACCAGTTTTCCGACCATTATAAACACAGCACACGATACGACTATGGCTCCGCAGGCTGATTCGAAGGATATTTGGTGTCGATGTGTCTTATTCTCCCATTTAAAAAGCACCCCAGGTATTTTACAGAGAGTGAAAGAAAATTGATGAATGCAAACACGCACAAGAAGACAAACCGCCCCTCCTTGTTGCTGTTGTTGCTACTACAGTTGTAGTTGCTTTTGTTGCTGTTTTTGTTGTCGTTGCTGTTGTTTCAGGGGCATTCTTTTTAAATGACCAGCTGACAAGTTCTTTTTTTTTTGGGGGGGATTTCTTTGAAAAGTGCATTGTGTTGCCCTGGTATGAAATGCGCTTTATAAATCTAGTGTGACTTGACTTGTGACTTCAAGTATCTCGACGGGTGTCATCACCACCGCGGAAAGAGCACGGAAGTAGGGGCATTTTGGTGGGGTCGGGGTTACTCTTCTGCAAAGATCAACATGGTTTGTAGAGGTTCAAGGAAACTCCACTCGAGTGGAAGAGGTTTGACGGTTTGATGAAAGGTTGAGCTGCATCAGCAGCTGTGCTGAGGGACCGATGATGGCCGCGCCTATCGTCAGATGCTTCAATGAATGTCTACAACAACCGCATGCTGAATCATTAACAAAAGGGATGTTTGAGAACTTAATTAAGCAGAGGGGATTTTGTTCTGCCTAATTTGAGATGTATGCATAAGTACAATGAGCCAGCCTGATTGTTCTGTGTGTCTGTGTGTGTGTGTGTGTGTGTGTGTGTGTGTGTGTGATGATGATGATGATGATGATGGGGGGGTAAATGAGATTCCCCACATTCCCTCTTGACGTTTGAAGGAATTTGGAAAGCCCATCTGTCTTCCCTCCACATTAGGGGAAGAAGCTGCTGAAAGCCTTAGGAGTTTAAGTCCAGAACGCCCGGCACTGAGCAAACAAACCACAGGTTAAGTATAGCTCTAGTAGAAATATGTCCACTCTCAAAGATTACAACGAAAAATATTTGAGGGTATTTGAGCTTATTTTTATTTATTTTCTTGTGATACACAATTGGTTCCTCAAATTATTATGGAACCCCTACCGAGATCCTATGACGAGTTTGAATGTCGTGCACCTGACGTACAGTAGAGATTTCTAAATGATGGATGTTGGAATGGATCTCGAGTTGAAAAGTCTTTTGGTTACACCTGAACCGGGATGGAACAAAGAGGTCTACGGGGCCCAGGACCAGGGGCACCGGGGCTTCTGGTCTCCTAAGGGCAACCAACAAATGTGGCTCCTTCCAGATGTGAAAAAATAACCATGGAACATAAAATATTGTAGTAATTTTAAACTCATGGGTTATAAAAAGGCCTTCCTGTTCTGAATAGAAGTGGATAAAAATCATATTATTGTATATCAGCACTGGCTGTTCCAAATGAACCCTAAAATCAGTAGACTGAATAATACTCTCTCACATGCTCTCTCTCAATGCAGGTATATCACGTCATCATTACTTAGAAGGAGCAAGTCAAGCAATAGTTGCTTTTAATTTATACTTTTTTAACTGTAGTGCACCAATCCATTGAGTCAAATTCCGTGGACATGTGTATGTACTTGACAAAATCAAATCTAATTCTGATAAAGCTGACAAATCTAACAACTAAGAACGTACAGTATGTGTTAAGAACCTCAGAATCAATCCATGCTCCCGAAATGCTTGGTCTCGGGTCTGCCATAAAGCGGTTTGTTACCCAGAATAATAATACCCAATGATTCTGTCTGTCGAAACTGTCTATTACAATCTGAAAACGCTGACACTGCAGTAATCAGTGTGGAAACACACATCTGATTGCGCTCCCAGCCATTTGCTCGTCAACTTTGGTACACAAGCCTGGTTCTCATTTTCGGGACTGGGCGGCCTCCAGACGCGACTCTCTGCGGCCGCGTCGTGTTTGAAGAAGACAGGCGAGTGAAGCGCGCTTCACCAAAATCTTTCCATTGTCGAACCTCGGTTCAAAGTCTCAGGGGCGAACACGCGGGGCGCTGGTGAAGGACGAAGTGATGTCAGCCCGGACCGCCGGACCGGACGTCCAGTAGTATGACCCTCTTCTGTGGTCAGGGAGCAATGCTCCAACTCAAAACAGAAATAATTCTTCTGTGTCAAATGAAGTGAAAATACACGAAAAGGAGCTGTGAGACACCGTTGACCCCCCTGCAGTCCGGCAGTTTGCAGATGACCCCTCTCTTCTAAACCACGTAGACTAAAGCCGAACCTGTAACTTCGCTCCCGCCAGGATTCTGGGCCTCGTTCCCTGAGAGGATGCATTTATTTTACACGACTTTCCCCCTCAAGTTCCCACTCAAACTATGACATTTGATGGACAATGAAGGTTCAGAGATGGGGAGGTTGTGCCTTGGGATGGGGGCGTTTGAATGAAAGGAAATGAAAGTCTATACTTTTTTGTGAAACTAATGGAGCGATCAACTAGTATTGCAATAAATGTACTGCTCAGCATCAAAATTTGATTTTCAAGGGGGGGTCCTTAGATAGTCAGTGAGAGATAATGTATGTTAAACATATTGAAAAATAAGGCCTCCTCATTTAAGACGATTGCTAGATGAAGACACGACTAACCGGCCAAAGGTCAAAGGCCAATTCAAACTTAGCATCAAAGTGTGTGTCTGATTAGGTAACGTGCGTGGAGCGATTTGAATAACAAGGCGTCTCTGGAGATCGCACTCATTTGTCTTTTTTGCTGGATTCCAAGTTTATTACTTTCACATTCATTGCAGGATTAAGTGAGATCTAACTTGGCGAAGAACACCGCAAAATACAAGACGGAAAAACACCCAATTTTCATTTTTTTCCCCTCCTCGTCGTCGCTGGCCCAGTGTTTCATGAGGTGCAGGGGAACATTTAATAGGCTTTCTGTCCAGAACTTTACAGCTTTAATGGCCGCAAACCATTAAATGTATTAACTGAAAACGCAGTTACGTAGCACTTACAGTATCTTAGGATGATTCTTCATGTGTTGCACAATTTCAGCCTCATGTCATAGGACACACAGGAAAACAAAACTGTTCCTTGGATGAATCTGTCCTCCAACGCTATTAACAACAGTTCAAAGAAATTAGTCAGCATTCCCGTGGCCTGTTGGAATGATAAATAAAACCTTAAATTTAGATTTCGAATTTGGAACCTGTACATGACCGTAGATCAGTGTCTGACTGAATGTTCGGATTTACAAACAAAGTCGAGGCTGTGTTTTGTACCTTCCAGTTAGGCGGCACGCTCGAGCGGTGGAGGGAGTGGATTTGCCACAGCTTAGGCCATTGCAAGGATGCACATTCTAGTTTCGGCACGGTTTCCACGTTTGAGAGCAAGCGTGCAACGCGCACAAACATAATAATAGCGAGCTGCACTAATGACCGGCGGCAGAAACAGAAGAAAGAAAAAGGCGAGAAATTGACCTGATGACGTCCCTAGTTAGAAATTAATCAATAAACAAGCCACTGTTGTTTTGCTTCCAGTTCCAGCACCGGTTGCCAGTTTAATAACAATGGAAAATGACACTTTGCTAAGTGCTAAGACATATTACACAAATAAATGGATAGCAAAGGGAAGGACAACAAACAACGATCGTTTGAGACGAAAGGCAAATAAAGTCACAGAAATACAAGAGACGAGAGGAAAAATACGAGCCCGGCACAGGCAAAGAGGAGGAACAGCGGCGTTATTAATTGGCGGATTAAGACAAGAGAACAGAAAGAGAGAAATGGTGCAGGGGCTCCATGGGGGAAAACAGGGATGGAGAGGGAGATGGAGAGAGATATGGAGAGAGGAGATGGAGGGAAGAGGAGATGTTTGTTGTTGTTGTTCATCAGCCGGCAGTGTGGGAACACAAACGTCAATTTCGACAGTGTGCTGTTGTATCCTTAGGAAAGTCCACAGCTGCAGGACAGCTGTGCAGTGCAACACACACACACACACACACACACACACACACACACACACACACACACACACACACACACACACACACACACACACACACACACACACACACACACACACACACACACACACACCTAAACGCAGGGCCACCTTACGTGTTTCTTAGGCCAATTTGGCAACGATTTAAAATCGCAGAGGCCGTGGAAGTCCAGGGTGATACAGGTAGTCCAGGGTAGCCCAGGGTGGTACAGGGTAGTTCAGGGTAGTTCAGGGTGGTACAGGTGGTACAGGGTAGTACAGGGTGGTACAGGGTAGTACAGGGTAGTACAGGGTGGTACAGGGTGGTACAGGGTAGTCCAGGATGGTACAGGGTAATTCAGGATGGTACAGAGTAGTTCATGGTAGTACAGGGTAGTTCAGGGTAGTCCAGGCTATTCAGTGGTAGTTGCGCTGTAGAATCGTGTATGTCATGAATACGTGTGTGTGAGTGAAAGACTCAAATCGCAATGGCAATTTTCAAAAGCCAATGATAGCATGCGCCTGCACGATGACGAAGCCAAAGACAGGTGCAAATGGGCCAGTGCAAAATGGAGGAGTGACTTGTTGAATTGTGGCTGTGACTCATGAGAGACTAATCAGTGTTTAATGTCAGCGCTGCAAGTTCGCTGCACAAACAACCACGGTGGCGAGCCGTACAGGCATCCATGTTTGTTTCGGTGTAAAAAAAATATTGAGAGATTTTTTTGCATCTCGTGAGAAGATACATTCTTGTGAGTGAGTGCTGGAGTACCGCAGCAACTCCGTCCGTCTGGTCTCCGTCTTTAGATCCGTGCTCCTCAAAGACTGCAGTGGTTATGTGTGTGCGCAGGAGGGACTGAAAATCTGCTCATTTCATTCATGACGTGCTCAATGCTCAATCTCTTCATTGTCGTCACATAATGCGGCCCCAGCATAATGAAAACCAGACATTTTTTGGCATCGATCGGCTTCCATTAAGTGATAGGTGTTGCTGCATTTCTTATCTCGTCTCGAAATTCCCCTTAAATTTGTATGAAAACATCTAATTATGGAATCCAAAGAAGATGCAAAAGTTCCCAAATATCACATCGGCTCTTCTCTTGCTGTGTCACTGGCACGTTTCCTAGGTTCAAAGTGGCCAAACACAACCACCCCATGCATAGGGCCAACTTTTTCGAAGCGAGGCGAGGAGATCCAATGCGAAGCACTAAAGGTGGAGCATAAAGGTGGAGCCTTTGAAGATGTTCAGACTCTAAGGTCTTTTGGGCTCGCTGATAACCCGAAGCCATCCATTATCACGACCCAAGAAACAAAACCGCCGGATCAAAGCAAGACGCAGAGAATCTCCACCACCTGGTGTGACCCTCCGAGACCCTTGCACCACAGAGTGCATCCTCCTCACACAAAACAGCCAGGTGGAGGTGAAGACGGACGGAGCGGACAGATCAGAGAGGTTTGGAGCCCGGCACTCGAAGAGCCAAACCGGGGCGATTTGTAAACTAGGAAGAAAGATCTGGATGTTTCCAAAACAAGTCGTCATCAATCTGTTCACACACAGGGTTAGGCTCTGTCATTAGTGGAGACCTCCCCCGACCCAAAGACACACACACACGCAGGCACGCAAGCACGCACGCACGCACGGACGCCCCTGTGCATGCTACAACCTATGCTGCACTATTCCTTCAATACTTCCTTAAATACTCTTCAATACTCAAGAACAACACTGTCCAGCGCCCTATCCCTCTCTCCTTATTCACCCTCTCTCTCTCTCTCTCTCTCTCTCTCCCCCCCTCTGCCCACTCTCTCCCTCTCTCCAGCTACCTATCCCTCTCTCCTTATCCTCTCTCTGTCTCTCTCTCTCTCTCTCGCTCCTCACCCTCTCTCTCTGTCTCTCTCTCTCTCTGTCTCTCTCTCTCTCTCTCTCTCGCTCCTCACCCTCTCTCTCTGTCTCTCTCTCTCTCTCTCTCTCGCTCCTCACCCTCTCTTCTATCCCCCTGCTACCCCACTGTCTCCTCTATCCCCCACTTCATTCTCTCTCTTGCTCCCATCTCTGTCCATCTCTGTCCAGCCCTCTCTCTATCCCTCAATCTCCCCCCTCTTTACCTTTCTCTCCTTCTCTGTTCAGCTCCCTATTCCATTCTCTCCCTCTTGCCCCTCTATCCCTCTCTCTCCCTCTGTGTCCAGCTCCCTCTTCCGCCTTTATCCGTCTCTCTCCAGCTCCCTATCCCTCTCGCTCCCCCCTCAATCCCTCTCTCCCTCTATATCGTCCTTGTCTCTCTCTCTCTCTCCAGCTCCCTGCCGCCCCCTCTCTCTCTGTCCAGCTCTCTATCCCTCTCTCTCCCCCTCTATCCCTCTCTCCCTCTCTCTCATTTCCCACAGCAGAACAGACACCTGCTTGTTTCACCTCTATCTTTCCGCCCTGACAGACACTTTCCAGACTGTTATAGATTCCATGTTTTTGTTTTTTTTCTTCCCATCAGCCCCCTCTGCGGTGCTGCAGCCAGGGAGCCATGGCCGTTCCCAGGAAAATAAACACGCTAATTCAGACCACTTCACATTCTGGTACATTTGAGTTTGGATGCACCTCTAAACCCTTCCTTCCACCACCCACGGATGTCTTCTGCCCCAGACGCCCGAGGGTTCGGTCCATCTCATTCCTGCCGTCTAAAGACAAGATTACACAAACCGCTTCAGAAACACGTTAAAGTGGCGATCCACAGGATGTTGGGTGGATTTCACTTCAAGTCCCCAATTCCATTCAATTTGGCAAGGTTTTTGTTTTTTTTCTCCAACATCTGTCACACACAGCGGCAAGAGGAAAAATGGGGAGGGAGGAATGGAGAAGGGAGTTTTCGTTTCATCTCCATCATTCAACGATTAAAGGAATGAAAACAGTTTGCCCCACATCAAAGCGCGGAGGCGGTGGCCAAGTTCAGCACGACAGTGCTTTGAAGGCGCTGGGTCCGGGCTCAGATAAGGAGGAATTAATGGGATATTATTAAGGGGCCGGGGGGGGCTATGGGACCCTTAGGAATTGAACTTCATATCCGTGCAATCAATGCCATTGTGAGAAAGCACAAAGTACAAGTGATGACAACATACGACTTAAGTTTGTTTCCGGACCTTTGGCGGATGCTCTTTCCCAGGCCCGGTTGATTGGGTTATTTTCGCATGATATCCCTTGACACCACAGGACGCTCAACGCTTACCAATACTTGTGGTCCCATTTGAAGGTTCGGTGCCTTGCTCAAGCGCTATTAGATGGAGAAAACACCTGCAGATATCCAAAGACCTGCTGGTGTACAATCTCTTGAACTACTGGAGCTTCTACATCACTGCAACAGCGCACCAGCTGACGATTCATATGGAATCCAACTTCATATAATGTACATGCATATGCATATAAGGAACAAGGCCAAGGTCCACATTCCATCTAACGTTGAAAATAGGGCTGTGACTTTACAAGAGTCTGAGAATACAATATCTATCACGATACAGGCGTCAGAATTTAAAGGCCCACCTTGTGAAATTGGTTAATTAGGGAGCCATAGGAAATACACGAACACCGCCAAACGTGAAGCTCCTCCTTCATGGGCTTCACGGCCTTCATCGCAGAGCAGTTTTGCAACGCTGGTCGTCCGATCAACGAAGCTTCCGACATGTTTGTGCAAACCATAGGAATAAAACCATTTTAGGGAGCGGTGAAGGTCATGGGGCAGGCATTCTGTCCAGCAACATGATAACTAGTTCAGCTCAATAGCAGGCTGCAGAGGGAATCAACCAGCCTCGCCCCGGTGAAATTAGGGAAACACACTTGGAAGGGATATGTCTTAACGAGGAGTAAAAAATATATATATAAGTTAGTGTTTTTAAATGCATTACCATTTATCCATCTGTGGTAATTAGCTGGAGTATCCCTTTAAGGCAGTGTTTCTCAGATGGGAGTACTCGCTCCCCTAGGGGTACCACAGAGTACTGCAGGGGGAGCTCTGAAAATTAAAAAAAAAAAGCTTTAAAAAATATTGGTTATTTATGAAGTTAAAAAAAAACAACACATACGATGCATATACAGTACATCATTTATATAACTTTTCTTGATTTTCTCCCAATGCCATTGAAGTGGGTACTCAGCTGAAAGAAGATCCTAGAGGGGGTACACTACTAAAAAAAAAGTTTGAGAACCACTGAAGAGGGAACCAGTATTTTGTCACAGTCCAAATCAAAAAGCACACCTATAAGTATTATTAGAATTAATGCTGAGGTCATGTAGAAATATCAACAGTGTTCAAAGCCACGGGTCAAAGTGGCCCTGCCACTGGTCTTACCCTCCCTATAGTTAGTCCAAAACAGGAAGTGTTATGATCTATTTCCTGTCTACAGCGTCCCACGGGAGGCTGCCGGTGGCTAAACTCGGCCTGTCCAAATAGGACTGGATGAGGTCAATAATGTTGGCTTGCTCCATATGAAGATCATTTCATCCAGTGCATATTACACAGCGGGTTGGGAAAAGAGCTGTCAAGAGTTTTACATTATCAACTGATTATTTGAGCTGATTGTGATTCATTTGTAAAATTAATTTGTAAAAAAAAAAACAAGTATTTAACATTTTTTTAGGGGAATTAAAAGCCAATGTTAGAAATGTGGCAACAAATAGAATGCAAAGTAAATAAATGCTCTTCTTCATAAGGTTGATGCGTATTATCACACTATCAGGAGGCTTAAACCATGACTTAAGTTGCAGTGAATGAACGAAAATGACAATTTAAAATTATTTGTGACAATTAATCGTCAACAAAAAAATGTCATGATGGTGACGACCGTAGTTGGGAGGACTGGAATAGCTTTCGTCTCCACTATTATCCGGTCGTGATGGTACCATGCTCCTCTTGCTGATGAGAACAGTGTATTTTCAACGGCACTGTCGCATCCAAGCCCTCCGTCTTCCAGCACAGCAGAGCGTTCGCTGCCAGGATCCGTAAACCGGAGTAAACAGGAATTATCTGGGACGCAGACGCTCCACCTGGAGAACGCGGAGCGGGAACATCGGCTCCGGTTGCACATCGCTGGCACGTGGAGAGGAGAGAGGCAACGTGGCGGCTTCCAAGTCCAGGTCTCCATCGGAGCAGATTTCTCAGGGGCAACCGAAAGCAAATGAAAAGCGGGATTTCTTACTCGGTCACCTTACAGTGGAGGTCTTCACAGGTCCCAAAAATTGGGATGTAAAACCCGTCGGACCTTGGAAATTCCTCCCGAGATCTGATTGGAATCAAACATTTACAGAATAAAACTAAAGAGGGGAGAGAGATCCGGATACAAGTCGGGTCTTTTCGGTATTTTCTGGACCCAAAGAGATCCGACCGTTAAAATTGCTCCTAAAAATGATGTTCTTATAGCCCGTCAATGTCAGGTGAAATGGAAAATGCTCATGCAGCTTTGCAATGTTCCAGAGCAGAACCTTCCATACGATATTTTGGAGATCAGCGTTG
Organism: Zeus faber; assembly: GCF_960531495.2. Classification (NCBI taxonomy): domain Eukaryota; kingdom Metazoa; phylum Chordata; class Actinopteri; order Zeiformes; family Zeidae; genus Zeus; species Zeus faber. Next base: position 24,748,375 of record NC_137206.1, on the reverse strand, counting down.
ATAGTGGCTTGGGTATTACCCATAATGACGCACAGGGACGGGGACCCGAAGGAACAGAGTGTGGCCCGACTCAAACTCAATAGGGAAATTGGCCAAAATGTGGACTGAACCCCTCCGGGTCCTGGGTCGTGCCTCTGGTAGACCTGTGAAGACCTCTAACACGGAGAGGATACATTTGAGGTCTGAGTTAGAGCAGAGACTTGAGGCTGCTCATGTGTAACTATTAAAGTGGTAATCCACAAAATTATTTTGTTGAAAAGAAACAACCTTATTTGATACTTTATTCAGCTGCCACGTTTAATGAAACAGCCCCTTTCACTGTATTTGAGTAATGCATGTGCTCCACTACTCTATATGCTGTTTCCAGTGTATGCGGAACATTCATGGCCTGGAAATCCCAAAATCCCTTTGGGCTTTAGGGCCGGTGGGAGTGCTTTAACATACCAGGACACACACACTTTTTAATACCTTTTATAAGAGAAATGTAACTTAATTTAACATTTACGGACAACTCCTCTCCGTATTATTCAATAACGTATTGCAGGTAAGTACCTATATATTCGGAAAAGAGAGTTAAGTACTGGCTAGAAACCGTGTAGGTTCTGAACTAGATGATTCTATGAACTGTCTTTTTAACACTGTCTTTTAGGTCCGAAACAAAGACATTAGGAGCTGGGATCAATCTAAACATCATAATTTTTTTCCCATAGAAGCTTCAGACAGACAGGTAAGGAGGAGGGTGGAGTAGAGTAGAATATAGAAGAGTATAGTAGAGTAGGGAAGAATAGAGTAGAGTTGAGTAGAATAGAGTGTAGTAGAGTAGGGTAGAATAGATTAGAGTAGAATAAAGTACAGCAGAATAGAGTATGGTAGAATAGAGTAGAGAAGAGTAGAGTAGAGTAGGGTAGACAAGAGTCGAGTAGAGCAGAGTAGAGTAGGTTAGAACAGAGTAGAGTAGTGTAGAATAGAGTAGAGTAGGATACAATAGAGTAGAGTACAGTAGGGTAGAATAGAGTAGAGTAGAGCAGAGTATAGTAGAGTAGGGTAGAATAGAGTAGGGTAGAGTAGAGTAGGGTAGGGTAGAGTAGATTACAGTAGGGTAGAATAGAGTAGAGCAGAATAGAGTAGTCCCCGGTCAGAGGCCACATTTCACCGGCCACCATCCAAAGCATGTGCGTGCGTGTGTGTGTGTGTGTGTGTGTGTGCATGTGTTGTAGTGTGGTGTGTCGCGTGACAATTAAAGATTCTTCTTCTAGAATAGAGTAGGATACACGAGAGTAGGGTGGAATAGAGTAGAGTAGAATATATCTTAATTGTGCACCTGGGTGGAAAACTGTCTTCCACTCACCAAACATAAGAGACAATGACATAAAGACAGATGAGCAGTCGGTAAAACAAACACAGACCGGGTCCCATTACACGTAAAAAACGAGTCGCTTCAATGTCCGTGGCTCCAACCTCCTCCGTCAATCTGTAGAGTTAACAATGGTTACGGTGCTCTGGATGGAGGACTTCTTCAAATACATTTTCCTTCGTTAGGGGGACTCTCCACAGCGCCTCCCTCCTGCTCAGAGGCTCCAACCAGCTGAAGGGAGGATGGGAGCGCTTCGCCGTCTTCCTCATCCTTTCTGTAAAAAAAGTGGAGTCGGGGGGCTTCTTTTTGGGGCTTTGCCAACTATTTTGCCCGCCTTGAATCCTGGAAAGTTTATTCTGAGATCTACAGTTTAGGTGACTGTTCCAGGCAGGAAAATGAAAGGTAGTTGTACACTAGTTCCAAAATCCGCCGACTTACACGTTGCCACTGAGTCTGAGAAGAAGATAAAATCGGAGAGTCTCAGGGTTTCTCAAAAGCAATCTGCAGTTATCATTGTATCATTAAAACTCTCTGGTTCCAGTGGAGGCAAACATGTTTTTAACCCCTGCAGCCTGGTATCCCAACCCCTGGTACTGCCCCAGACAATACGTTTGGAGTCTACGGTACCTCAGGAATATCCACTTTGGGTCAAGGGAGTCCTCCTCAATGGAGTTCTCCTCAATGGAGTCCTTCTCGATAGAGTCCTCATTGAAGGAGTCCTTCTTGATGAAGACAGATGGAGTCCTCCTCGATGGAGTCCTCCTCAATGGAGTCCTCCTCAATGGAGTCCTTCTTGCTTGGTCCCCCCTTTAGAGAGGAGGTGTTTTCCAAGCTGTCTGCCAGTCCGAAAACGACAACAGGGCCTTATCGACCGTCGGCCCGGCACTACCAATTCCATCATTTGCTCTTTTTGTTTGTCCTGTCCACCTGTCTGTCTGCATGCCTGTCTACATCTGTCTCTGTCTCTCTCTCTCTTTCTCTGACTATTTGAGGTTGTTTCTACTGTGCACACACACACACACACACACACACACACACACACCAGATCTCCCAAAAATGACATCTCCAGTAATGTGTTCATTTTCTCCACAGCGCCAGTTTGGACGCGGCAGTTTGGGCTCCAGCAGATCTAAGTGCACACTGCCTAATAGCTTCCAGAGTTTGGAAACAGAAATTGCTTCATATTTCAAACAAAATACAGACACAGCAGCGGCCAACCTGGCACTTCGATCGGAGCAATTGCCAGAGAGAGAAAGACAGAGGAGAAGAAGAAGAAGAAATGGTACAAGTAAAAGAGCCTATACAGTTACAGAAAGAGTGTGTACGGTGTTTATTATTTTCATTATGTCATCAATCATCACAACATCAACAATGGTTCTGAGAAACTTTCAGCCCCGGTGGAAGCTTTTTATTTTGCTGAGAATGTCCTTTTCTCAAATTCCCCAAAACACTTAAATGGAGCAGCAACCACAAACTGTTGTTGCAAAACGGAAACACAAAGTTTAATGGGATCATCATCGCTGCTACTGCTGCTGCTGCTGCATCAGGGCACAGACACAGCGGCTCGATGCTGGAACGATGCAGAGTCATTGTGGAAATACCATGACTCATCGCCTCTTAGAGTAGATAGTTCCCTAGCCACAAACTAGCCACCAATCAACCAATAACTTGTCACCAACTAGCCACTAACAAGCAGCCAGCTTGCCACAAACTGGCCACCAACAAACAGCCAAACTAGCCACAAACAAGTCACCAACTACCCACCATAAGTACAGTAGCCACCAACTAGCTACCAATAAGCAGCCAACTAGCCACCAACCAGTCACCAACTAGCCACCATAAATACGGTAGCCACCAACTAGCTCCCAATAAACAGCCAACTAGCCACCAACCAGTCACCAATTTGCCACCATAAATACAGTAGCCACCAACCACCCACCAACAACCCACCAACCAGTCACCAACAAACAGCCAAATAGCCACCAACTAGCCACCATAAATACAGTAGCCACCAACAACCCACCAACCAGCTACCAACTAGTCACCAACAAACAGCCAACTAGCCACCAACCAGCCACCAACCAGCTACCAATTAGCAGCCAACTAGTCACAAACAACCCTCCAACCAGCCACCAACCAGCTACCAACTAGCCAACAACAAACAGTCAACTAGCCACCAACCAGCCACCAACCAGCTACCAACTAGCCAACAACAAACAGTCAACTAGCCACCAACCAGCCACCAATAAGCAGCCAAATAGCCACCAACTAGCCACCACCTAGCCACTAACTATTTGCATATTGCTCCCTTTAGGGGACTCGTGACCACCCATGTGCAATAATTAAGGTGAAAATCCATGAGATAATTTGAATAAACAAATACCATATTTTTTATATTTTATTCAGCTGCTACTTTCATAGAAACAGCCCTTCACTGTAAGTCAGATTTTGGCTTATGCATGTGAAATGTGCTTTTTCTATTGTTGGTCGGGAAACGTTGCCGTTTCAAATAGTATTCTGGTATTTGTAGTGTAATCCCACCAACACAGGTGATTTTATGGATTACTACTTTAAGTATTCCATTCATCCATCCGTCCATCCATCCATGTTATATTTTTAACAGAGATTAACAGAGATCTTCGAACGTCTTTGAAAAGCGTTCGCCGTGCATTCAACACAAAGCCAAACCACGGCTTTCCCTGCTGAACTCATCACGCGCACGGCAATAAAAACCCGATGCTGTTATTTCATCCCCCGTCGAAAACAAAACCACAATCGGTGACGTTAACACTGTCATCTGTGTGATCGTCTTCATAACTACTCATCCCTTCACTGTTCCCTGGGTATTGATTAAATTAATCTGTTGCATCAACGTGTTTCAGGGAGATATAATTTATGGGATGACATGTGCGCTGCGTGGATGGAGGGAAGAGGGAAGACAAAGAGAAGCCTCGTTTCCAGCAAAACGTTTGAGTAAAACAGATCTGATGTCTGGACCAAATCCCTAAATACACACATTTAAGGATTGTAGAAACCCTTAAAATTGGGGTATTTAGGGCTTTGGTATCCCCCGAATTCTATTCAAGACCATAGTAGACTTGTATCAAGACTATTTCAGCGAAAATATGGAGATGCAAGAAATATTTGGGGCACTTTAAATGCTGCTATGGAAATCCTTCACATCATCACTGTCGCCAAAGAATATATTAAAGTGCAAATCTATATTTGGTTTAAACATATCCCATATTTGAAAAAAAATGTTGGTGCTATTTATAAGAAACGGTCATTCAGTGTAATTGCGTTTTGCATGTGTCCGCCACGCTCAAGGTATGAATTTGATAACGCAGTGCAGCGAGTGGTGGTTAAACTATTGATATTGATGAATCCTCACAGGAAAAAACAGAGAACCATACCTCCACCACCTCAAGTGACATAGAAAGGTTGACATCTCTTAGTGCACTCCGCCCATCCCAGATGATGTGATGTGATGTCTACCACTTTAAGTAAATAAGAAAGTGAAAAAAATAAACCAAACCATTAAACATTTGGGCTATTTGAGTCACCGTATACTTCCCCCGGCACCGGGACACAGAGTCCGTCTTGGTGTCAGGTCTTCCACTTGGAACCATAAAAAACTGTCAGCAAACAGAAGAGCACACAGAGAACCCGGAGGAAACCATGCGCAGGATTTTGGCACTTTGGGGGATAAGGGATCACGCTGGCTCAATTTAATTCACCACGCGCGGCGAGGTGGCTGTTGCCGAGGCAACCGCCCTGTTTTTCGGGCAACACTCGCCGCCTGGAAATCCCGAGTCCCTTTGTGCTTTATAGAGCGCTGACATCTACCAGCTCGCTCGCACACACACACACACACACACACACACACACACACACACACACACACACACACACACACACACACACACACACACACACACACACACACACACACACACACACACACACACGCACACACGCAGTGTATGGACACATGAGATAACATGTTTATGCTGCGATGAAGACCGCATACATTCAAATTCAAGACTATTTCATGAGTTTTAGGGGCTAGTATTCATTTGCGAAACCAAATTAAAGACATTTTAAGACTTTATTTAAAATGACTTGCAGCGCAAACACCCCCCCCCACCCCACATCCACACACACACACACGTTAGAAAACAAGGTCTGCCAGCTCCTGTTCCTGCAAAGGTGGAAGAAAGCATTTAATTAAATCACAACCTCCTTCCTTCCTTCCTCCCACGAACACCCTCTCAGATGTTCTTCCTATTTGAGTTACAACGCACGCTACTTTTATTTGGCTGGAGGTCAAATCCCCCACCCCCACTTTGGGGTCACCCCCCCCACCACCAAACTCCTCTAAACCCACGACTCCCACCGACTCCCAGCCCCAAGGGGTTTCCTCCCGCTTTGTTGAAAGTAGTGACGGTCATTTGATGATTTTGGGATTCGGAGCGGGGCGTGGGAGTCCGGTTCTTCATTCAGGAGCCAGTAGTGCTGTTTAACACAGACACTGCTGAGCCCAACCCCGGGTTCTGACCCGAACCCAACTCTGATCCAGAACGTCAGGCACCGACGATTAAGCTCCGCCAGGGGCCACATCAGCTTGAGAGAGCCGGCAATTATATAACTGTGGGATGGTTGGTGGAGTGGGAGGGGGGTCGGGGGGCCCCAACAATGAAGCTTTTGTGACATGTGGTGATCGGAGGCCGCCGAGCACACACCCACACACACACACACACACACACACACACACACACACACACACACACACACACACACACACACACACACACACACAAGGTGCTGCACAGGGAAGAAAACAACACTTCAAAGGAATCTATTCGGACTGAGCGATACATCGTTATAATATCGATATCCCGATATGAGACTAGATATCAGAAACCAGGATTTTGGTTATTGAAATATCGCAATGTAGTCAACTGTTGTCTTTTAGGCTGCATTATGGTAAATTAATAGGATTTTCTAATCAATCCCTCGTTCTGTTTGGTCATAATATCCATTTTAGATTTATTCAGTGAAAATATCATATGAAAGCACAGATCGTCCCCAAAACGTTGTCCAAATTATCATCGCCTTCCTCCTAAGATATTGTGATTTTTGGTCTTGTCAATATCGGGCAAATATACCTGAAGACAACCGAAAAAAAAAACAGCCAGGTAAAAGCAAAGGCTCAGGCCAACACAGACCCATGAGAACACACACACACACACACACACACACACACACACACACACACACACACACACACACACACACACACACACACACACACACACACACACTGACCCTTCAAGAGATTCCGTTGCTCCGCAGCCTAATGGCACGACTCTCTCTCCCACCCTCTCCATCTCCTTCTCTCACCCTCTCCATCTCCTTCTCTCACCCTCTCCATCTCCTTCTCTCACCCTCTCCATCTCCTTCTCTCACCCTCTCCATCTCCCTCTCCTTCTCTCCTCCCTTTCCATCTCTTTCTCTCCCCCCTCTCACCCCCCTCTACTTCTCTCCCCTCTCTCCATCCCCCTCTCTCCCCCCTCTCCACCCCCCTATCCCTATTTCTCGACGGATCAGTGGATGTACAGAGTGTCTGCATTCCAGTGTGCTGATGTCCTGCACATCAGAAGGTCAAAGTGAAAAGTAATGAAAAGAAACACTGACCTGACCTGACTGACAGTGACTTTCAACACACACACACCCACACACCAGCCCCCACTATCTCTCTCTCTCTCACACGCACACGCTCTCTTAAACCCTGTAGAAACCATCACAATCCATCTCCATCACAATTTTCCTCTCAGGTTTCTTCTCTCATCATCTCCCATCACTTCCCTCTCTCGAAACTAAGCCCCGCCCCCAACTGCTCCTGCCCTCCCATGTATAACTAATTTCTTATTATATGCAACGCAATTGTCCAAACAAAATCAGATCACCAACAGAATCATGGGTTTGAGAAAACAAATAAACATAAAAATAAAGAACAATTTAATCCTCTAATCATCCTAGGCCTTTGTTGTCTGAGTGAGTTTTAATAATATAATGATAACTGCAGATTGCTTTTGAGAAACCCTGAGACTCTCCGATTTTATCTTTTTCTCAGACTCAGCGGCAACGTGTTAGTCTGCGGATTTTGTTTTCCTTTTGTTTATCAGATGGAGTGATTTGAGGAGAGGATTAAATAAAATTGTAAAATGGGGAAGAGTGGGTTGGAAAGTGTTATGAATGAGTGAGTAATTTACCACAACATATTCTAATGCATTATTGGGATAACGGCATTGATTAGAATGACATCATCACCAGATTAATGACATCATCACCACCTCAAGATATCACACGGTGCTGCTGAGGGTCCAGGTCCGTTAACATGCACTGGGTGACTTTTAAGGGAGTTCGGCCGATGGCGACAGAAAATAAAATCAGGAAGCCTTTATGGGCTAATTAGGAACATGCTGAAGCTCTCTGATCGATCCACGAATCAGGGGAAAGTCCACGTTTGGGCAGAGAAAACAGCATCTGGAGACATGCTAAACTGGCGGCACGGGGGCCAAATGTGGGCCAATTGGCCCTTTGGATCTAATAAATTAGCACTAAACTTGGAAACAAAACACCACCACAAACTTCCCTCCACTCCTCCAATAAAAAGGAGGCGGTTTCCCTAGTGGACCAGCGCACTACCGGCTCAACCAATCATAACGTGCAAAATAACTTTCAGTCAAACGACTGTAAATGTTTAAATATTCTGGTATACTACAAGTGTTATTTGGCTTGTAAACACAGGACCAGGTGGGAAAATGCTATATGTTAAAATGTAAAAAGAATTTTAGTTTAGATTAATGTGAAAAATTCCCAAAGGCTAAAAGTAATTAAAACGACAAATATACATCAAACATAATAATATAATAATAATAATGCAGAAACAGTTATAAAACAATATGAGAGAATAGTATCCAGAAAATACAGTAGTAAGATTTAAAACATTTTTTGCATTTTTTTCCACATTGTTTTACAGTTGCAGCCACAACGAAAAAAAACAAAAAACACTTTGATATGTCTGAACCCTGAGCTGGTAACCTGGATAAAATCTGGCACCCAATATAAAGTAGTTGTATAGCCCTGCTGTACACTATCAGACCAATGACCGAAATGATTGAAATGGCAATGCAAGATCTTCAAATTAACCAATTCCCACTTTCAACCGGCTGCAGACACAGTTATGTCTCTGTTCCAATGTTGAAATCAGGTCTAAATAATTGCCACATGACGCGTAAAGACGCGCGCACTGGAACCGGCGCGCGTCCAGCTGCGCTCCAGCAAGTGACGAATGCAGGGAAAGTTAAACCCTCTTCCCTCATCACTCTGTGAGCTTGTACACGGCGTGCACAGTACAAAAGGAAACGTGCGTGAAAAGCTCCACATTGAGCAGCAAGCACCCAAAACCGAGACGTTTCTCCAATCTTTTTCTCCAATTTGTATCCAACGTCTCCGACTTTTCATTCGCTACGCGCGGCGCAATGTGTTCACCAAAAGAAGATTCACGGGAGAAAAGTTTGAACTAAAGCTCCAAATAGTTTCACGCAGGAGACAATGCTCTCCGAAAAGAAAGAAAGAAAGTGGAGCATCAAATCAACCAAATCGACCAAATCGAGGGGACTCACCATTAAGCAGCTGAGAGGAGGACCAGTGGACGCACAGGGCGAGAAATAATCCAAAAGAGCGCAGTTGGATTCTGAATGGATGGATGGACGGATCATGGATGGATGGATCATGGATGGATGGATGAAGAGAGGAGGAAGAGAGGGATCAGAAGACTGAGCATCTTTAGATGAATGTGCAACATGTCAGTGTGTGAAGCCACTTACTGTGAAGCCATCTTCATGGAGGGTTTCAGTTCATGTGTGATGGTTGGTGAAGAGTTTGCAGAGTGCGCTCTGCTCCTCACCCTGCTCTGGTCTGGACTATTTACTGTGGCTTCACTCCTCCCCCTTCTCTCTCTCCCCCTCCCTTGAGTGTCTATCTCTCTCTCCCTCTGTCTGCCTACCTCCCTCCCTCTGTCTGTCTGCCTACCTCCCTTCCTCTCCCCCTCTCCCTCCTTCTCCCTGTCGCCCTACCTCCCCCCCCCCCCCCCCCTCTCTCTCCCCCATCTCTCCCTCTGTCTCCCTACTTCCCTCCCTTTCTCCCTCCCTCTCTCCTCCGGTGGCTCCAGGTCATACAAAGGCAGCTTCAGTGCTCCGCTCCTCAAGCTCCTGTAATCTGACTCCGAGTGTCGACCAACTGCATAAATCTCTCCCCAAATTGTCCACCTCCTCCAGCAAAGTCTCACGCTGGAGTCAAGTCCATGTCTTATGGGGGGCCCCCCAAATGAAACCATCCACATAACCTGGGACCCCTTGAATGCTCCAGTGGTTCTCAACATGGGTCCAAGGACCCGTCAGGGGTCCTTCAAGAGGTCAAGCAAAATGATTAATTGTTAAACGTCGCCATTATTTAATTCATAAAGACAATAGCGCCATTGGAGAATGTACAATAATTACTGTTTTGATGCTAGTTCCACTGTTGCACCACCCCCCCAACTGTAGTATAGACAGCTATGGACCTTTGGACTAAATCATATCAAATGATTAAAATATTCTCAGATTGGGGAGCCATGGATGAAATCTTATCAAATGGGGTCCGTGGTCTAATGCGTATCAAATAGAGAATCCTTGAAATGGAGACAGATGAGAATCAGTGTTCTCCAACAAATGCAATAACATAAATAGTTGCACTAATAGTTATACTGTACGTGCTGCAGTTGACCAATGGAAAGAGAGTGGAAGTCATGACCAGTGGACCAGACTAATAGGTCAAGTGTGTTTATGCAGCCCTGAATCATGATACAGTTACAAAGGGCTTCACAAACACCCATCTCACAGAGAAATCATCGCCGTCCCCTGGTCTGAACCCTCATCCGGGCAAGGACCAACTCCCAGAAAAACCCTTTGGGGGAAAACGAAAGAAACAGTGAGAAGGGGCCACAGAAGGAGGAATCCACATTCCAGGGTGACCAAGGCTGCAGTGGATGCCGAGTAGGCAAAGAAGAACAAATTAAGTTAAAATAAGATTGTACTTTAATAATCCCGAGGCGGGAATTAAGCTCAGTTAGGGAACACAATACAGGGATACAGTCAATACAGAAAGTAAGAGTATGTACACCAAGTTGTCCAAATAAATAGAAAATAAAAAATACGTAATAGACTAAATCCTTATTCATTTTCTGGAGTCTTCACCAGTGGGATTTGATGATAAATAGTTGTTTGGAGCAGATATGTGTCTAGGGACGGTGATGCAACACTGATTCACCTCCGTGTCTGGACGCTAACAGAGTAGTGGAACCACACACACACACACACACACACACACACACACACACACACACACACACACACACACACACACACACACACACACACACACACACACACACACACACACACACACACACACACACACACACACACACACACACGGCTGGTCCTCACAAATATAAAACACACAGAACTGATGGGCTGTCAAGGGTTGGTCCTCACAAAAACAGCAACATAAAACACACACACACACACACACACACACACACACACACACACACACACACACACACACACACACACACACACACACACACACACACACACAAATGATGGGCTGTCAAAGGCTGGTCCTCACAAGTATAGTGACATACAGACACACATAACAAATGGTGGTCTGTCAAGGTCTGGTCCTTAGAAAGATAGCAATGTAAAACATACACACATGATGAGCAGTCAAGGGTTCGTCCCCACAAGTATAGCCACACACACACACACACACACACACACACACACACACACACACACACACACACACACACACACACACACACACACACACACACACACACACACACACACACACACACACACACACAGTGGGGTGTTGGGAGTCAGATATGGACGTGTTGAGGACCATTGTCTGACAGCGCAGACAGATTGCGCCGTGAGGCCAAGGGGACGATAAGACTTCCTCACATAGCAGCACAGTGAGGCCTTCCTCTATGGAATGTTTAACTCAAGTATCTGTGCCGCTCCTCACACGTTGCATTATCTCAGGCTACGTAGTGAGGCCTTGTTGCAAAAGGGGCGCGGCTGGCATATTCAGAATCATACAGACGAGATAAACAAAACTTTTTATTGACTGTAATTATTTCATTAACAACATTATTTATGGACCACTTCTACCTGTATATACAGTAGGTTCGGCTTACGTGAATTACTATTCTCAGAGAAAATTGCATAGAAAAACATTTAACCAAGCTCTGTGCACTTATGCGTTCTTTTGAGCCAAATTCAATTTAACATTTTCTGTTCTTTTGTCTTCATGTTTTCAATCTTTATTTGACCAAAATAAAAGTTTTACTTTGTCCTTTTTCCACTTGACAGATCTCATCAAGAGCTTTTAGATCGTATATAAGTGTATATAAAAGTGTAATTTTCTCCCGCAAGGTATCAGCTACGCCCTGTTATGCATCAAGCCCTCGAAATACAAATTTATTTAAAAACCACGTCCGATATGCATGAAAATCTGTGCTGTATACTCCACTAAATTAATATTAATACCATTATTTATGTTGGATATTGCATATGGTGTCATGTTTGTTTGTTTGTTGTACCTCTGAATCTACTGTGTGTTGTGCCAATGTTTTTTTTTATATGCACTTGTTTTGTTGCCTTGATTTTTTTTTGATATATTTTTTTTTGATTATTATTGCACACTGGAAGAATTACAATTATTAACTTAACCCATCGCATCCCATTTTATCTTAAACCCAAAGGTTAAGAATGAACGTAATTATGAGGACATTTGGAATTTCCCGGCACTTTGTGAGAAACAGTATTCTTTCTTTGCTCCCGACATTTTTATTTTGTTAGTCTAATTATAAGAGAATGAGACATACTGATAAACTGATAAGAGATGTGTATACAGCGGATAGTCTAAGTTCCAGTGTGTTACACATGAAGGTCTAGTCTGAATCTCACATTAGTAAATTTGCAAAGTTTTTTTTGTTTTTTGTTTTTTTTCATATATATGTATATATTTTCTTGTCTTACATTATTCTGAAACGTGTGCCTCTGTTATCAATGACGCAGTGAAAAGGACCAGGATTAGAATGACATGTTGATGAGATGAGATGAAAGGTTTGTTCCCGATTCAGTTCTTCATTTCATCAGTTCAACATGCAAAATGGAACCACTCAGTCCCACTAATTTGCCTTAAAATAGTCCATACTTCCCCAATTATTTCATTCAAAAAGGCAAAATATGTCGCGTGTGATTTGATCAATGCCAGATTTCCGGCCAAACTATGACACACATCAAAACAAAAACAATTCTTATGAGGACATTTTGTTTGTCGTAAATCTTTTAATGTATTGAGCTTCACGTCAGTGCAATGACTGCCCATCTGGCAAATGTTATTGTGTGTTTACGAATTCCTGAATTTGAGATTAAAAATACCCTCCTAAACTGATTGAATAAAACCAATCTTTCTTTGTTTTCCTAACCCCCCCGACCTCCCTCCTCTCCTCTTCCTCTGCAGGCGCTTGGCTCCATTCAGCGGGTCTCCTTGACTGACAAGGACCCCCCAGACGGCCACTTTGGGAATTGCGGTCCGCGGCGTTAGGATGATACCCGATAAAGACGGAGGCGTGCAATGGGTATCTGGTATGGGGTTCAAAGGTCACGTTTCCACACACCGGCGGAGGAGTGACTGGCAGCACGGGGTGGGATAAACTCCCGGCCACAAAGAGCCAAACAAGTGCTAATGGTCTTTAGATGGTCCCACTTTGAAGCCGGAAAAGTCAACAGTGGAGACCCAGTATTTCGGAGAAAAAAGACTCCTATTTGTTCTCTCTCGGTTGAATGGATGGCAACGGCCGGTTCATCAATGTCCTGAAGAAGGCTGTAAATCTGCATGCCAAAGCTACCACCAAGGTATTCATTCAGCGAGATGGTGAAGCGAGCCAAACTCTCAATATGACAAGAACGATATAGAGAAGTAGGAATCATTTGGTACCAGGATCAAGAAGTTCATGACATTGAGTTGACCTAAAACCTTCAGCAGACTGTGTCACTGGTGTCCTAAAGAAGGCTGTAAATCAGCGCGCCAAAGCAATCGACAAGGTATTAAACTCATGTTATAGTGTGTATACAGAACATGAGCCATGTATCATGGTGGTCATATGTTTTTGATTTCAAAGGTGTGATTTCCAATGCACTTTGAAGGCAAGCGTCTTCATCAATTTCAAACGTGGAAAGATTGTGGCGCAAGAGATCACCAACGAACCAAAATCCTTGTTTTTGTGCGGGCTTGAACTCAGCCAACTCAACCCAATCCTTTCCGTAACCTACAAGTGGTTCCACCAGCGTTGAGAAAATGTTAGGTCTGACTTGCAAACTGCAAGCGTGAGCCATTTGACTTCATTTTTCTCATGAAATCGGTGTCCTGCTCGCTGTTCCTGGAACTGGACGCTCTGTCGTACAAAGCTTCGTTTCTGCACTTCCACTTCCAGAGAACTGCAGCCCGCCCCGTGCTGCACTCACCAAGTCCGTCCCACTTTGAGACTATTTGATTAAACAAAAACACAACTTTCTTCTTCATCGTGGCGTTGCATCAAAATGGACAGGTGTTTGGAAACGCAGGAAGGCGCTAGACCGACGCGGCTTCTAATTAAAATTCCTTGCGCTTTATGAAAAACCCTTCGTCATCGAGCCAAACCTATTAACATCAAAATGTTTCAGGAGGCTACGTCTGCAGAGCCAGCAAGCTACTGAGTATAACCATACTAACAAAAGCTGCTTCAGACAGGGACCCCGAGAGCGGGCCGTCAAACCCGACGCGTGCGGCGTGTTTGCTTTTATTGGAGCGCTCGGCTAAACGTGTCACAGGGAGAGAGAGAGGGAGGACTGCACAGATGTAAATGGGATTCTGCTCCTCTTTTCGGGTTTCACGGTTTACTGCACTGGCACTCCCTCCTTCGAAGTTTGCAAGGTTTCAAGGCCGTTGGCGTAAATGGTCCGGTGCACCCACAGCATGGACAGAATCGAGGGTCCACGGGGTGTTTCATGGATCCCACGTTCTGTTATGGCTCTCTCTTTTCACAAGAACAAAGAAGAACTTTTGTGAATCCAGTCTGTCTTTAAGATTTGGTCTTTAAGAAACATCCAAAGTCCAGACGCTGGTGAATCAGGTGTAGTTTCCGGAGCTAATTCTGTCAGACCACTTGACGGCGCCACATGCCTCCACGCACTAATGGGCCAGGCTATCTAAGCGGCCATTGCATTTTTCCCGACCTGCTTTGCAGCCTGCTTTTCTTGTTGTGTCACTGCGCTCCCTCCACCTTCCCTGCATCCACCTGTTGGGCTCTACTCCCCCATCCAATGTGGGGATTCAAGCTCATCACTCCAATAAATTTATCTCATAAAGCGTGCCGATGTTTTCTGTACATCACTGGTAGCGATGAGCGGCAGAGCCCAGACGCCCAAATGAATAAATATAATTTCAAATTAAATCTAGGAGTCATCGGCCAGAAATAATGTTTGGCTTCGGAAAACACAAACCTCTTCCTGCTTGTTACCCTTTTAACTACGTCGTCGTGATGTGAGGACGTGGTCGTGTTGTGGAATCAGAGATGCCAGCGGTGGCAGGTTTCCTTCTGAATCCCAACTCCTTAATTTTTTTTCCCAAAGTATTCCCCGGTGTCTGGCTATAATACTAAGTGTCCCAAGAATAACCAGAGGTTTACAACTGCTGTACCACTGAACTGCTCAGTTGTATATTGTTTATCCCTAATTTACGGATCTGTATATGCATACAGTACATTATGTGTGTCTGTCTATGTATGTGTTTGTATGTGCTTCCGTCTCCGCCTGTGGTTTTGTGTGTGCATGTGTGTGCACATGCTGTATGACACGCGTGTACCTGGCGTGGCTTTTATGATGTGTTCCTGTGTTTACGATGATGGCAAGCTCCGTAGTGTAATGGAAGCAGGCAGTCAGAGGAGCAGCAGCCAGACATTGTTCATTCATCCTGGACGGGGATGTTCAGCTTTAGCTCCAGATACATGGGAGTGACATGTCTGGTCTGACATGGACTGTGTGTTGTGTGTACTCCCCTTTCCACTACGCACTATATAATATCTAAATACAATATTACAGCCTATACTAGTAGGTTTTTTATACTTGTTACCATATATTGCCATTAGAAAATAAAGGCTCATTAAGGGTTAATAAATACGCTTTACTTTAGAATTGTAGCTTGGAAGCTGCATTTTTTAAATATATATACTATTATTAAGAATGTGAATTGCATATTAAGAAACTAATATGCAATTAACTCCCATTAATATTGAGTTAATATTAAGAATTGCATAAAATACATGATTATATTTGATACGCGTATCATCTTCCAAACCTAGAAGATCCAGATTGTTTCTGCATTCTCAGGCAAGGACGAGAGCTACACATAATACTGATACTGCATCGTTAACTCTATTTAGTGTTTTTCTGACCATGCAGAAGCGTCACAATGCGGTGGTGGGTCGATGGCTGGAGAGATGGGGGAGAAGTTAAAACAGGTGGGGGGAGGACTGGGAAGTTTAATAAGTTGAAGACGTTTAAGAAGCTTCTGCAGCTTACGTGGTGTTGTTTCGCTGATGTGCGAGATAAAGATCAGATGTGCAGGTGATTACCGAGGCAGGGCGGCAGCTGCTTTTAATAAACTGAGCACATTCTTGCCCTGCCCCCAACCTGAACCCCACTCCATTCACAGCATGTTATTAAAAGTCACCATTAAAAAATATATATATACTATATGCATGGGATTAAGAAAACATCGTGACAGAAAATGTCCTTTTAAGCCCATTGGCTTGGGTCGCAATGGGTCAGGTGTTGACAAGTGAACGGAAAAAAATGCATTTGTTTTTCTTTTATTTAGTTCCATCTTGCATTCATTTGAAAAGCGAAATAAATTCAACATGAATGAAAGGAAAGGTCATACCTGGTCAGAAAGTTTACAGGAAACTGTTGATAATAGCACAAAAAACATACTTCCCCTCAACAACTGAAAACCTCAACAGTTTTCTCCATCACCTGCTATTCAGAATAACATCAGACGGCACTAAAAGCCATGAATGCAGTGAGTGAAAAAGGAAGAGGCTTAATTTTATTTCCTGTCGCCTGTATTGGCTTGAAAGAGGGGGGGCGTCACCCAAGCTGTGCTCACCTAGTTTTTAGTCTTTTTATTCAACAAAAACTTGTCACTTGATGTTGATACCTTAAATCTCTCTGGCATTTAATTAGTATGACTGTTCTTCTTACACTTTTTTATTTTATTTTAATTTTTGTTCATTTTGTTAGTTTTTCTCCTCAAATGTACTATTTATTCACTTTAAATACTTGATTACTGTAAATAATTAATTCCTAAATGTCTGTGAAGCGCTTTGGTCTATGCAAATAAAGATTATTATTATTAATTTGCCCCAAAATTATTTTGTATTAGTTGGTGTTTTTGGCGTGGAAAGGCTTTTAAAGGGGTTATAAACAGATGGAAGTTGCTAAAGAAATAAATAAATCCACAACTGGGATTATATTTATTGGGGAATACATAACCAAACTGAAGGGTGCTCAACCACTGCACACTCACTCACTCAGTCACACACACACACACACACACACACACACACACACACACACACACACACACACACACACACACACACACACACACACACACACACACACACACACACACACACACACACACACACACACACACACCTTACTCTGTGCTGTGGAATTAGGGTTCTGGTGCATGATGAGTGTGATTTTCTGTGTGTCCAGGTGCAGCGAAGGTCTCCAACCTCGCTGTGCACAGTATACAGTACATCTCTGTCATCCACTAGACGTCCAGCACATAAAAAAAAAAAAGTAAAAAAAAAAAAACCAACAACGTAAGTGACCACAGAGCCCCGCCCAGGCTGTCCAACAGGAATCCACCTCCGTCGCCATGTTTCACTCAGTAAACAGCGAATAAACCCACTGGCTTCTCTCACATAGCGCTTCCCCTCTCTGCCAGGCCATTTATGCTTCTCCAAATCCCCAAAGCATTCAGTCGGGGGGTGTATCACAGGATGAAAAGACTGAGAAGATTGAAATATTTCTGTACTTCGTCACCTAACGGTAGGAAGAAACGGGGCCGAGTTGTTTATTGAAATGCATCACCAAAAACGATTAGCATATTTTGGATATGTCTGGGATCTACTTGTGATTCTCACTCTGTATCCCATGCCAACATATGCACGATGTACAGTATACCATACACCCTAATTTAATCCTAATGTGTCTTTTGTTGTTTGAGTCACTAAGGTCTCGTTTGCAAACTGTAAAATCAAAAGTTTGTTTGGAGCACAACATTACTTTAGAGTGCATGTTCTCACGTCCATTTAAATTCACACCATTCGCATCCTAAACAGAAATGGCTCTAGTCCAGCGATTTAGAGTGGTTTCAATTATCTTTAGCAACTTCACGCAGAGAGCGTTAGTTTATCGCACATCGTTTTTGTGTAACTAGAGCGAGGCATGCCTACAAAAATGTCACTTTGAGTAACTAACCCACAATACACTTTGCAAAATTCCACAGGAACTCCGGGAATTTGACAGAATGCGCCCCGTACGGCAGCATCTCAGAAACGTTTGGTTGAAATATTTATGTGACACGATGGATCAATTATTGCACCTTATGGTTCGGAATAATCGGATCCCCAAACAATGGGTGGTCATGGGAGAAACGCTGCTCTTGTATATACAATTTCATTAATAGTGCTACATGAATAACTAGGCAATTTGAGGTGATTCTTCATGGTCTGGGGTGATCCCATGCATTTCATTGCTCAGGGTCAAGCCTGCCCTATGGGATGGTTTCATGGGTTGCATTGGTGGAGTGCATTCTCGTGTCGACACAGTTCAAATGTCTGGTAATGACGTTCGATCTGGGACAGTCCAACTTTTTCTCTCTTTTTTCCCCCCTGTTGCTCTTGCTCAAATCCTTGGCTCATAAATAATCTTGAATCAATCCAGTGCTTTTGCGTACAGACCTCGGCCAGTTGACAAACTGGCCTTCCCAACGGTCCCAAAGGTGGGTGGACTGAATTGTTGATCGCCAGTCAAAAGTCATTTTTCCATAATTTTGCCTTTGGCCCTTAGAAAGGTCCATGCAAAGAAAGACTAGAAATAATACTTTTTGTAAGCTTGTGTGTGTTGTACTTTACTCTCACAGGTAAAAATAAAAGCCATAAAACGTTGTATTTCATGTAGTGTCTGATCAGTTATGAAGCATGAAGTCAAACTCGAGAGAGGACAAAGGAGGGAAATGGTCAGTGAAGCAAAACTTGGTTCAAGCCTCGAGCAGAATTTGGACCTCGGCCTGCAGACAGCATACACATTCTAGACAAGGTTCCACATCAGCTAACTACCTCATCTTTGGCATGTGTGCACCTTGTTTAACTTCAGAAACCTATGGAAACCAGCGTCTGTATCAGCTCAGCGTCAGCCCAGACCCATTACCTCATGCGTAGCTTGAGATTGTGCTAAAATCTGGATTTTGCCACGGGCTAAAAGCAAGGAAGCCAAAAACCTTTTTTCTACTTAAAAGATTAGTTCAGTGCAGAGCACTGCAGTTAAAACCAGTGTCTGGAATCATAAAATCATTATCTATAATATTACAATTGGGAGTGGGATTCCTTCAGAATCCCCCAAAACCTTTACGCTCTTGAAAGGTCTCCAACTCTGGTTTAGATCCACTGTTCACTTCAGTTACTGTCCATCCATCCGGCTCTCCTGTTCTATGTGCTTTAATCTGAGACCGTACCGGTACTGTACATTTTATCTCCTCCATATTGGTTATATTATACAGGTTCTGAGGGTCTACAAGGGTCTTCCTTTTTAAGGTTGCTATTTTAAGCAGCTCTAGATGTTCCATGTTCAGCTCTACTCTCAGGTGTCTGTGAGGACTTTTTATGCTCTCCTCATGCTTTGCATGTGTTGACTTCATCCCGGTTTCCTTTTACTTCAAAATACACAGAGGTTCAACTGATTAAAGACTCTAAATTGCCCATTGGGGTGAATGGTGTGCGAGAGTATAAGCCTGGCACTCCGCTCGACTTCGGTCCCATTGCCAGTGTCTTCCGGCTGCTGCCAACTCAGCTGGGACAGGTGGAGCTCTTGGCGTGGCAGGACAAGCACAGCGGGTCCCCTCGAAGACGAGACATGGTTCAAACCGAGGGTGGGGACACCCTGAAACGGTCGACGATGGTATTCCTCAATGACTTGAGTTTCATGGTGTTCTCCTTCTAGTTAAAGTCTCTGGGGGGATTTTCGGGGAGCCTCTTCATGGCCGATTGGGATCATTTTCCAATTTGTCATGGAAAGCCTTAATTGAGGCAAAACGCTCTGAGCGTGAGATCATCAAAATGTGATGAAAACGGTGGAAATTACTTGTATGAATTTATTGCACAAAAGAAACTCTACTCTTTCGCTTTTTTCAGTGGAGCATCTATTCTTCTGGAGACATTGGTAAGAAATACTGTTCAGATGAGGAAATAGTACATGTTTAATGGACAAAACCCTTCTAACAAGTTGATTGCTGGAAGGTTTACAAGGACTCCCATTCGTAGACTTTGTACGCCACGTGACAACACAGCAGATAATAAAACGTGAAGTGGTCTCCTCTTGCCTCCGCGGCTTCTAACGACTTCTTTGTTCATTGTGTGCAAAGCAAGTCCTCCGTTCCTGACCGCCATTCAGCTGACTGTCACCGCTGGATTACATCCCCTTTCTTCGGCGCCATGCGTGAGTGCACGCCGCAGTGCGTCAGTCAAAAGCCTATGAGGTAAGCGAATGACAAAATCCCCTGAAATCCTCTTGCCAAACAAGGGCCAAGCCTCCGACGTGGGTCCCTAACCCGAAATGGTGGCTGACAGAAACAATATAAATGATTGATGAAAAGAGGTTTTGCTGTTTTTTATTTCGAAAAGAACCGGTGTTATGTCTTAGGAGCCTTGTGAACTGGGATTAAGGATTGTCAAAAAGAAAATAAGTGACGCCATGGAAGTCTACCGTCTGGATACAAACATTGCCGCATTTTCTCCTAAAAGGGTCGTTTAACGCATGCGTCGACAAAGAGACAAAAGCGACAGGAAGTCATTCTCAGCGACATCCAACGGCAGTGGGAGTGCTAGCGAATGAGCCAATCAGACAGTCCGCCTGGCATCAACTCCAGAACAGCAATGGCGGATTGTTAAAATATATCATCACTTATTTCACCAAAACAGTCCATCAAAATTCTGAGATGCCATACAGAAGCGGCATCATCCGGCCAATCTGCCATTCCTACGGGGATAGGAAGTGAATTTCTTTCTCCCATTTACCATTAATACAGACGAAACCACCAAAACGACCAGTCAAAACCTCTGAAAATCACATTCAACTTGCTTGTTCGAATGCTCTGCAATGTCGTGTGATTTACTTGTTAAAACAAAACTGAGTTGTTGGTGTTGGAGCGCTTCAGACAGACGCACAAACAGTAGACTATGTGCGTTTCGCAAAGGAAAAGCATCTCATCAAGGGCAGCGTCGCTCCCCCTCCAGACGACCTCGACGCTGCGGTAGGTCAGATAAGTGTCTAAATGAGCAGAGTGGAATGGAATGGGATGGAATGCAAGAGCTTAATAAATCAGGGGGTCTGGAAAAAAAAAGCAGAATTGATGGGGCTGATGCAAGACTGGATTAGTATCCCCAGGGGCCCCTGGGCATTGAAGCTCATAGCCCAACACCCCCCCCCCCCCACACACACACACACACACACACACACACACACACACACACACACACACACACACACACACACACACACACACACACACACACACACACACACACACACACATCATACTGTACACCCAGGCCCAGCGTGAGGGGGTGGAGCGGAGCGGGGGTCGCGGACACAAAATGCTTCCCGATCGACGTGACACACCACGTCCACCCAACGCCTCCTTTCATTTCATTCTGATTGGACAATTATCAATATAAAGAGAATGGGTCAAAGCTTTGTGGCATATTTATGTGGAACCCGACTCAAAAAAAAAAAAAAAAAAAATTTTTTAATGCATAACGCACATGCATCGCGGAGGACCCTTTCGTGCTCAGGGGCTCCTGGGCAAGTGCTCAAATTGCCCTTATGCTATATCCGGGCTTGGGATGATTTTGATTATATTGATATTTATTTGGCCTCTGAGACAGAGACCAGACAAAAAGAAAAACCTCCCACTTCTCATCACCTGGCTACCTAAACCCCCACCACCAACCCCGACAGACCTACTGTTTGGAAATTTTTAATTATTAATTATGACAAAAACAAACGCTTGCTATTTCTTTCCAACGTAGAACAATCCGGTTAGAATACGGAACGGCCGAAGCAGGCCACCGGGAACCAACCCCCCCACCCCAAAAGCTGCGCCATTGAGTTTCACTCAGAAACAGTAGGGGCGCCAAATCCCAAATGTTCCATACGTGCTGCTGCGATTCGGAAGAAAACGTCGGAACCACCAAACCGAACAGAATTGTGATCCTGCGAGGGGCTCTCATTCCTACGGAGGCGTAATGCCTTTCAGATGCGTCGTGTTATATCCATTCAGCACGTCGTGTTGGCTCATCCGATCCTGGAAAAACACTGGGATGTCCAGCGGATCAGAACAGGCTTTCAGTCCTGTCCACAAGCTAAAAACAATCCCATCTATATTACTTAGGCACACGAGTAACTCCCAATGTTTCAAACCCAAACCAAAATAAAACTGGATGGAACTAAACAGGCAGGACATGTTGGCTTCCACTCGAGCTCTCATGTAGGAACGAGAGCTTCTCGCAGGATCACAGTCCGGCTCTGTTCAGTGGTTCTGCTCGGTTCTTCCGAAATAACCAGATTTTTTTTTTCTGAATGACTGCATTACGCCTCCGTACTTTTTTATTGGTTTTTGTACCAAAAAAATCAAAAACCACGAAACATGAAAGATACTGATTGCAGTACTTTCACTTTTCCCATGTCCATTACCTTTTTATTTATTTTTTTCTTCTGTCTTTTTGCAGAATTAAATCAACACTCTAATAGATTCCAGGCCTGAAGAGTGACGTAAGAACTGTGTAAATATGAGCAAAGACGTTTGACAAGAATTTCTCATCCGGTTTTAAAAATCACTAGCAACTAAAATCACAGTGAGGGAGTCGCAGGCGTATGCTTTGCTCCGCCTAGCTTCCAAAATGTCCAAAAAATCTCTGCTGCTGAAACCTGATGACCTTAAGGTGGTAATCCGTGAGATTTTTTATAAAAAAATGAAATAAAATATATAAATATATTTTTTCTTTGCTGGTCGCTATAAGAAACAGCCATTCAATGTGTTTGTGTTATGCATGTTCATCCTCTTTGTGCGGTTCCCATTGTTGGTGGTGGGGTCCGCCACGTGCAAGAAGTGAAAGGCAGCTGTGGGAACAAAAAATATCCCCACAACCTCAAGTGAGCAATAAAAACCACAAAACCAATGAATCAACCAGAATAAGAACAAACTTTGAGGAAAAGAAAGTGACTTGGACTCTCAAAACGAAGACGAGGGGGAACCCGAAAAAATTGCAAATGTAATACTAGGACTGGAATCCACCCAGCGCAGATTTCCACTTTAATTTAATGTGTGTGTGTGTGTGTGTGTGTGTGTGCGTGTGTGTGTGTTCCTTGACGATCTTTGGTGTTCCTGACAGTGGGGAGTGTTTTTCCACAGTAGCAATTCCCTGATCGGTTTCAGACCCGTGCGCCAAAGATCGGAGACCGTTCGGATCCCATTGATAAAGAATCGTCCCAGCCCCTCTCCTCTTCGCTCCCTCTCTCCATCCCTCCCTCGCTCTCCATCCCTCGCCGTCCCTCCGTTGCTACACAGGAATGTGTTTTCCTTGTAACAGCAGGGATGAATGACCTCGCCTTTCCTCGATGACCGCACTCCCCAGCCGTCCGGCAGAGTTTCCATTTCCATTACCGCGGGCTCCGTTCGGGAACAGATGCTCATGAAGCGGAGGACATGGAACTAATTTACACATCAACGTATGCAAGATTTACGGCCTGGTGGCCCACTGCGTCAAAGTCTTTGCGTTGGAACGGGAAGAAAAAAAACGTCCCTTTCCGAAATTTCAATGAAAGGACCAACAAACACTTGGTGCAAGGGATCCATTAGAATCCGTTACTCAATCAAAAACGATCACATTGCATTACCAATGCACCTTCAGTCGTATCAGAACGAGGGCTGATTCAGGCTGGGAATCCCGTCATGGCACCGTAGCTTGACTGGATGATTTCTACCGTTGCTTTCGCATGAACCGTACTTCCGCAGTAAGTTATTTTGGGGGCTCATGCTGGTTCTTCTGAGACTGCCAATGTGAGTGTTTACCGGGGATCCGTGGCATCGGCGCCAAAATGACGACCCAAAGGAGACGGGAGGCGGGTAACGCGAAGGAAAACCGGGCTTGACTCGCGTCGTCTGTCGCATTCCGTCCCATCGGCCACACCTCCGTCCGTTATTCTTGGCGGTCCCCGATGGGTTGGCCGTGCCTGCAACGCCGCCGCCCTTTACGTAGACGTTTAGAGAAAAACATCAGCCGTTGCTGCATGATATTCCATTATGGATTCTCTCCTCTTTCCCTGTTTCATCCCGACCGGCTTCATTCATGAGCAGTGCGGTACACAGATTTGTGCTTAAATCCTGCGTCCGTGCGGTTCAAACGGAAATCCAGGATCCAACAATATGCGCGTACTTTGTTGCTTTGAATTTGATGCGTCACAGGAAAATTATATTGCCAAACTCTCACTACATGTAAGTGGCGTATTAGAACCGCAATTAGTAAAGAAAAGGAGTAAATCTTTGTATTTTACAATATACAATATAAAAGTAAAGAGAAAATAAAATATAAAAGCATTAAAAAGTATAGAAATAAAAACGATTTACGAACAATAATTATCCAACACTAATGAAGCATCATATTAATCTCCAAGCAGATTTGACTGTCGAATATTTTGCATTATGGATATATTTATGCATATTTTTATGGTTATGGAGAGAGAGCACGTCTAGAGATCTGATCCCTGGTAGTGATCAATGATTTGTTTACTGAGTGATCAATATCTGATCACCTGGTTTCCACTGGCAATAGAAGCCCTTCTTTCACTATTAATTATAAATGATATTATTATATCAGTAATAACCTAGAGCCGCATGTTTATCACCGGACCAACCGCCACGCGTCGAAATCCTCCGTCTGCTCCCTCACTACGAGCCCCAAACGGCCTCCAGCTTCCCTTAATAAATCGGAAAATAAACAACTTTTACGTCAATCTATCAATCTGTTTTTATACAAAATGGCATCTACGCGGTACATGGATTATTTTATCAAGGAGAAGATGGTTGTCTGCTCTCACCTGGAAACACAACACCTCAAGCGGCCCCTGGTGTCACCCAGGTGGGAACGCTCTCGCAAAGGTTCCCTAAAACACATATTCTTCAGCTTGGCCTGTCTGCCACAAGAAGGAAATCTCTTTCCACCGTGCGTACGGCGTTGCCAGTTACTGCTTCTCAGCTTTGAGCCTGTTTCCATCATAGCTTCTCTGAGGGCGAGGCCAGAACCAGACTGCGAACCAGACCATCACGTCGCCAGGGTTTTGGGTCTCGGGATCCAACCCCCGAGCGCCACCTGCTGTGCCAGATATTATGCGTGGGCCAGGGATTATGTAAAAACATTTTACCCAAATGGTGTTTTGACAGCGGTACGTCTCTCCACTCGGTACCGACGGGGGCCTGGGTTGCCAGGTTTGGCGAGCGTTTGTCCGGGATCGGCACCAGAGAAGACCCCGGCTTGACAAATTCTGGGATCATTTTTCCTGATTATTGAGAGCGGAGCCCTGGGTTGCCAGGTTTTTTTGGGGCCGAGGGGGGTTTGAGTTGGACCAGATCGCTTTCCACACGGACCCCCGTTGTTTTTCTTCCATCCACTGATCAAACAACACGAATGTGGCGGCCGTTGTTTGACATGGAACACACATGGTCCCGGTTAGCAAGCAGCACTCCACAAAAGACCCCCATAAAATAAGGCAACGCACGAGTTAAGGGATTTCATATCTTTTTTTTTTCTCCACCCTGCACGTAGAAAGTAACACCGCACCGAATTTCAAACCCAGTTTTAAACTTTTTTTTGCAGCTGGCTTGTGTCTTGGCTCGACACTTTTATCTGCTCGCTCAGATTGAATACGCTTTGAAAGTTGGATTTATAAATCATTCACTCCACTGCAAGAAGCACAGTTGGTATCACGTTCCAAAGACTGATTTTTTTCAGATTTTTCGGAAACTTTCAGATTTTTCAAGTCTAATCGACAGTGATGTCATTTTATCCTGTTAATTGTAGAACATCCTCTCACTCCCGAGTGCTGTTGCTTTAAAAATGGATCTTAAAATGATTTCAAACGCATTGATCAAACCCCGGTCTATTGTGACTTTATCTGAATTTCATTTCAATGTTGCTGTTTGATAATTGTGCGGATTAGCATTTACGTTTTGACTCAAATGTTTCAATCTATAAAGCAGAGGTTCCTAACCGCGGGGCCGCGGACTAGGGGAGGGCCGCGGGGCATTGAGAAGGCGGGCAGGAACCTTTTTTTTTCTCCAAACAGACCAAATAAAAAATTAATTTTCTCCATTTCCTAATGGAACGAGATAAAAGAAGCCCGTGCATAACAGGGAGGCCCCGCCTCCAGGAAATGTCCCTTCTATAAAGTAGTACTGAGAACTACTTTTTACTGTAGAAGAAGAACAATATTTAATTATCACACAACACACCACATTACAACACATGCACACACACACACGCACAGTGGCCGGTGAAATGAGGCCTCTGCATTTAACCCATCCTGGCTGCCCTCCCGGAGGAAGGGCAGCCAGGAGCAGAGGGCAGCATTCGTGGACGCGCCCGGGGAGCTGGTGACGAGTGTCCATCGCTGGTCAGACGATGATGGGTGCATGTTTTTGGTCGGGGTCCTTACTGACGTTAGGTGGAGGAAACCCCATGTGAGCATGGGGAGAACATGCAAACTCCACACAGAAAGGCTCCTTTTTGGCAGATAACCCACCGGAGCACGGTGCCAACAGCGCCCCAGGCGGGAATCGAACCCAGGACCTTCTTGCTGTGAGGCAGCGGTACATCAATTTAAGGCACCTAGGTACCTAGGCACATAAAAGTACAGTAACGGTGATTCTACTTAGTCACCATTAAAACGTTACCTTCATAATTGGATCTCATTTCAAACGTACAATTACATTACATATAAAAAAATAAAAATAAATAAATAAATACTCCAGCATACAGAAACCACGCTGTGACTCAGTGGGGTTACAGACGGACCCACGGAAAAGTGATGCCGCATTCCCTGACGCAGAGTTTCCACCGGTTCAACAATAACAGTGTCATTACTCCCCCAGTGCCTCCTCTTATCTCCCCCACCAGACAGGAGGTAGCGTCCAACCACGGGGCTCCAGCTGAGTCTGTGTGTGTCTGTGTCTGTGTCTGTGTCTGTGTCTGTGTGTGTGTGTGTGTGTGTGTCCATAACCTCTATCCGAAACACATTACTTTCATTTCTGTTCATTAGCCTGGTCATACAACACTGTCAGTGATATCTCCAAACTGGAGATAAAAGCTGGTGTCGTAGCTCCACCTCCTCCTCCGTTTGCCTGGAGCCTCAGGTAGCAGCTACTGGCTCGTCAGGCTGTTTGTGCACCGATCAAAGCACGGAGAGACCTTTTACTGAAAAAGTAGAGGCTAAAAAAAGAGGCAGAAGAGGGCAATTCTATGCAAAAAGAAGGCAAAGCAGACCCAGAAAATAAATCAAATGAGTAAGTCCACTGCATTTGGTGAGCAGATGGAGGCCTGACTCTTCCCACGACCCTGTCATGTTTTCCCGGACGATTACACTTCCACATTACAACACAATCCAACACCCGGGGCTGCTGTGCATACGCTGTTTATTAGCCATATCACCCACGGTGCCACTCCTCCCCCAACTATTTGACACTCCATTGGGAACAGACAATCCATCCAATATTTAATTTTGATGGTGAATGGTGAATATGTGCAGCAGAGGGTGGATAACAACTTGGAGAGAAGTGTAAAAGTGCGAAAAGACGCAGACTCAAAATCCGAAATGGTCGCAGGTCCAAGCTGGAGATTAAAGGGAGATTCCACCGTTGGTCTCTAGTCCATAAGTGGAAGCATTTTTTCCTTACTGAGCTGAAAATCAGTACTCAAACGCATCCTGTAGCTACTCAAAACTAAGTGAGAGTTAATTTCGAACCCTAGATGTATCTTAAATGCCAATTCTCTTCGTAGAGATCGCGATGCTCAGCCACAAAGCAAGAGCAGTCACACATCCATCTATTAAATTATTTTGGGGTTGTTATGCAGCGGAATGTCCCTTTAACTACTATGCTGCATTGAGGCTTCTACCTGCTGAACACAGCTTTAAGATTCAGCGGCAAAAATCCCACACAGAAGCGATCAAGAAATCCCCCAGAGATGTCGATAGCGGTTTGAAACAGGCCTTGACGGTTAAACCGCCCGAACCCAAGCGGAGGGTGGACCCTGGCGTTCCTTTAGCCGCAACGTATTTTCCCCAATCATTGGGAGTCAAGTTATTGATCCAAAGTGATCCAGTATTGGCAGAACTAACAATAATCAAATCCAACAATTCAGTTCTTTGTCTTAACAGTTCTTTAAAGAGTGTTTGGAAAGTACGCCAAACCCCATCACAGATAAACGCTGTACGGTCTGTGAAATGTCCCATTTTTGATGAAAACGTTGACATATCCAAGGTGTTTTATTATGTTTCTCCATCAAAGGTGTTTTATTATCCACGCCGCTGCAGCTTAGCGGTAACAGTGAGTATATATATACAGTGGGGCAAAAGAGTATTTAGTCAGCCACCAATTGTGCAAGTTCTCCCACTTAAAAAGATGAGAGAGGCCTGTTATTTTCATCATAGGTACACCTCAACTATGAGAGACAAAATGAGAAAAAAAAATCCAGAAAATCACATTGTCTGATTTTTAGAGAATTTATTTGCAAATGATGGTGGAAAATAAGTATTTGGTCAATAACAAAAGTTCATCTCAATACTTTGTTATAAACCCTTTGTTTGCAATAACAGAGGTCAAACGTTTTCTGTAAGTCTTCACAAGGTTTTCACACACTGTTGCTGGTATTTTGGCCCATTCCTCCATGCAGATCTCCTCTAGAGCAGTGATGTTTTGGGGCTGTCGCTGGGCAACACAGAATTTCAACTCCCTCCAAAGGTTTTCTATGGGGTTGAGATCTGGAGACTGGCTAGGCCACTCCAGGACCTTGAAATGCTTCTTACGAAGCCACTCCTTCTTTGCCCGGGCGGTGTGTTTGGGATCATTGTCATGCTGAAAGACCCAGCCACGTTTCATCTTCAATGCCCTTGCTGATGGAAGAAGGTTTTCACTCAAAATCTCACAATACATGGCCCCATTCATTCTTTCCTTTACACGGATCAGTCGTCCTGGTCCCTTTGCAGAAAAACAGCCCCAAAGCATGATGTTTCCACCCCCATGCTTCACAGTAGGTATGGTGTTCTTTGGATGCAACTCAGCTTTCTTTCTCCTCCAAACACGACAAGTCAAGTTTTTACCAAAAAGTTCTATTTTGGTTTCATCTGACCATATGACATTCTCCCAATCCTCTTCTGGATCATTCAAATGCTCTCTAGCAAACTTCAGATGGGCCTGGACATGTACTGGTTAAAGCAGGGGGACACGTCTGGCACTGCAGGATTTGAGTCCCTGGCGGCGTAGTGTGTTACTGATGGTAGCCTTTGTTACTTTGGTCCCAGCTCTCTGCAGGTCATTCACTAGGTCCCCCCGTGTTGTTCTGGGATGTTTGCTCACCGTTCTTGTGATCATTTTGACCCCACGGGCTGAGATCTTGCGTGGAGCCCCAGATCGAGGGAGATTATCAGTGGTCTTGTATGTCTTCCATTTTCTAATAATTGCTCCCACAGTTGATTTCTTCACAACAAGCTGCTTACCTATTGCAGATTCAGTCTTCCCAGCCTGGTGCAGGTCTACAATTTTGTTTCTAGTGTCCTTTGACAGCTCTTTGGTCTTGGCCATAGTGGAGTTTGGAGTGTGACTGTTTGAGGTTGTGGACAGGTGTCTTTTATACTGATAACGAGTTCAAACAGGTGCCATTAATACAGGTAAGGAGTGGAGGACAGAGGAGCCTCTTAAAGAAAAAGTTCCAGGTCTGTGAAAGCCAGAAATCTTGCTTGTTTGTAGGTGACCAAATACTTATTTTACCGAGGAATTTACCAATTAATTCATTAAAAATCCTACAATGTGATTTCCTGGATTCTTTCCCCCCATTCTGTCTTTCATAGTTGAGGTATAACTATGATGAAAATTACAGGCCTCTCTCATCTTTTTAAGTGGGAGAACTTGCACAATTGGTGGCTGACTAAATACTTTTTTGCTCCACTGTATATATATATATACACACACACACTGTATATATATATATATATATACACACACACACACACACACACACACACACACACACACACACACACACACACACACCCTCAGCCTCAATATTAATAACAGACTACAACTATGACATTTTAATAAGGCCTGGGTTGAAAAATGGTGAACCTATCTTTTAAAGGTGTTTGCTTCCCTTAAAATCGACACTAAAGTATCTTGTCTTATAGAATCATCTAAAATGGATGCACAGGAACATTTGAGGAAGTGATGTAGAAAGAGACATACACCTGGACGGGGATGACGCTTTGTACGTGCAGACAAAGCAAACATGCATCACATCACACACTCCTTCCAAACTATGCCCGCAGATCAACACACAGCGTTGTTCCCTCCGTCTCACACACACACACACACACACACACACACACACACACACACACACACACACACACACAGGAATGCAGACTTTATGTGCATCATAAATTCCTGCACACATACAGTGATGCCGAGGGCCCGTCTGGTGCCAGCTGTCACCGAGGAGCCTCGAGTGTCACTGGATGACAGCATTCCTCTGGACTGTCGCTCCGCCGGCACTCTGCCCAGAAGTCAGGATTTTTTTTAACATACTGTATATATTTCTTGCAGAGTGCAGCAGAGTGTAGCGAATAAGAATTTAACCCCAACCTACAGAGCCAGTAGGTTTGGGAACATGAGTCCCCTTCTCTATCTATGGATGTTTTTATGAAGTCTTGTGCATATTTCTAGGCATATATATGCATATTTTGCAAAAAGTAATGCTGCACTACCTCTTGGGCGTGTCAGTACATTATTTATTTTGTGCTTTTTGGGTGTCATGACAGTAAAATCCAGGACATTGAAACAAGAAAATAATTTGCTGAGGAACGATCGAAATCCTTCATGATCTCAATCGATGAGCCCAAATCTGAAAATCAGTGTAATATTTACCTTTTTTTAATTAGATGCAACTCTGTATATCTGCATTTATTAGCTTATTCTTTCCCTGCTTTTAACTGACTTCATTCTTTGAATTGTTTTTTATTCTACCTTGTAAGTGCATTTTGCTTTGCTTTTATTGTTACTATGTGGTGACCTTCTTTTAATGTGTAACACTTTGAGTTACATTCCGTGTATGAAAGGTGCAATACAAATACAGGTTATTGTTATTATTAGTAGTAGTAGTAGTAGTAGTAATAGTAGTAGTAGTAGTACAGTAGTAGTAGTGTTTGTATTACTATAATTATCATCATCTAATGTCCCTTTTCCATCATAGGAAGTATTTCAGGAACCAGGAACATATTCTTAGGAACTTTGGCCTTTTCCACGAGAGGAAACAGGATGTGAAATCAGTTACATTTGGACTGTTTCTAATCCCAAAAATGTCCTCGTAAACTAGGTGGAGCTTTTTGGGGGGTTTTCAGCGCAGATTTGTCCCAAATAGAACCCCAAATAAAGCCTCTGTGACAACATGATAGTTCAAACCAAAACACCGTCTCTACGGTGCCTACAGTAGGTGCGGTGGGAAAACAACCAAGGTTCCGGGGCCTGAATGGTTCCTCATTTATCTCCAGTACTTTGGTGGAAAAGCATCTTGAAGAGTGTGTCAGGGGGGCTCATGTGTTCCCCTTCCAGATTCTAACCTTGATTCAAGGTGTTTCGTCTGATGCTGATACTTGACATTGAGTTGATCATTTTCCATCGAGGAAACAAGAGGACTGTTCTGTTCAAAGCACGTCTCACACACACACGCACGCAGGCACGCACGCAGGCACGCACGCAGGCACGCACGCAGGCACGCACGCAGGCACGCAGGCACGCACGCAGGCACGCAGGCACGCACGCAGGCACGCACAATGCTCTGTCTGCTCGAGGACAATCAAGCCTTTATGCCGAAAACAGTTATTTTCTCGCGTGAATGAGTGTGTGTGTGTGTGTGTGTGTGTGTGTGTGTGTGTGTGTGTGTGTGTGTGTGTGATCTTAGGGGTCTGGTTCACTGCAGGGGGTGTGTGTGTGTAGGGAAGGGGGTGTTTATCTTAACAGTTTACAAACTGCTACCATGAACAAACACGCAATCCAATAGGGACCCTGAACACACACACACTGCATCGGCTGGGTAGTAAAGCAGAGGGAGTTTACCTCTTGTGTGCATATTTGTGTGTGTGTGTTTAACTCTGCTTTGATGTGAAATGCTAATGAGGCAGCGAGGAAAGGGGATAACGCTGATAATTGAAAAATAAAGAAAAAGTTGTCGACCTGCAAAGTCTGGAATGTTCTCTGTCAATCCCCCCAAAAGGAAAAAAACTCAATAGAAAAGATGAAATCAGCAGTCCTGGTAATGAAACAGGTCTGTCCATTGCAAAATCATTAAACATTTACTTGCTTTTAAACGATCCAAGTTAGTGTGATTTAGCATCAGAGTGATGTTGACTGGCAGCATCAAAAACAACTTCTTCATATGGTTCAGGACGGTGGTGGTCGGACTGCGGGGTGGAGGAATTGCAAAGGGGGCGCAGAGAAAATGAATAAAAACAAGTAAAAAAAGAAATTGTAGCTCAAAAGAAAAGTTGAAAAAAAAATACAAATTTAAATACGAATAAATTCTTAAAATAATTTCAATTTGTTCATATTTTTCATATATGATTTTTTTTTTTTTTTTTTTTTTTTCATTAGTTGTGCACCTTTCTGCCCAGTTAGCCTCTGTTAGCAGGAGACATAGCAGTGAATGGTGGACCTGGCGAGGACGGTAAGAACACAGATAAGACAACACAAAGGGTCTTTCCACCGGGCAAGGAGTGGGTAGCACACACACACACACACACACACACACACACACACACACACTAAACGATAGAAAAGAAAGAATGCTGATAAAATTTATGTCAGGACATGGGTCAAAATGACCAAAATGTTCTATTTGTGCTTTAGATGCTCTCACACTGGAGTCATTTTTGTCATCATTACATAACATTTAGCAGACGCTTTTATCCAAAGCAACTTACAATTATTCAAACACTGACGGACGCAGCCATCAGGAGCAATGAGGGGTTAAGTGTCTTGCTCAAGGACACTGCAGCATGCCAGCAGGAGGAGCCTGGGATCGAACCAGCAACCTTTAGATTTCTAGACGACCAGCTCTACCGCCTGATCTACCATCCCCACGTCATCACTACATCTACTCGAGTGAATTGCCTCTGCAGTAGAAGCACTATCATATTGTTTTTACACACAAATTAGCCGCTTTACCAGATTTTTGAAATGCGGGTAAACCCGCTAAAAATAGGCGATTGAACCTTTCCCATTGGCAGGAGAATTACTGTTTTTTGGGGTTTTTTTTCCTGGTGTGTCACATTCGATGTAACAAACAAGCTGGACTTAGTTCTCTTTGTTTCAATAAAAGTTCAAAAGAAGAAGTTCAAAAGAATTGGATCATTCGTAAACGACCCAACACTAAGAAAGAGCAGCATGGAGTATCCATGCCCACACCTGCACATCAGCAGTGCAAGACGCAAGATGCTCCTTCGGTTCGGAGACCGTCTTGGGGCGGTGTTGGAGTGGCTCGGAGCCCGGCGGTGAGAATGGGGGGGGTTCTCTGCTGTGCTCACCACGGAGTGATCCCCACTCTCACAACATTTCATGGTCCCCCATGCGGGAAAACATTCATATTCGATAAAAACCTGTCTAATGCAGGGTCAATTGACACGGGACTGAAACCCGGGTGCAACCTTTCCCACTCATGATGAATGCTGGATGTTAGTGGGCGTTACTAGATTTTTTGCGCAGTGTGAAAGGGGTATGACTTAAGTAGGGTTTCCACAACTCTTTCAGCCTCTGCCGGGGGTCAGTGTGGACCATGCAACAACATATTTATTTGAATTGAAACTTATCAGGGAAAACGGAGTTGACCTCATTCGAAGCAGTTTGGCCGGACCGTGCTGCAAGCCACCGAGCCAAACACAGAGACTCATACATGTTGCTTGTTCAGGTGATGCAGTACTTTCAACTGACAACAGAGAGGTAGATATTTGTCTGTAAGGAAGCATAATACAACTCCTACTACTCCAACTACCTTATGCCTTTTCCCATGTGTCTTCCAAGACCACTGTGAACTTGTTCTCTTGCTTGCCTTTTGGTAATCAAAGAATTTCTATTCCTTCCTTCCATTTGCATTTGGCTCTTGCCTGTTAGTCCGTAACCATGACAGTATAAACAAATCGTCCCTGGACCTAGCTGGACATTGCCAGGTTTTGCAAATAATGCTTTTGTGGCGACACCAACCACTCTTGGCCCAGATGAGTGAAGGGCTTTCAGAGGATACCACCCCCCCCACCCCCCGACTGTCCAGTCCGTTCCTGTTGTAGTTTCTCAGACGCCTCCTTCAGGTCGTCAGCTCCACTCAACGCCTCCAGTGCCCCCCCCCCCCCGGCCTGTCCGATCTCTCCAACTTCAATTCCTGGAGACACAGAGCTCAATCTGAACTCTTCCAACAGAGTTCTGCCTCGTCCGGGTCTGTAGTTGTGGCTCCACGGACTGTGGCTCGATCTGGTTGGAGTGAAGTGCCAAGTATGCCAGAGCCTGCGCTGCCCAGCTGTTTCCCCGTTGGCAGGCTTTCCACCGTCTCCATAGGCCGGTTCCCAGGGTTTCCAGCAGCCCAGTCCTGCAACCGCTGAGCCCAGGTCACCAGGCCCTGGGCCAGAGTCCTAGCTTTATTGAGAGCAGTGTACTCTAGTTTCCAGGTGAGTTTGTTTGAGGCTCTAGATGTCCCAGACTCCCTATTCGAATGACCTGTGTCTACTGTGGACAGTGTCCTGTGATTTACAAGGCACTATTTCAGTGGTTATTTGACAGATCCACTTACTTTCCTGTCAATGAATACAGTTGAAGATGGGTTACTGCATTTAGTTTGAAACAAATCCAATAACCATAGCAAGTTAATTCTAACGATCAAAGGAGCGCCACACAACAAATGAGCATGGACTGCAGTGATCCGTATAGTGTTCCTGTCCCATAACAGCCTATCAAATTGGTTATCACAGTGGTGCTTTATTTTTAAAGTTCTGAAAAAAAAATACAATGAAATTGAATGAGTGGGGAAAAAAAAAAGAAGAAAAAGTGTCCACTCGCAGTGCTCTCTGGCCCGGAGATAGAAAAACATTGGTCTAAAAATTTTTTGGGATCTTCTGTATTGAAAATTTCTTAGGGTAAAACCATGTAAGTATGGTCATTTTAATGAATCAAAAAGACACCGTCGGCTGGACGTTAGCGTGGGTGTGCTCCATCCGTGTCTGAAGCTGTAGCTGTCGGTGCAATGGAGCTCTGGGCGCATTCCTCATTCACTCCATTTGTTCCTGTTTACTCCAAAGTGGTGGCCATTAAAGACCAGCGGCCCGTTAACAAACACTGCGACAGGGCTCAGGAAAGCAGATAAACTGGCCATGGCTTCCTGTCGGGAAGGGGAGCGATGTCTTCTGGGATATCAGAAAGCCCACAAGCCCTGGCAGTGGGAGTGGGATGGCGGGAACCTTGCATATTATCCGCGTTTTTTTTTGTGCGGATCTTCTGCCGAGCCCCGCGGTCTTATTATAAAAAAAAAATCCCCCAAAAAAAGGCCTGAGGTCGGCTGCTTAGGCGTGTGGATGTAAATGTTTCTCCTCCCTCAACATCCTCCAAAACAAAAAATAAATAAAATAACTAAAACAAATTAGAGTATTTTTTTTTTGATCCCCCAGTGGATATAGATGAAGAAACCCGGCCAAGTGCGTTCTAAAAAGGCAGGAAACGGATGGTCCCCGGAGTCCAACTCTGGTCTGGTTTATCAGATTGAACGCGTCGTCCGTCTCGTTTTCCTTTGACCCCTGTCCGTTATTTGGGATTAAACCCTTTCAGAGCTCTATGCCTCAGCTTAATGCGTTCCATATTTATGTGGGAAATGATCGCTGTGGAGTCGGCTACAGAGTCGGTAAGTAGGTCAGCCGGCCCGTTGAGTGGATGGATAGCAAGCTGGGAGGACGCTTGCATAAAGCCCAAACACTTCACCGGAATTACCTTGAGAACATCGTTTCGGCAAACGCCAACCTTCCGAGGAAGGAAATCTCTCGACGTGAATGCATTTCAGAGCCCGCGGAAAGTTCCAGCGAAATCGAATGAGCCGTGTGGCCATGAGCCAGGATGCCCTGAGCAACGGGCACAACACCCGCTTCAGCTGCCGCGGGGAGTAACCCAGTACTTGTACCAGAGGACGGGTCACTTAAAGAGGCACCGCACACGAGCACGCCCGAGAACCACAACCGCATAAACGGAAGTTAAACTCATCGATCGTGGTCGTAATGTCCACGTCCCCTCACAGATGTGATCAAATCAGACGGTTTAGTGACCTACTGGTTGAAATCAGCCCAGAGCGGAGGACTCTGACGTAGATAAGTATGTGGTAGCTCCCTATGACACCCAATTAAAATGAATTAAGGAAACACGAGAAGGGCGGTCCAATCCCCACACCAACCGCTCGACGTTGATTGAGTGAGATCTTTGAAGACACGCCCGTTTTTTTTAGAGAGACAAGGCCGCTCCCTACACCTCACCCTTTTTCCTAGTACTTTTTAATATTATATAGCGGGAGTCTCGAACCAGGCCGTGAAATTAATGTTAAAGTTTGCTTTTTTTAAACAATTTTGAGGAACACACACACACACACACACACACACCAGATCCAGACCCCTAAGATCACACACACACACACACACCTGTTTTGGGTGTTTTCTAGTTCTGAGCTGCCCCGAAAACCCTGACGACATTCGCGGCTGCCTTTCACTCCTCGCCGGGAAAGGCGCAGCAGACTCCGCCACCCGTAATGGAAACAGCATATATAGACTGTTTCTTAGGAAGTGCCAGCTGAATGGGGTGTCAAATATGAGTGGTCAAAGGATTTTTTTAATCAAAATATTCTCATGGATTACCACTTTAATCTTACATTGACTTTTCTAAAATGGCTGCACAGATAAAGCTGTGGCCTCCATGTAACTTCAACAAATGAACTATGTGTTTAACAGCCAGATATTGTATGGCTATGTTTTGGAAAAGTTAATGGATTGGTCTGGGTCAAGTTTTACTGCCTCAAATGTCAAATAATTCAACGAAAATTCGGAGGACTTTCCTTCATAGTGAACATTTTAAGTGTGAACTCCCCGGAGACAGCAGCTGGTATTTAATACA
Source organism: Zeus faber (assembly GCF_960531495.2). Classification (NCBI taxonomy): domain Eukaryota; kingdom Metazoa; phylum Chordata; class Actinopteri; order Zeiformes; family Zeidae; genus Zeus; species Zeus faber. The sequence continues at coordinate 24,711,057 of NC_137206.1, read as the reverse complement.
GTTGCTCCTTATCGCTGCTTCCTTCCAGGTGAGGGGCCCTCAGAAAAACAGATGAAGACAAACATCCCTTTTTGAAAAAAAGGGCGAAGGCCTGAGGTCAGAGGTCACGTGGAGGAACGTCCTCACTGGCTTCTAGGCCAATATCCTGCTCGACTAGAGTTTCTCCCTGGAAGGTTCCTCACGAGAGGCAGCGGCGGCCACCGAAATACCACAAAGATCCCGTGACACGGATTCAGCAAATCCAAATTAGATTATATATGTGATCACATGAGTATCACACAACTGATCCATTTTTCACCCAGTTGAACCCCCTATGTCAACAATAAAAAAATTAAAAAAAAACATATATATATATATATATATATATATATATATATATATATATATATATATATATATATATATTAATTACTAAATGCAGGTGAGTGGCAGGAAGTGGTTTCCTTTCAAAATAAGAGTCCTCACTTCACTAATGCTAATACATTGGTTAAACAAATATGGCTCCTACCACCGTCCTTGAGAACACACACACACACACACACACGCACGCACGCGTAGCGGTTCACAATGTGTGGACCTCCCCAGGTCCTTCGAGAGGCTCCAGGGGGTCCCGAGCAAAATGATCAGAACTTAACCTTCGTTTCACAGTTTAATTTACAGCACAAGTAAGTAGCACCATTACAGAATGTACAATAATGACTGTTTGCATCCCAGTTTCACTGTCTTCTCCCCAATTATGGTATAGACCGAGAAGGAGATTTGGACTAAATCATAACCGACAATTAAGATCTCCTCAGAGACAAAACCTCCTCAAAATGAGATACATGGACTGATGCACATTTTTTTGCCACCGTGCTGCCGTTCCAAATCCAACTTAAAATACATTGATAATGTAAACAAGCTTTGGTGTTGCAAGATCAAAATAACAAGTCAAATATTACTCACTTGCGCACTTTTTTTTGCAAGAGCGACTCCCGACCTACGCGTACGCATTTAAAGGATTTGTTTGCTGCGACTGAATTGTCTGCGAGTCGTGCAACACAAACTATCAGTCGGCCATAATAATACCATACACGGTTCTACGGGTTTGTGACGTTTTCAGGATCGTGGTGTGGTGCCGCGGGATTATTTCACTGTAAAAGGTGTCGCTGTGGAAGAAACGAGGTTGGAGAGCTCTGAAATAGGGGTTCCTTGGTGTGAAAAATGTAAAGAAGCACTGACCTTAATGATCATCGGCAAAAGTGCTATTAAAACGGTCAATCCTACTACATGTTCCTTCTCAGAATCAGTGTGAGTAAATAGTGACTTTACCTTATTGTTGAATGGCAGGTTGGTGGCGCTTGTGGTCATAGGTCCAGTGATGGACATAAATAAATGGACTGCACTTATATAGTGCTTTTTCAGTCTTGTGACTGTTAAAAGCACTTTACAGTACATGCCTCACATTCACCCACACATCAATGGCAGGGACAAGTGTGCAAGGTGCACACCAGCTCATTGAGAGCACTGAAGGGTTCAGTGTCTTGCTCAAGGACACTTTGATGTGCTGCCAGGAGGAACTGGGGATTGAACCAGGAACCCTCTGATAGCTGGACAACCCGCTCTACCTCCAGCGCCACCGTTGCCCCATGATGGTGATTTACTCCAGTGGGTTCCTGAATTCCCCCCATAAGGATTAATAAAGTGGCATCTTATCTCATCAAATAAAAACACAACGTGTGTGTATTAATGTCTATGAATGAGAAAGCAACAAAAAAGAAAAGGTTGGAAGGGTGTGTTTTGGCATCTGGCATCTGGCACCATAGCAACCGCATAAACCAATTTGTTTATTAGTGATTGAATGCAGGTGAGTGGCATGAAGTGGCTTCCCTTCAAAATAAGAGTCCTCGCTTCAGTAACGCCAATACCGGCAATGCAAAATAAATGGCTCCGACAGCCGTCCTTGGGAAGGGGAAACTTTAGATATTGGGTGTGTTCTCATGTTAAAATATCTCTTCTTTATTTACTTATACTACCTTGTATGATGCTGTTTTCTCTCCATCTACACAGTCCTCACTCGCTAAAGGTTAAATACTCAAGGTTTTTTTTTATTTGTTTTTTTTACTCCGGAGGGAATTTCGCTTTTTGTATTTTTGGTTTTCCCAGTTTCAAATGAAAAGCTCACCACCAATTTCCTCCCTGTGTGTCCAGTACAGAGATAGTGACCAGATGCATGCTAACAGCTCTATGCATGGCTGCAGAGGGAAGCGACTAGCCTTGCTCGCAATCGAATTAGGGAAATGCACCTTCCAGCATCTCAAAAGCGTTATTCTTATTATTCAAGCAACACATCTTCATGATTAAAATAATAAATACCTTTTTAATTGCATGCGTGCATTGCGTACATGCATATGTTCTTCAACTTTTTAGAACAAGTTCTCCTCCCCACCAAAAAACTGCTGTATCCCTTTCATCGTGTCCTCATTTCATCCGTCCCAAACACACTCAACTTCCTGTCTGCCAAAATGAGCAAGGCCTTCCGCCGGCCTCTGGTTTTCAAGTATAATCAGTGGAAACCGCTCTTTATCACGTGGAGTGGGTAATGACAGATAAAACACCTAATTGGCCATAAATGGTCATTTTGGCCCTTGACCCAGTCGTCTGTTCGCAGCAGCGTGTGTCACACCGTGGGAAGCTGGCATTGCCGAACACGCAGGCTAAAACCATTTTCGTAAATGACTCATCAAGTAAGACTTTCTGTAAGTTTGGGGTTGTGGGAACAATGGGATTGATTTACGGTGACACAATCTTCCCGCTGAGTCTTTCTTTGTTGGTGGAGCCGTCATGGCAACACAAACAACAGAAACAAAATAAAATGAAAATAAAACGAAAAAAACAAGAGCACAGATGGCTGCAGACCTGCTCAGCCCTCTTTCTGAATAAACGTATTTTTCTGCCAAATGTATTCTTGAAAACATGAATGTTTTAAGATTGAAGATTGCACAACCGGGAAAAATGTGAGCTTCTCTGGGTGAGGTGACGTTCTATTTCCTCATGGAGTTTGCTAATAATGGACACTTTCTTCAACTTGGTGTGATTTAAAGTGATACTCCAAAATTCCCCCTTTGTCAATCTGTCTTACCCAGACTCAGATGAGAAGTTCAACACCAATTTCATCACTGAGGACCAGGATGGAGATAGCAACAGGCTGCGTACTAACTGTGTTAGCTCAATGCAGGGTTAGAAAAAACGCTGTGGTAGACAGAGTGCTATGTTTTCTGTGATTCTTCATTTATTTTCCAACCGTTCCCACCCACACCTCCACAGCTGCCAACCCTCGCTCCACTGAGGCCGAAGAAATTCGCCGACACGATGCAGCTGTTTGTCATCGCCGCGCTAACAGAGCTGTGGAGAGAGTAAATGTGGACACTTCGAGCAACGCAAAATTGCTTTCGGGCGTAGTCGCGTTATTGCCTGGAAATTCTTAGCGCATCGCGAGCGCCTGTTGCAGAACCAGGCATCACAGCCAGAGGGCGATGCATAGCAAGCAATGACAAGAAACTGCCGGAGAGCTTCGCAAATCTCTTATATTAGTTTAGAGTTTTTATTTATTTATCTATCCTATCCCTTATATAGCCTAAGATTAGGATTTGTGAGCATAAAAATATAAGCTTTTCAAAATGTAATCACAAAATTTGTGGGTTTGGTCTGTCTTTCAGTGGGTTCAAATAATAAATAAATAAATAAATAACGGGCGAAGCTGTCAGCATGGGCACCGCAACAGTCCGACGTCAACGCCACTAAACCGTGTACATGGGTTTTGCCAAATGCGTAGATGAAAAACAGATCTTACACAAACAAGGGGATGAAGCCCAATTGAAGCTGGCAGCTTAAACTCAAGCAGCAAAGTGCTGCTTGGCAGTGGGCTTTTGTTCTCCTGGTGCTCCTGGGTGGCATCCATTCACCGTCTGCAGACGATGCAATAGAGCAAAACACTTCCAAACAATGAGAAGCCACAGGGCCGTGAATGAGGGATGAAACGTTTCTGCTCTTTTTTTTTGGAGTTCCCGAGCTTAGGAATGACTAAAATAAATCCTAAAATAAAGGATTTTTTCAATTTTCTGTTTTATTTCCCTCATCATTTTACATTTAAATGGCTAATAAATGTGAATTAATATAACAATGAATCGTATAAATAAAACTATATTTCTATATCTGGATTCTTAATCCCTGGGGGGAAGTTTAGGGTTATATTCTTATTTTTATTTAATAATAATAATAATAATAATAATGATAGTAATAATAATAATGATAATAATAATAATAATAATAATAATAGTAATAATGATAACTATATTATTATTCATATAATTATATGTGTTATTCTTTTATTTATAATTTTCTTTTTCATATAATGATAAAACAACATTCTCACGTGATACGTTTGGACACAAACATAAACATAAATAGACATATAGTTAATATATATTGTATTCAATATATATTGTATTCGTTGTATTCAAATCCCTCGACTGCGACTGAATTAAATGAATTTGAATGTATTGTTTTGACATCACACACACACCTGGTGTCCATACTCCATCCATAAATACATATTAGGGGTTGCTGGGTCGGTTGCTATTATAATTCCTTTGTCTTAATCCCCCCCCCCCCAATATTTCCTATCATTATCTGATAAGGGAATATGACTCACAAGGGGTTTCTCAGAGTCAGAGCATGGGGGATGGGGGAGGAGGAGAGGAAGAGGAGTGCTGGTATTTGAAGAAGGGATTGATGACAGAGGGAGAGAAGGGGGAAATGAGGATGCTGTGAATCCAGGGGGAGGAAAGAAGAGATGGTCAGAGGAAAAGAGGGGAGCAGGGGGGTCATAGGAAGGAATTTGTCAAAATGAAAAAAAAAACGAGGAAAAAGGTGAAGATTCATGTGGTAATCCATCATAAGCAGCCATTTGATGTATTTGCATTTAGCAGGTGCTCCTCTATACGCTGTTTGTGTTGTTTGGTGGCAGGGTCCGCCACCAATACGCACAAGCAGGGTGTTACAAATAATGAGAGTAACAAAAAACAACAACTCAATAAAACACTCGTCCACAAAATAGCCAAACAGGCCTTAAACTGTAGTGAACAAAATGGAATAATATTGTAGCACTTCAATAGTAAATCTAGTGAAAATCCTGCTGCATTATAATTATTAACGTCACATTTGTAATCTGCGGTAGCTCCATGTCTTTAAAAGAAAACGCGACACTGCTACCATCTCGTGGCCGGACCGAGAAATGCAGCATTTATCAACGTGCGGGTGGGAGCGTTTTGATGCGTCCAAGCTTCGGTTCGGATAAATCTTTTCCAATTGAGAGTTTGGGAGACTGGCCTTCTTTTTTTTTTTCTTTACAACTTGGAAACCCCTTTTATTATACCATTTGATTTGTACCCTAATAGCCCTGCGATACATTTCAGGAGATGAATAGCACTTACTACCCCATGAAAAACCTTTAACGTTTAACTTGACCATTTAATACAAGGTTAATTAACACATTCCTTTGATTATTAAATAAAATACGATGTAGGCATGCAATATGCACGCTAAAAAGTATGATTTAAAAGGTAAAAAGAAAATCCAATTTACAGTATATTTTCATGTGTAGATAGATCTTTACTATAATTTATGTTATGGCTGCTTTTTCCACTTTTTATTAATGCATTATTTTGGAATAAATATACCGTATGTTCTCCCAGGTAATTCCATTGTAATTTATTTGAGTGTTTGCCTTTTCAAATATGTCTTCATGATCATGTCAAACTGTAAACTATTACTACATTTGTACACTTGCTTTGCACCAAAGACTGAAGTCTTAAAAAAGGATAAGTTCACAATTTGTCTGTTTTCAAAAAGGAGATTATTTCGACTTTTCAGATTTTTTAATGCAAAATGTCTGTACAGCAATGCACCCAGCCACACTAAGAAAACAATACTTGTAGATGGAAATGGATTTGGAATTCCAATAAACAGATTGTGATTGGAAAGTGAGGTGCTTTATCAATATCCATTGTTAGTTTAACGGCGTATTATCTTTATAGTACACTATAATAAGAATGATATTGTTTAAATATTCAGGGAGCATTTTCTTAATTTTTGTAAATATTTAATAAATATTTGTGTTGATATATTTATTTATTTATTATGTGTATTGTTTTAATTTGTTTCACTAGTTTTAACTATAACATTTACTATGTGTTCGCAGTGTTTAGGGGGGAGAAGACGACAGCCTTCACGAGGCCTCTTCTGTGAGTAGTGAGAAATGGTGCAAGACCAACTCACGAAACTAATGTCGCCAAAGAATCATCGAGCTGGCAGACCAAGGTACAAGCCAATGCCAAAACCAAGGCAGAGAACATCCTCTTTAGGACGGGCGGACACCCCCACCGTCGAAAACCAAGGTCTGCCGGTGCTCCAACTCAATGTCGAGGGCCTTACCATCGCCAAACTCGAAGTCATCAGGCATCTCGCCGATTCCAACAAAGTGGCAGCGGTCCTCCTGCAAGAGACACACTGGGTGTCAGATGAGAACCTCAAGCTTCCTGGGTTCTCCCTCGCTGGATCCATCCACAGCAAGAAGCATGGAATGGCAACCTTCGTCTGAGATGGTTTGAGCTGGGCAGCCACCAGCCAATCTCCACCTGGCTGCAACATCGAGTGGCTGGTCACTAAAATCCAAGAAACATCTGTCGTGAACGTATATAAGCCCCCACCAACAGCGCTGACTGCATCATCACTTCCATCCGTGACTGCTCCTGCCATCTATGCAGGTGACTTCAACTGCCAACATACGGATTGGGGTTACCAACACACATCACAGGAAGGAGAAGCACTGAGTGAGTGGGCCTCTAACGTTGAGGCACTACTGCTGTACGACCCAAAGGAGCCCCCAAGTTTCTGCTCTGCACGTTGGAACTCTTATACCAACCCAGATCTGGCCTTCGTCATATGCCGCAGTAACGACCTGAAACCGGAGGGACGTGTCTTGGACAGGTTCCCTCACTCACACCACCGGCCATCCATCATCAAAGTACCATCCCTAGTACAGCCGGTAGCTGGCAAACCGGTCAGGAGATGGAACTTCAGGAAGGCGAACTGGCAGTCGTTTATGGTGGAAACAGAAAGAAGAACTGCTGGCCTCATGGACCCAGAAGCAGAAGACGTGGATGCTGCATACAGCGCCTACTGTGAAGTCCTCCTAAGGGCAGCAAAGCACAACATCCCAGGTGGCTACAATAAAAACTATATCCCGGGCTGGGATGAGGAGTGCAGCTGCCTGTTGCGCCAACACCAGCAGGCGATCACCAGGGAAGAAATGGACGCAACAGCAATAACCCTACTGCAGAAGCTGGATGACACCCGAAGGGCTAGGTGGACGGAAGTAGCGGAATCCATCGACTTCACCCACTCCAGCCGGAAGGCGTGGCAGACCATCAACTTGCTCTCAGGGAGAAAAACAACACCTCGTAGGTGTCCAGTGACTGCAGATGCTATTGCTTCCCAGCTCCTGAAAAATGGTCGCTTCCCTGATGCGGACAAAAACTTTGCACGACTGACATCGTGTGAGGTATCATCCCTCTCCAGAGCAGCCAGCGCTGATGCTAATCTCTCAGGAGACTTCACAGCAGCCGAGCTAAAGGCAGCAATTAAAAAACCGAAGCTGGGCAAATCACCAGGTCGAGACAATATCCACCCAGAGTTTGTCATCCACCAAAGTGAAAGAACATCTCAATGGCTACGCACATTCTTCTCATCATGCTTCCGGAGGTCCAAGCTCCCGAAGACCTGGCGCCGTGCTTCCATCATAGCCTTGCCAAAGCCGAACAAACCCGCCGAAGACCCAAAGTCCTACAGGCCCATATCCCTGCTCTGTGTCCCGTACAAGATTCTGGAGAGGCTGATCCACAGCCGCATTGAGCCAGTGGTGGACCCTCAACTCCCACCGGAACAAGCCGGCTTCCGCAGAGGCAGGTCAACGGTGGACCAGGTAACGCTACTCACCCAGGACATCGAGGACAGCTTCCAAGATAATGAGAAAGCTGGAGTAGTATTCCTGGACCTGACAGCCGCTTATGACACCGTGTGGCACCGTGGACTACGCCTGAAACTGTTGAGAACAATCCCGGACCGGCACATGGTGAGATTTATTATGGAAATGCTATCTAACCATAGCTTCATCCTACAAACCAGCGATGGCCAGACCAGCAGGCTCAGAAGGCTGAAGAACGGTGTCCCGCAAGGCTCTGTCCTCTCATCAATGTTATTTAACATCTATATTCACGACCTGCCAGACACAACATCCAAGAAGTACGGCTATGCGGACGACCTGGCCATCATGCTTCGATGCCCAACATGGAACACTATGGAAGAAGGCCTCAACCGAGACATGGGCATCCTGGCAGACTACCTCCAGAAGTGGCACCTTAAGGAGGGATCAGCATGGGCAAAACAGTGTCTGCAGCTTTCCACCTCTACAACCGGGAGGCAAGAAGGGAACTGGACGTGCATGTTGGCAACATCCGCCTAGAGCTCCAGCAAGCCCCCAAGTACCTCGGCGTATGCTTGGACCGGACGCTGTCCTACAAGCAGCACCTGGATGAAGTGAAGGCCAAGACAACCGCAAGGGTCTCGCTCATCCGCCGCCTTGCAGGCTCGACTTGGGGAGCTTCCCCCCAGACCCTACGCATATCCACGCAAGCCCTTGTCCTACCCGTAGCGGAATACTGTGCCCCTGCCTGGAGCAGAAGTCCACATGCGAACAAGGTGGATACTGTCATCAACAGCGCCCTCCGGATAGTAACTGGTGGTCTGAAACCCACCCCTGTGTCCTACCTGCCAGTCCTAGCTGGTATCGCCCCACCCAGTCTCCGACGGGAAGCAGCTACCCTTGCCCTGGCAAGGAAAGCCCAGAAGAACGACTGGCACATCCTACACAAAGCCACAACAACACCGGCACCACCATGCAGGCTCAAGTCTCGCCATCCCTACAACAAGGCAGTAGAAAGATGGCGGTGCAACATGGCGGTCTCCGCCGAAGCGTACTCGCTTGCTATGCAGATAAAAACGTCTTACTTTAAGGCAACGCCAACTTCATGGGATTATACACTAATTAAAACATACTTATCAGTGTTATATTCCATTTCTGACAACCCGTTCCATAAATTATATACTTTGCACTTTTAAACTGATAGTTTGGATTTCTTTTTAACATCTCCAGGTCTTGAGATTTTATTTAGAGAGATTTTTATTTTCAACAATTTCTTGATGATCAGACGCGTTCCACTTGCCTTTTCCTTTGCCACTTCTCTCTTTGCCTTGCGCCGCATCAGCTTGTTCTCCTGTCTGCTTTCTTCATCTCTTTGACGATCCCATTTCTTCTTCGCCAACCTCTTCTGCTCTATGCTCTCCTGTTCTTCCTCATTCCACCACCAAGAGTCCTTGTCTTCCTCCCTCTTCCTGCATGATACCCCGAGTACCTTCTTCGCCGTCTCTCCCTCACCACTTCTGCAGTTGTTTCCCAGTCATCTGTTTACCTTTCCTTTTCCCTACCACCTATTTCCTACCTTACCTCTTCCCTAAATTGCATGCAACACTCCTCCTTTTTCAACTTACACCATTTTATCTTTGGCTCTTCTTTCGCTCTCTTCCTCTTCTTGGCCTCCAGAGTCATCGTACATACCACCATCCGATGCTGCCAGCAACAAACTCCCCTACCATCACTTTGCAGTCACTAATCTCTTTCAGATTGCACCTCCTACATAAGATGTAGTCCACCTGTGTGCACCTTCCTCAACTCTTGTATATCACCCTGTGTTCCTGGCTCTTCTTGAAATACGTATTCACAACAGCCAATTCCATCCTTTTGGTGAAATCCACCACTATCTGTCCTTCCACATTCCTCTCCTTGACACCATACCTACCCATCACCTTCTCATCACCTATGTCTCTGATCCCTTCGCCAACATGCCCATTGAGATCTGCTCCAACGACCACTCTCTCTCCCTTGGGGACGCTCTCCACCACTACATCCAATTCACTAAAGAATTATTAATTTTCTTCCATCTCACACCCAACTTGGGGAGCATATGCCCTGACCACATCCATTATCACCCCATCAATTTCTCCTGCCATCCACTCCATGGTAGAACAGTTTGTACCCGGCTCCGATACTCCTGGCCTAGTCCCCTTCCACCTGGTCTCTTGTACACATAGTACATCTACCTTCCTTCTCTCCATCATGTCGGCCAGCTCTCTCTCTTTACCCTTCATAGTGCCAACGTTCAAAGTTCCTACTTTCAACTCTACTCTCCTACCCTTCTTTCTCTCCTGCTGTCTCCGGACACGCCTTCCCCCTCTTCTTCTTTGTCTTCTTCGGGCCGACAGTAGCAAAATTTCCACAGGCACCCTGTTGGCTAACGGCACCAGTGGCGGTTGTTGTTAACTCGGGCCTCGACCGATCCGGTATGGAAATCAGATTTGTTGTCTGCATGTTTGATTTGGCATGGTTTTTACGCCGGATGCCCTTCCTGACGCAACCCTCTCTATTCATCCGGGTTTGGGACCGGCACCGATGATACACTGGCTTGTGCACCCCAGTGGCTAGATTCTAGTGGTGAATATAAGTCCAAATGTCAGTAATTGTCAGTCAATATAATAATAATAATAATAATAATAATAATAATAATAATAATAATGATAATAATAAAAATGATAATAATAATAATAATAATAATAATAATAATAATTATTATTATTATTATTATTATTATAATAATAATAATAATAATAATGATAATAATAAAAATGATCATAATAATAATAAAAATAATAATAATAATAGCTGCAGGCAGAAATAGACAGGGTACAGTTCAGTTGTGTTTGGTACGTAATACAGTTTTCCGGGTTCTCTGAAATACGATACGATATTCAGAGTTTACTTGAATGCAGCGTGGGCTCCAACCGGTCTGTCTCATTGGTTGCTTGTCTCGCAGAGCAATCACTATGCAGTCTACACAGCGCGACTCTCCTGTCTTTATAACAACCGTCCTTGTTTGCCTGTAAACCAGAACGTCTCATTGTTATAACTCACCGTGTTGTCTGTGGAAATAGAGTCGCCCCGTAACAGTCCCCTGCGCTCGTTTTCATTGGGACTTCTGCATTGCATCTAAATTGTACCTGTTGTTTGAAAAAGATGCTCCTCTAACCCAAATATGAGAAAATTCTCTTTTCTATCTCTTGTCATTGGCATTTTACAACAACTGACATATTGCGCCATTGCAGCGGGTTATTACAAATATGTTTGAGAGACCTTCAAGGTAGTTTGTGTTGCAAAGTGCGCCATACCTTTTTGACTTTTTTGACTTTACGGGGCTAGATATAGAGCTGCACTCTGAGCGACGTAAAGGGGACCGTTTGATGCCGTGTGGGGCAACAATGACAGAGTGACGTAATGACACGGTGACAACTTTCTGTGATTATTTATACTTTTTCAGGGTCCTAGTTTAACAACGCAATCCAAGTCCATGAAACACATCATGGACTCCTACAGTTTGTATCTTACGACTTCCTCGAATCCTGCAAATTAAGGAGGGATCCAACAAACAGAATGCCTTTATTTTTAAAAAGAGCAAAAGAGATAAAATATCAATCTAACAACCCCACCACCGTGAAGCAGGTAAGACGATACACCGACACCTACACACCCGCAGTTTTTAATCACTACAGAGTGATGGAGTCTACACCACGTACAATGCAAATGCACACCCATAGCCACAACATGTACATATGTAAGGAATTGGATGATGATGCCACAAAGCGTCCGACTCAACAGTCTCATCTCGTTCAACACCCACCTGAACTTTGCCGTATCGGCGATGCACTAAGGTTCTGCTACTTCCGGTCAAATGTAATTGGTTTTTCACTAATTCCTGCTCCAAATGTAGATCGATATGGATCAAATTAGATGTCTGAGACGTCCTGGCTCTAACGAGACCTCAACCGTGTCTGTGGGTCCAGCGGTTGTTGTGTTCAAGACACTTTCACTCCAAAAAATGCCAAGGAGAAAAATAATAATAAAAATCCAAACATCAACAATAGTCCCCTAATAATAATAATAATAATAATAATAATAATAATAATAATAATAATAATAATAAATACAACAATAAATAAATGATAATGATGGATTGAAATTAATTTAATCTTTCAAGAAAACCAAGGACACTTCACAAATAAATATTTCTACATCTAATCAAAAAATGAATCAGCTCTACTCTCCAAGATTAGCTTGAATGGTTCTAAACACTTCTCATCAATCTTGTGTTCCTGATGAAGAGCTCCTCACACTGAGAATTTCAGTTCATAAATATCGTCTCCCTGGGGTAATCTGCTGGGGTAATCTTCCTGGTTGAATCTTCCTTTTTTTTTTTTTTTTTTCACCTGTGCTGTCAGCATGCTGGGCATACAACACAGAGTATTTGTTTGCCATTTGCATCCAGGAGAGAGTTAGTCTGCAAGAGGAGTTCAAGTTCTCAACCTGCAATTCAACTCTCTATTAATTCTTAAATCATCAAGAACTGCTGCAATAACTCTGTCCTGTCGATGACCTGTTAATGACAAGAGCACAGTTTTGGTTATGGAGAACCACCAGAACCCCCCTTTTTGGAGAACTATTCATCATGTTTGGGTCTATAAACATCGGATCACTACACCCTAACCCTAACCCTAACCCTAACCCAAATAAACATAGAAACAAACAACATTTACACAAAAACATGAGCACTGGATGACAACATGTATTGAAAAACAATGAATTAGGTCCAGGAAAACGAACTACAACTGGTCCTATAACCTTTTCCTGTCAAAGTTATGGCAGTAAATAAGGGAGGAAAGGAGAGGAAAGCACCCCCGGTTGCTGGGGTGCACTCCAAGCAGGGGTGCGTGTGTGCAAGTGTGCATGTGTGCGTGCATGCGTGGGTGTGTGTGTGTGTGTAAGATGTCCACCGGTGAGTGTACATGACTTATTCCCATTGGTACTGGTGTAGACGGTCAGTATTATGTTGCGGCGCCTCGAAGCAGCGCAAGGAGCCACGAAGCCCCCCGAACTCCACAGCCCTGCGGACAATCCCCGGGTACCCTGCCCTGCGGCCCCCGGGCCCCCAGAGAAGCCAGAGGGCCGTGGAGCAACTCCTGCGCCCAGCCCGAGGAGCATGACCCAGTCCCAGGTTCACGAGGAGACCCCACACCCCAGGGGCGCACACATACAACCAACCCCCAGGAGCAGGCACAAGACGCAGCCGCCGGCACAGAACCCGGGCCATGGGCGCAAGGCACGGACCGCGGGCCCGGATCACGGCCCCACGGTGACAGACCAACACCCCGCCTGAGCCGCCCGCCCCATGGGCGAGCCAGCAGGACCCCCATGCCCACCCATGCCCGCACAGGGGGGGGGGGGGGGGGGTCGCCCCACCGCAGCCCGGCGTGAGTGCCAAGTGACCATACACGTAGCAGCACTGCCCAGCGCGGGGCCCCTCGATTGTTACACCCCCCCCTGGCGATGCCGGCAGGCCGCCGGGTATACAGGCCCTCCGCCACCCCCAGCACCCGGGGCGCCCGCCACAGAGAAACTGCGCCTCAGAAGCAAAAGGCCAACAGCCGTTTGGAATCTTCCAACAGGACCCCCCTGAGATGTATCCTCCAGGCCGGGACCACGTCAGCCCCCTGGCATAAGGTAGATCAGGATTAACACTAAATAGGCTCCAAGACAATCCCACGCATTACAAGCAACGTGTTTGTGGATTTGGGAAATACTTTGTCAAACTATGTTGACACACTTGGTGCAAGGTTTACAACTAGGATATTTCACTGAATGCATCGTGTGCCATCCTGGTGCTTTTCACGGTGCATACCTCTTTTTGGACAGATCAAGCACCCCTTATTTAGCGTGCCAGATAGTGAGCTAGTGTGCCATTTCGGCGCCACCTTCTTCGTAACCACGGTGACCCACAACTAAATTATTTGTTTATTTTCATGCAACATGGTAAATGTGGATCTGGATCGTTTCATTGCTTCGTCTCGTTTTCGTTGTGTTTGAATTTCACTGCAAATAAAAGATGAAATATGTCAGACCTGGAATAGGTGAAAATTTTTTCAAAAGTAAGTAAGGAAATAAAACAAGCATAACATTAAAGTATACACTATTTCCATAAATACAGAAAATAAGAAAGATAAAAAGATAACGGTTAAAGATAAGAAAATAAAACTAGATTTATATTAAGTAAGAGTCCTGAAAAGTATTACAAATAAAAAAAAATGAAAAATAAATTGTGGATATAAATAGCATATAAAGTAGATTTTAAATATGAAGTTGAATAAGAAATATGAATATTGTCATATGAAGAAATACTATTGAAATATCCATTAAACAATTGGGGGGACTGTTTGTGTCCTTGTGTGTATGTGTATGTGTGTGTGTGTGTGTGTGTGTGTGTGTGTGTGTGTGTGTGTGTGTGTGTGTGTGTGTGTGTGTGTGTGTGTGTGTGTGTTTTCCCCAATTGGTTAATGGTGTCCGGCAGCATTCTTCAATACGTCATTGATTGATTCTCTTCTAAGTTAGCTTTTGGTAGAGCCCCAAAATATAGGCAAATATGTGAGGATTTTTATGATAAAGTAGCTTCACTTTTGAAGGAATAACATAAGATAAGATAACAAACTAAAAATAACATTTTGTGCAACAATATATTTGTGTAATACCATGTATTACCATATTTATTTCAACATTTTTTAACTATTATTTTAATCTTTTTTAACCTTTTTTGTGTGTGAACATGAGTTCCTCAGAAAGCTGGTAGAGCTGGTGATCTAAAGGTTGCTGGTTGGATCCCAGGCTCCTCCTGCTAGCATGCTGTAGTGTCCTTGAGCAAGACACTTAACCCCTAATTGCTCCTGATGGCTGCGTCCGTCAGTGTTTGAACAATTGTGAGTCGCTTTGGATAAAAGCGTCTGCGAAATGTAATGTGATATGAAAATGAATACATGTTGGGCGGGCGGTCATGGAAAAAAGTTCTGGAAAGGTCATGGAAAATGATTTCTTTACCAGGGATTAGATTGGGGGTTGGGGGTGTGTCGGAGTCTCATTCACAAAATGTTGTGTTGTCTTCTCTTCTCTTCTATTAGACAGCATCCGAGCGTACAGACAGAGGATGGTGACGTCCGCTGATTGGCCTTCGACTGGCGGGATCCAAATTGTGCCAAATTGCTTCTTGAAGTTCTTCTTTTTTTCTCGTTCCATCTGCTTTTATGTATTTCCAAGGGAAAATGCACGGGTCGATAGCGGCACGAAGGGCTTACAAGTCTCAGCAGCGGTTAGGGGAGAAGGAGTGGGAGGCTGAGGAGAAACACAGCTCTTTTATTTCTTTATTCCAAACCCATCACAGAGGACGTGTTTTTAAAGAGGCAAGTTTTGGATAAACGCAAAAAGGAACGCTGCGGTTCATCCGACGGCCACTAGGGGGTAGGATCGGACTGTCTGATGCGTTTTCAGATTCAGTGTGAGGCGAACTTCAAAATGCTCTGAATGTTGCACTGAAACTTCCCAAAATGCAAAGGGGCTTGATGCGTCCTGATGGGAACTGCTGATGTTTTGTGCTCCACCAGGCGACACTATGTAACAGAAGCGTCATGAGTTAGTTACCATGGAGTGAGAGATTGGATGGAGTGGATGGACTGATTGACACACAGACACAGACACACACACAGACACACACACACACACACACACACACACACACAGACACACACACAGACACACACACACACACACACAGACACACACACACACACACACACACACACACACACGCGCGCGCACTTCCTCTCAGGGTGGGGGGTGAGGGGGGGGGGGGGGGGGTGAGGCAGGTGCTAACTGGGAACAGAGGTGCTGTTGTGGCTCGGTGGGTTTTCCCTCTCACCGTCTTTCCTTGGCTCTCTCTCTCCACTTGTTCTCCCATCTTCCCTTACTGATGCACAACTATACTCACGTCCATCAATCTATCTATCTATCTGTCTGTATGTCTATCTATGGATATGGTAGACAGACAGACAGACAGACAGACAGACATAGATAGATGATGGATGGATGGATGGATGGATGGCTGGATGGATGGCTGGATGGATGGGCGTCGCCCACACAACAACCTGACTCCAATTCCCCTCCTTTACGTGGCCGAACGTGATCCTCTTCCCATTCAGCGTCTCATGCATTGTTGACATACGGCCATTGTGGGGTCCGCGTTGCCTAGCAACCAAACCCCACCTCCTCCTCCTCCTCCTCCTTCTCCACCTCCTCCACCTCCTCCTTCTTCTCCCATCCCCCAGAGGAATTGATTGAAAGGTCACTCCACAGTCTGTCCTCCGACTCAATGAAATGGAAGTGTGTGTTTCTGTGGGTGGGGGCGGTGGGTACAAAGCACTCATTGATGAGTGGCCAGCGAAGCTCCCAAACGCGTTGTGATCGAACGACCATGAGGCGGAGGGGTGAAAGGGGGCGGGCGGGCGTCGGATGTAGGATCGATGCCGACCCCCCGATGGACAACTTCATCGCCCGCTGGACTGAATGAAATAAATGACACGGAATCGCAGCGTAGCGCAAATGTCACGGCTGCATGTTCTGGTGGAGGACTTCCCACCTGGGATGAGAGGAGTGGAAGGGTGGAGATGGGGAGGGGGCGTGCCGAAAATGTTCTTTTTTTTGTGGAGGACCCCCCGCTCCTCCACGATGATTGGACACCGAGAGAGAGAAAGCGAGAGAAGGCCTTGATGAGGCCAATTTTTCCTTTTGCCAAAAGCGGAGACAGCTCCATCCGTGGCAGCGTCCCCTTCCCCTGCCTCGCCCGCCTTCATTCCCGCCACACCCTTCCCCGACACTACGCCACCCGATCTCACTCATTAGGGCCCCTTCAGCCGGGGAGCGGATGGGCTTCCAATGAGGGGAATCAGATGGTGGAGTGTTTGGTTGGAACATAACTCTGCACCCGTTGGGGCCCTCAACCAAACACCATTGAACACCACCGGCTGAAAGACAGGACCCACATTAATAGTACATTATAATAACCATCTTATATACTGTACACCAATAGCAATCATTTATCATGTGCATAGTATACATTTTGCTTATATATCTATTTTTGTTTTGTATTTTTTTGGGCTATTTGTGTATATACACATACATTTTTTTTACTTATTTATTTGACTTTACTTCACTTTTTACCCTATTTAAAAGTAATGTTTTGACTATTTGTATATATCTGTCAATTTCTATCAATATCTTAAATATACAAATTCTATTTTATTTAAAACATATATATATTCTCGTTTTTTTTGGGACGGCTTTTTTATCATGGTACTCGTCTGTGGTGAAATGTGGCGAACCTCTCCAGAAAAAACTCCTGCACCTGGAGGATTAAAGTTATTGTGATTGTTATCATTACAATCTTGGCGGTGTAATAACCATCTTATCACACGATGATTACCACGTGATGGTCCCTTGCAGACGGATAATCCACCAAAACATCTGCTTCTTTGGGTCCACGCTGGATTAGAATCAGAAGCGGTTACATGCAGCCTACGATGGCAACAAGGGCCATCCATAGAGGAATACATCACCTGGTTACCATAGTTACCCCAGCATCTACTGGAGTCATATCTACTTATTTCCATGCATTTTCTAGAGAATGTCGGTAAACAACGCGGAAGAGTTTTTCCTTGGCGATAAGCGAAGCAGGAGCTCGGATAAAGAGGCAGCAGCAGCAGCAGGAGGCGTCAGGAAAGGTGACCTCACCCAACTGGTTTGGAAGAAGGGGTAACCATGGTAACCAGGTATTGCGTGCGCCCTGTATGTGCAGTGAGCATCGGTGAATGCTAATCTCAATCAATGATTATTGATTGGCGTTTGCAATTACTCAGCTGATCTCTGAGTATTATTAATGCGTTGTGCAGTCTATTACAGCCGTTAAGATCCGAGGTTGTGTTTAATCAAATTCAAAATCACCTTCTCCTGACAGGCAGGGCACTTTCCGTCACATTAAAGAATGAAATTAGAGCGGTTTTACTTTTGTGGCTGAACACAAACGGAGCAAACATGGACGATGTTTGAGGGAAGAAATGAGCGAAACCTCGTTTGGAAGGTTTCCGAAAACGGTCTCAACCAAAGCTCTATTGACAGAGATGTGTCAAGTGATTACATTTGGCATGCACGCAAATTTAGATGTGTGTGGGCGTGTAGGTGTCTGTGTATACGTGTGCATGTGTGTGTGTATGTCTGTGTGTGCATGGGTGGGTGGGTCTCTATGTCTGGCGTGCACCCTTGTGTGTGTGTGTGTGTGTGTGTGTGTGTGTGTGTGTGTCTGTGTATGTGTCAGCGTGTGTGCATGTGTGTGTGTGTGTGTGTGTGTCTGTGTTTGTATGTGTGTGTCTCTGTATGTGTGTGTGTGTGTGTGTGTGTGTGTGTGTGTAGTCTGTTTGTGTGTGTCTGTGTATGTGTGCATCTCTGTGTGAGTATCTTTGTGTGTGTGTAAGTGTCTGTGTGGGTGCACCTGTGTGTGTGCGTGTGTGTGTCTGTTTGTATATATGTTCATGCTTGTGTGAGTATGTGTGTGTGTCTGTATGTGTGTGTGGGTGTGTGTGTCTGTATGTGTGTGTGTGTGTGGGGGGGGTGTCAGTGTATGTGTGCATGCATGTGACAGTGTGTGTGTATGTGTCTGTGTCTTTGTGTGTATATGTGATGCATGTGTGAGTGTGTGTGTGTGTGTGTGTGTCTGTATGTGTGTGTGTTTGTGAGTGTCTGTGTGTGCACGTGTGTGTGTGTTGTTGTAGCGTGCACGTGTGTGTGAACGTTGGTATGAAAGAGGGTTTGAAGAACCCGTGTGACTCACCACAGATCTATATTTACCTGTTTTCATCACATCTGTAGCCATGCAGAACCGCTTCCGACACGCAGCCTGGAAGCCTGGAAAACTGGAATCCTGAAATTGCACAACAATCCACAAAATTCCACCAAAAAGTCAAATCAAATGACACTAAGAAGGGAAATTATGTCAATGATTGATTTCACCATTTTCAGATCAACACAATTAATTCACCGTTTGTATTGTAGAGATTTCCCAGAATGCACTGAGAGTCTTCAAGGTTATGGCTTTGTTGGGGGGTTGAATGCACATCCAAGATGGATTCCTTGACTCATCTGAACCAGTGTTTTCCAACCGCCGTCAGAGCTTTTGTGTTGCAAGATCAATAATTGCAAGGCTTATATATATTTATTATATATATTTAAGGATATCAGTTTTGAATTATTACTATTTTTTATGAATTCTGAGCACAAAACATCTAATGGTATTCATTGCCAGCTTTCTACTTTAACCTCTAACCTCATTACTACGCAAGTGTGTTCATATCAGTGTTGATATACGGCAAAGGGCGTGGTCAACTTTGACCTGACAGAAATTTTGTTAAAATTATAGCACAAAATATTATAAAAAAACAAAAAACAAAACTGATTTAGGGTCAGTGGTTTCCTGGATCATAACTGTAATTCTTTGATGATTATTTAAAATGGTGAAATTATATGTAAAAAAAAAAAAAATGCTTGTATCTGTTGGGGTGCATGTGGTAGACCACTCAACCCAATCAATAAAAAATGAATAGAATAAAAAAAATAAAAAAAAATCGAATTGAAATTTAATAAATGATTCAATTAAATAAATAAATGAATAAATGTATTTGATAAATAAATAAACAAACAATGAAATGAAATGAATGAAATACAAAACAAGTAATCAACATAGCAAAAAATCAATTTTAAAAACAAATACAAAAAAAGCCCATAAAGTACAATATGATATTAACTAATTGCCTGCGAGACAGTGTCGTCGGCGGATAAAAAGAAAAAAAAAAAAACATGAGAGACGGACACAGCTGCCGGGGTAATCGAACAGCGTTTCCGCTCAGGGCGAAGCTCGCGGCTCCACTCGGGTGGAACAGCTCGTTCCGTCGGGAATGATGCAATTTCCCTCCCAAGGTTGGTCCGCGCTGCTCCCCAGGCGTGGTTGAGGAAGACGAGCCCTTCCTCGTTAAACGCCGTGGAACTCCTGCCAGGCCAACGAGCTGCCGTTTAACGAGCCGTCGCCTGCGCTTTTCCTCCTCGCATTTCGAGGTTTATGAGGCTGTGAGAAGGTGGATCGTTGGTCCTATAACAGCTCCCCTTCAATGGCAGGGACACACCAGAAGACTTCCACAAGTTTCTCTAAAGTCATTACGCATTTACAGGCTTTCTTCCATCCCAGTAGAGCACACACTATAGGATCCTAACACACACTACAGCCAAGATTTAATACTTGAGCCCAGCCGAGACTTAAGACTAGATAATATTAAACTTGCCTGATATTCTTGCAAGAGACCCAGAGTTTGGGACTGATAAAAATACTCCTGACCCTTTAGATACACAACCCTTAAGGTAAGACATTTCCGACGATTTTCCGGTGCTCTTCACACTTTGTCTGAGACTTGAAAATCCTTGCAAAAGTCCTTTAGTGTAGTCATTACAGGAGTCAAGACTTAATACTAGGAGCCACTGCTCTTAAGACTTAAGATTAGATATCAAACTAGCCTGATATTCTAACAGGAGACCCAGAGTCTGGGACTGACTAAACGTCTGCTGGTCCTTAAGACTAATGACGGTTTAGACAATGACTACCTTACACCAAACGATCGAGGTGACGGGAGTGCGCATCGACTGAGGTAAAACTCTCGTGATTTCATTCCGACATTTGAAATTTGTCTTTGACAGTGAATTCACTGCGGTTACACCAAATGAAAAGTCATTTAGTGTAAGGCCGGCATAGGACCGGCATAGGACATTTCCTACGATTTTCCCACGCTCTTGAAAATCTGTCTGAGACTTGAAAATCCTTGCGAAACTCCTTTGGTGTAGATTTTACCGGAGTCGAGACTTAACACTAGGAGCCAGGCCGAGTCTTGGGCCTTAGATAATATCAAACTAGCATAACATTTTCGCAAGAGACCCAGAGTTTGGGACTGATCAAAAGACTGCTGACCCTTAAGACGAACAACCCTTAGGATGAGACATTTCATTCGATTTTCTTAAGGTCTCCGAAAATTTCCGAGAAAGTCCTTTGGTGTAGGTATTACGGTCCAAAAAGCTTGATGAGAGTCAGTTTGATCAAACCATTAAAACACAACCAGCTCTTACTCGCTCCCATATGACGTGTTGTATTGACCAAAAAGTCCATAATTTGGTTAATATTGATTGAAACGAATAGACCTTATAACAACCCTACATTATACTTTTAAACAGTTGCGTGGTCCACTTTTTTGGTGAAAGCAACGTAGGCGTCAGGCTTCAGTCCGGCACAATGAGTGAATGAATGAATGCCTGATTGTCTATTCGAGGCGACCTCCACACCATAGGGATGTAAAAGAGAGAGGGATTCTGTTACTTTTCATCCAAACCACGTCCGTTAAAATGTGTTGAATTCAAATGGCCTGTAAGCGCATCGTCTTTTTGAAATGAAGTAAAAAGCATCTGAGTGGGAGATTCTGGGCAACCATCACCCTGCTGTAACCCGGCGGCTCCACTGGAGGACAGGACTGGGCCACAACTCAACATGAGCTCTCACCATCATCATTAAATTAAGCCACTGTCTTGCGGTCGGCCACAATGCTGTGGTGTAAATTAAGAATTATGAGAAGGTATGACCTTTGATTTCTCCAAATATGAGATATGAAACCTCAAGGCGTTTTTTTTTCTATATCACACTTAAAGTAGTGGTGGCAGGGACACAACAAAAAACTTGAAAGACTTCAAAAAGGCAGACGTCACACATTAAAAGACCTTTTTTTGGTCCATCCCAGTCGTGCACACATTGTAGGACTTAAGGGGCGGTGACTGCAGGGGATCAGGCGTCTTGGGATTTCAGCAAAACACTACAGGAGCTAAGAATTAAGATAAAACCAAACCAACTAACCCCACTAGACTACCAGAATAGTCTTTGGACTATTCTGCCGTCCTAATCATTTGGTATACTGTGCACTTTGATACCTACTGAAGAAGGATGTATTGGTTGGCCAAGGTGGACAGAGTAGAGAAATATGTTCAAGTGGAAGTACTGAGCAAATCTTACCTCCATACTGCAAAGAGCTGCAATATCTTGTACAACGGGGAAATCGCAACTCGTCCTTCGGCGAGGTCCGTGATGCCCCATTGTTCTACGTATCGCAGGTCTGCGGACGGTGCTTCTCTGCATACCGGATCAATTCAAAACATTCTGGTGCCAATCACTGGGGTTGGTTTTTGGCGGGGGGGGGGGGCACACGGGAGTTTTCCTTTGAGTTCCACAAGTTTTGTTGCGTTGAACAAGGATTTTTTTTTCTGCAAGGGTAGAGAATGTGCCCTTGAAATGTGGGTCTGAGGCTCGATATGTATTAAGAAACACCGCTTTACAGAGTGGAGCAAACTGTGCCATCGCCATTAAATGGGTTTGAGGTTATCTCTTGAAAAGACCCTCCCTATTTGCAAATTCAACTTTGGCTGAAATGAGAGAGAGAGAGATTTCTGGGATGTAGAGAACCCAATCTAAAGGTCCTGACCAAGCCATCGTTGGACAACCACGTATTAGGTTTCATGCTGTTCGGCAGAGAGAGGATGGAGGTGTACTGTACGTGCATGTACTCTGCATTGAGGGAACCAAAATAGATCACATTACATGACATCATTGAACAGGCGCTCTTTTCCCGAGAGACTTTCAATAAGTACATTTTCTCTGCACTCGGTAGTCGCAAACCAACTCTACATCAGTGTAGGATAAATAATATAGACGTAAATAAGCAGCATTAGGTTCCCGCCTGTATGGAGTCACTCCGTCACCAGCGTCTCTGCTCGCGGCTCCGCGGCAGAGCACCTGTCGTCCGAAGGGGGAGAAAGCCGGGGAGGGCTAATCGGCGGGACGGGGCGCTCGTCCAATTGCGGCCCAGTCCAGGACACCCGATCCAGCGGTGGGACAACAGCTGCATCGTGTTTTTCGGGCCGCTAATTTGGTCACACTTGAATTTTTTGGACTCAAATTTTTTTCTTTTTATTTCTCCCCACTTCCCGCCCGCTATGCTGACGCAAGAGGAATGTGCGTCAGAGAAGAACGGCGCGTTCCAAACCATCAATCACTCCGTTCACCCTTTCACATTGTACATTGGGGAATTGAAATTGGAATTAAGGGATACTGCTGATCGTTCTGAACTACAGCTTGTGCTTTTCAGGTTAAACCGTTTCCACACCTTCTCCTCGACCCTTTGCCGTTTGTTTCTTCTCAGCCGTCGTAGTTAGATGGAGCATTTGCATGCGCAACTCAAAAAGTCTGAAAATTTGTTCCTGTCCATCGTCGTTTATTTGCTTAAATTTGGCTTAACGCAGCTTTAAATCATACACATCATTGGTTTGTCACTTCTTTTTGGTCCTGTTTTGGGGTTATTTGTCCAAGGACGATATAGTGTTTCATTGTTTTGATGGGATTTTATTGAATAAAATAATCTCACCCTACTGGCGCTTCTTGTTGCTAGAGAAGGTTTAGCTAAGACTGACATACTGTTGGTTCGGTCCTGTGACAAAATGTTCTCATTCTAAGTCGCTTTGGACAAAAGCGTCGTAAAAAAATGGCGTAATGTAAAGTGATGCCATTTGAAAGACGGTGAACCCCAACGCCTGATTTGCAGGTTTGCGTCGAAACCCCGCAAGATCTAGGCAGGAGAGACTGCGTTTGGCCGCTTGCTTTCTGGACCTGTACGTATCCCCGCTATGTCATTTCCTCCTACGTAGTTCAGCATCTGACTTTTCGGCAATTACAAAGTTAAAGTTATTAAAAACGACTAATTTACAAAATGTCATGATGGGAAACAGCGCGGAACACTAGGTTGGATGTTACAGAATGCATCCGTCGGGATCGAGCCAGTACTTTAAAATTGTATTATGATATATTTCATCAATTTGGGTAAAATAATAGTAAAAGAGGGTGGTCAGCACGCAGAACAAGGAATAGCTCACTACCGCTGTAGACACCGCAGAGGGAATACAGGCGTAGTTAACGCTGAACCATGTCTCGGCCTCTACCCTGGTTCGTCCAGTACAAAGTAATTTGGAACACGCCCAGATTGATTAAGATGGGAATGGGGGTTGTTGGTTGCCATGGCATGAAAGCCACGGGGGCCTCCAGGGCTGATGTAATGACTGATGTCTAGTACTTCGCTGAGGCTAATGACTCCACAGCCACAACTAGATGGGTGACGCCCCCTCCGGATCTCATGTTGATTACACTTATTCAAAGATACGCACGTCATTAACAAGTAGCCTAACAAGCTCCTTTTTAATTGGCACGGCTGTGAAACCTGCAGAGCAACAGGAGCCGGGGGAGGAGGGAGTTAGGATAACACCTCAAAGAGTCCCCCCCTTTTGAAAATGGGAATGGCCCAAAGGTGGAGTTAGAGGTCAGGGGGAGATCTGGGATTACGTCGAAGGTGGCTGCAACTCACCCATAACTTCCCATGAATTTCATGTTGTCAAAGTGGCCAAACGTGTCACTGTACAGTGTATGTGCATTGCACTGCTGCCTCAGAGCAAGAAGGTCCTGGGTTCGATTCCCGACTGGGGCGCTGTTGGCACCATGCTCCGCTGGGTTCTCCCCCAAATAGGAGCCTTTCTGTGTGGAGTTTGCATGTTCTCCACGTGCTCACATGGGGTTTCCTCCACCTCACGTCAGTAAAGGACCTCCCCCAAAAACATGCACACATCATCGTCGACCAGCGATGGACACTCATCACCAGGTCCCCGGGCGCGTCCACGAATGCTGCCCACTGCTCCTGGCTGTGCCCCCATAGGAAGGACAAGCCAGGATGGGTTAAACGCAGAGGCCTCATTTCACTGGCCACCTTTCAAAGCATGTGTATGTTGTAGTGTGGTGTGCTGTGCGACGATTTAAGATTGTTCTCTTCTGTTCTCTACTACCACGAGCAACACTCCTTCTACAGCACAGCGTGCGTCACCATATATCGATTTTTACCGATGTCTGAACCTGAACAGGTTCACAAAATAATTCAACTAGGGTCCACCGACCTCCGGGTTAAATACAAGATGAAGGGCTTGTGTAAGAGGTTCAATATCAGGCAACGTTTGATTTTCTCTGAAGTTCAACAAAGTCTGTGTTCATCTGGATTGGCCAATTATAGACCACAACCCAAGTTTATCTTGCTGTGTCACTGTGTAAACTAAAAACTGAACATGCATATACACATCAATCGGCCACAACAATAAAACCACTGACAGGTGAAGTGAATAACATTGATCATCTGGTTCCAATGGCACCTGTCAAGGGATTGGATATATTATGCAGCAGGTGAACAGTCAGTTCTTAAAGTTAATGTGTTGGAAGAAAGAAAAATGGACAACAGTGAGGATCTGAGCCACTTTGACAAGGACCAAATTGTGATGGCTAGACGACTGGGTCAGAGCATCTCCAAAACGGCAGGTCTTGTGGGGTGTTCCCGTATGCAGTGGTTAGTACCGACCAACAGTGGACAAAGGACGGACAACGGGCGAACCGGCAACAGGGTCATGGACGCCCCAGGCTCATTGATGCACGTGGGGAGCAAAGTCAGACACCTGAAGGTCTTGTGGAGTCCAAGCTTCGACGGGTCAGAGCTGCTTTGGTGGCACCAGGGGGACCTACACAATATTACGCTGGTGGTTCTTCAATGTTGTGGCTGAACAATGTAGGGAGGACTAACTTAGGGATTATCATTTCATTTATGTACTGTGCTTTAAAAAATGTGAGTAGCATAGGTCGCCTCATTAATATCCATCAGTGCACACACACAAATTCAAACAGAGCTGAAACAGTTCACATTTAATGCCCTGGGCTTTATTGTCATATTTTAGTGAGAGTTGTCACATTTTCTCTTGATTTTTTTTAAATTTCATTTCCCATTTGTTTAATTTTTTTTTGTCTTTTCAGCCTCCGTGTGGGACAAGAAGTAAACCTCATAGCTGTATCCTGCCAGTGGACTGGGCATTCAGATAGTGACACAGACGGGAAACACTACTAAGTAGCGCCGTCGTTGTGCCTGACTCTTCACGGAAGAGAGTGTTCGATATTCCCCAAAGGAAGGCACCCAATACTTTGTGGTTTTGGCCTTGCAGCCATCTGGAGATTCTTTTTCAAAAAGAAGGAAAAAATAAAATCGAATCAAAATATATAAAAATAAAATAAAATGGAATTTAAAAAAAACACAAAATGAGGGAGAGGGCCGTTCCCCGCCACAATCGACTGGTTAGCATTTGTTTTTGTCGTCAAAAAACTGGAATGATGAAACACTTAAAAGCAATTACTGCTTTTCACCTCCCTTATCACCTATGCATCAACAAGTAGCAAGAATTACATCTAAAAAAAATTAATATAAAAATAATTCAATTCATTGTTCTGATAAAAACGTGTGGCAGGGCTGAAAAATGAAATTTTTAATTAAAATAAAAAGGAAAGTTGCATGAATTCATCTCAGAAAAAAAGACCAAAATACAAAAGCAGCATTGATATATTTTTTTTTTTAAAGGGTAAAATAAAAAAAAATGGATAGTGCTTTGAATGAGAAGCGGCAGAGGCCGCTCATAGGAGACCTCATCCCTGATTTTCGTTACTCGTGTGGGGACAACGGAAATGGAGGATTCCTCCTCCTCTCCCTCTGAAGAACCGCAAGGACCATAGTTTGGCCTGGAGGTTCTACTCATTTGGCAGGATGCTTCCCTATTGGGGTTGTTGAAGACTAGACTGATTCGATTCAGCTTCCCGCCGTTCGGGGCTTTTTTTCTTTTCTCGGAACTCCCTCCTCTTTTTAGGGGGTTTGGACTTTCAAATGGCGTAGTCTCCGTTGAGCGCTACATCGGAGTATGTTCTTCAATGGCATCGGCCAAGGAACAAACTGATGCTTCCTTGAATTTTCCCCCCAATCTAGGATATTGAAGGAAAACTCGATCCTCGATTTATTTTTTAATCCCAAGCCTTCTTTTCCGATCGTAGGGAGTCAACCCAGTGATTGGCATCTGAATCTTTAAAAGTGATCCAGTATTGGGGGAACAGATTCAGCCCATCTTGGATGCTTTAGCATGTGGTCACGATTGCCCCATAGTAAACGTAGTCCTTTAATCTGGACATTTTCTAATCTTTTGAGTGGATGAGACAGATCCTACCCAACCCCAAAGCATCCTTGCCAATGATCCCAACCCAGTGTGTACATCACTAAACAATTCACAGATTGAAGCACAGGGACCCCGCCCCCTGGGAGAAGACTTACAAATGAAACCAGATAAAATTTAAAAAAAAGTTTCTGCCCCCACCACCAGAAGGTGGAGACTTAAGGTGAGACCTGCTTTGTGTTTCATGATTATACAAAAATACCCAGGAGTCCGTAGCTACCAAACATTTACTACAGCACAGGAACCAACGAAAGTACAGTGTACAAATAAAATAAAAAAAAAAAATATATATATAGAAAAATTTGAAAAAAAAAAAAATTGGGGAAAAAAAAAAAAAAAATTGGAAAAAAAAAAAAAAGTTAAGGTAAACTGTAAACACAGCACAATAAATAGATTAAAAAACAGCAGACTCCGCACCATGCACATGTTGTGATTTAAAAAAAGGTTCCTCTGTACAGCGCCCCCCACAGCACACGCTCTCCACGTCACTCAGATATTATTCGGACCCCACCCGCCCCCACCCACCCCCACGCAAACACCGTCTCTTTACCCAAGTGCAAACATCACAAACGGACAGTTTCTGTATCCAAGTAACATATATACAATGGGGATATTACAAATATGTAGTTGCTTTACAGATACTCATTTTTGCAATAGTCATAATTTACAGATCTTTTTTTTAACTCTTTAAAAGTAACAAAAAAATGAATGAAAAACAAAAACAAAATAAAAAAGGTTTAAAAAACAAACAAACAAACAAACAACAAAAAAAAAGGCAGGGGGAGAGATGAGTCAGAGTTGTGACCGTCAGGCGTCGGTCGGTCCGTTTTTTTTTTTTTTTCGAGTGCCACCCCCCCCCCCCTTTTTTCTCTCTCCTCGATTCCCCGGTGACGACGCTACTACTACGTCACCTCCATGGCCACTGTGTTGTCCGCTAGGCTGTTCAGGGACGGCTTGTCCTGCTCGTGGGTGTCCCTGCAGGGGGGCAGGACACAGGAACGTTAGTCAAACTCAATGGTAGTTGACGACTGGTACTTTGTCATTAATTACTGTGACAAAGTGTACATGGGCAAAATTTGCTTTATTTTTTTTTTACCGTGTGCAAATTTAGCAGTTATTTTGTTATAATTAAACTCCGGCTACTGGAAAACAACATTCAAGAAATTCAGACTTATTCAAATTTATTCATATTAATTTATTCATTGAATTTGTTAATAAAAAAAAAACCTTTCTTAAATGATGCCTTTACTTACAAATTAGTCAAATAAGTAAAAAAATATCAAGATTTTGTACAATTTTGGGAAACCCTGCATGAGTAGTGCTCTGTAGCCTGCAGCGCAATACAAGGGTAACACAGCGTTAAAACCAGGTTGGCTACCATCAGTGATGGAAGTAGTCGTCAGGCCTTTCAATGAAGTAAAAGTACTAGTACCCTGACATTAAACGACCACAATGACACTGCATCACTGCCAATAAACTAACCAATGGTTTTGTTAAGCGAGGCTTTGGACGAAGGGGTCCACTGTCTAACTGTAACATACTGAGCTCTCACCTCGAGCCAATGTCCATGGACGCCGCCCCGGAGACTTTGGCCATGGGCAGGTTGGTGGCAGCGGCCAGCTTTAAGGCGGAGGGCGGCACACTGCCGAGCGCCCGGGGGAGGTGGCGCCCGGCCAGGCTGGAGGCCGCCGGTACGCTCAGACGGATGTTGTTCCCGATCAGGACCTGAGTGGTGGTGGTGGCGGCGGCGGCGGAGTTGGCGGTGCCGTGGCCCAGGACGCCCAGGGCGGCTGCACGGGCATTGGGTCCGGGGGAGAGCGGGGTGGGGGCCGAAGGAGTGGCTGGCTTGGAGGAGGGCTGGAGGAAGACCGGGGGGGCTGGGTTGGGGGTGGTGGGGACCACCGAGGAGCTGGAGAGGTGTAAGCCCTTAAACACACCTGGAGAAATAGAGAAAACCAAAAACATATTTATCCTCCACACAGGTAGAAATAAGTCGTGTTACTTTCTGGTTAGAAAAAATTTTAACCAGAGCTTGACATTTTGTACCTTTGGTGCCAAGATGGTTATTTGTCAAAAACGGTGGTGGAGACTGTGGGACAGATGCGCTGCGGCAGGGAGTGCCAATAAAATAAAAATACATTCAAGGCCAGAGAAAATAACCCTTACGGTACAATACAATTAAATACATTTTTTGTGACTACCTTGCTCTGATGACTTGCACTGAATGGAGTTGGCCAGGGTTGCATAGTCTGAACAGTAGCTGCTGGTAGGCAGCCCCTCAAGCAGGCTTCTAAATGATCATCCGTCATGGTGGAACGCTATTTCGACTTAATAATCTTCACGTGGGAAAAGGCTGACGCACACAAATAAGTAGAGCCCAATAATGCAGTCAAGGAGGTAGCACATTTCCTCATGTTTGGGTTATTTTCCTCTGTGAGTAAGTTCAAAAACTGTCATGAGCCCTGCACTTGAGTTGAATGTCAGCCTGTTGTGTCAACATCTCATCCTCCACTGCAGACCAGTTCAGGTGAAACAGTGTTGCAATTTTTGATGCGAGTGAATCAACCTCAATATCTTCCCTAAATGGGAAGCACATCAATGTAGTGATTGGCTTGAGTAAAGCCATGTCTTGAAACCCTTTGTCAAAGTCTGACAGACTCAATCTGCTCTGTGTAGCGCACACTGTCAAGCTGCCTTTGGGTCTCCAGCTCTGATGCGAGGTTTTGAAAGTTCCCCAAATCATGGCGCTGCAGCTTTGAGGACAGAAGTTGCATTTTTCGTTTGAAAGCATTAACTGAACGGATCATGTTGACCACGGTTTTGTATTTTCCTTGCAGCTCTAAATTGAGCTCATTCAACATGTTGGTCAGATCGTTTGAAAATAAAAAATAATTTTGAATGGCGCGTGATGTACCTGCACTATCTCTGCGATCTACCGGTCGATCGCGATCGACGTATTGGGCATCCCTGGTATAGTCCCTAGTGTGATCAAACATAAAAGTGACTACCAACGTATCTGGGCATTGAGTTCAAGAAAACATTCTCTACCAATTGCCAGATTTTGAGGGTGTATGGCCACGCCACCTGCCATGCAACTTGTTTATGCAGATCGTCCTGAGGAGCGAGTGAATACATCACAAGGTACAAAGTCCAGCGCTCGCATGCCAGCAAACTGAGGAAGAAGCACAAAAAATTCTTGAAAAGCTCACCTGAGCCCGGCAAGACCCCGTTGACTCCACTGGGCAGCACCAGCTCCTCCTTGGACTTGAAGGCCAGCAGTTGGTCCGAGGAGACCAGCGCCGACGCAGCAAACTGGGCGCTGGCCTGGTCCAGTGTCTTGGACACGAGGCCCTGCACACACGGCAAGGAGGAAGATAGGAAGCTTAACAGGGGAACTCTGCCGCATGGTTCCAGTACAGACACTCACAAGTCTCACTGTCAAGAACTGCTAATGGCTTTGTGTGGACTTGCTTAAGTCCATCCCAACACCAATAACTATTAGATTTCATTTGAAATGCATCCCATGCAGCTTTAAAGGCGGAAAAAAAAATTTAACGCAGAAAGAATTGGAAAGAAACGTGAGAGAGAAATGTGCTGAGATCATCGGTCAGTGGCGTGAATCTACAGAGCACAGCACTTTTCATGCCAAATAGGAACTTTTAATGTCCTGAGAACTCTTTTTTTTGACTTTCCCATGTCTATAGGATAACGACTGCATGGCAGATGATGACATAAGACCCTTTGGAATGGAGGTGATGGCGTCCATACTGACCTGTGTGTTGGCGGCGGAGGCTGCGTCGCTGACCTGCCACTGCTGCTGACTCTGCTCCAGCTGCTGCTTCTGCATGAGGGCCAGCTGCTCTTGGTGCTGCTGGTACTGCTCTACTGTCAACACTGAGACAAGACACACCCCGGTCAGATGCTGATACTGAGAGGGGTTAGGGATGCAACGCTACAGCGGGCCTAGGGTTCGGTAGGTATCACGGTTTTTGGGCCACGGTAACAATACGGTTTCGGTATCTTTATATTCAAGAAAATAATAATAATAGTATTTTCAGAGTATCAATAAGCAAATCAGACACCAGCTCTAGGTCTCTGGTACAATGTCAACTCATAAAACACATTCAAATTGATGGCACTCTTTACCAAAACATTTCTCTGTAGTTTTATCTTGTGTTTCTATGGAAAAGGCTTGCATGGGCGCAGTTGAAAAAAAATAAAATAATAAAAAAATAGAGAAATGCTGTGCGGCTGACGTGACCAGTGGAACTGCAACAGATTAGATAGGAAGCGCGCATTGGCGATAACATAGCGCATACCACTGCATCCCTAGAAGTGAAGCAGGTACACAATGTCTACAAAACAACAGACCCAACGTTTCAACAACCAAAAGCCAAACCAACAAACCAAAAGCCGCTTTTATACAGAGATCCCGCAATACTGCCAGAAGGAAGATCCGTCTGACACAGCTTTGCTCTCTTACACTGAACCAAACAAAGGCGACATAATGCCGCCTGTGTGTGTGATTTTAGATAGATGCCGGCATGCCATGATCATGGGGTTGTGTCACACAACAGCGTCGGCCTCTAGTGTGACGTATACCATAGAGTTCAGGAGAATCACACTGATTTAACAAGCTTAATTAAAATGATCTCATCTAACGAACGCTGTAGGCTATGGTGAGGACGATGCTGACTTACTGACAGCGTAGCTGTGAGACACTGGCGATGCACGACCTGCACGGCACAGAGCGCACCGTACTGTAACAGTCATCTCATGCCCATTTCCCCCACTGCCCATTCCGTGTCCATGCTCCAGGCTCTGCCAGAATCTTGTGCACAAGGCCAAAAGCTTGAACAAAAGCTTTGACTAAATGACATCAATGTAATGTAATATCCAATAATCGCATTAGACAGACACCAGCCTAACTGAAAGAATTTACTTTTAAAATCCCTTTCATAAGGCACAGATTACAGCTACAGGTCAGGAACCAACGCTCCCCACCACCAGGCCAATTTAAGATTATATTTGATCTGCAGCAGAGCAATTCCAAAGTGTCGATAAGAGCTTAAAAGGTCTTTTGATTTATGGGCATTATTTCTTGTTAAAATGCAGCAATTGTGGTGTGACTCAAAGAATATTTGAGAAGATAGAGGACAAATATCAGGGCACAGATTGACCTGGGACGGCGCCCGGCCGCGGGTCTCAGGCAAATAAAGTTTGATAGATGGTTGTGATTGGTTAAACCCATTTTTTCGCAGGCAATAAATAGAATAAACAGCCCATGGCGAGAATGAAATAAATTACATATTTTCGGAAAGCAAAATATCACGTTGGATATGTATAGATAGATAGACAATTTAGTCATCTGCAGAGAGAGAGTTACCAAATATGGTTTCAAGTCTGGTTGCACTTGATGTAAAATGACCTCAACTTGTCACCAGAGGGTTGGTGGTTCATTCCCAAAAATAAACAGAGAACGTTTCACCGCAACTACTGCAGTGAAGATGCTCAGAATCACCCCGAAGTAGACTGACAAGTAGAAGAATTTACACAAATATAACTGAGACTGACAAACCAAGTGTGGGAAAAATACATGAACAAATCAAATGCCAAACGTGCAAGATTGAACACATTCATTTATGATTCATGACATTCCTCAACATAATAGGTTATGGCAGCGGTGCTCACTAAAATATCGTAACAAAATGAGACTATTTTGACAGCCCAGCAATGTCAGTATAAATCTAGAGATGTGTATTAAAACAGAATCATCATCAGGTTCAGATGACGCAAACTCAGGACAAAATCAACGACTTGGAACACTCCTGCACAGCAACAAAATATCTATTAATTTAGCATACTTGAGTGGAAACCCTGCATACTCTATACTACAAAGACTGTGTTACATACAAATATTTTAGAGGGTGCCTTTATAAAAATCAATTTCAAATGGGGCAACCGTTAATCTATCTTACACTGTACACAACTACCACAGGACTCCCAAATACGTCCAATCTTTCTCCACGACGATGACCAGATTTGAAGATAGTGCTCAGCATGGCACAAATTTAGTACAACTGTGGAACGATGAATTCTCCAGGCCTTGCTGTGTCAGAGCTGCACACAAATCAGACAATGAGAAATGCCCCCCTCGACACCTGGGCCAATTACCCACTATCCTGGACACCTTCCTTCCAATCAGATGAACTTATGCAAATTATAAAAACCCAACAATGAGCTGAACAGACAACCGAAACAGAAACTCAAGTTCCTACAGATCTCTAGACAGTCTGCCATTGCCAGTCTCTAAAGCCACAACTTGAATTAATCAGAAGCACGACAGCTTTAAGTAGTCCAAGAACGCATGTATGCATTATGAGCCCGTAACATATTCACAGACCAACTTATCATACTTTAAAACACTGTCCCCAGCCTGGTTCGGCCTGGGGCGTTTAATATTCTAGAAGCTCCTTTTCTGTGGCTCTCAAGAATCAATTTATACAAGAGCATGTCTAATTGACTAACCCATACCAGGAGAGCAGAAATTGATGTATTCTAATTAGAAAAGTACGTCTGAGGCAAAGGCATCGTTTGATATACCAGCGGGCCAAAACCTACTAGTCCACAATCTACCTTTGAAACGGCTCAGAAGGGGACGCAGAGCAACAGACTAAGCAGCAGCAAAAAAGCTTTAAAGTCAAATTTTGCCCCTTTGCATTGGACATCACACACCCACACCCTTTCATGCATGACGAAATTTTCCAATTATGGCTCTCCCTTTATGCAGCGCACACTACAAAGCCGAATCAGGTCGGCTGTTGAGCTTTCACACCAGCAGCTTTTAAGTTTTTACAGGGAAATGGAGGCAGAGTTATAAGAGATGACAGCGACAGGCCTGCAGTAACCCTGCAATTATTTAATCCCAATCTCCAGAACTTTCATGCCACGCACGAAAGGTTAATTTGTGGTTTGAAAACATCCAGCACCCAGGTCGATTTACAGCCCTAGATAGACGGAGTACTCCTCTATAAACCATTTCATTGTTGGTGGCGGGGTCCATCTTTCCCAGGAAGAATACAAAGATCAGGCACAAGCAAGGAATGAAAAGCCTCCGTGGTGCATTTGACAAATCAGCGTAGGTTAGTAAACTCAGGAAATGGATGACTATTAAAGAAAAGAAAAATGAATAGTACGATAACCTTGGATAATAAAATCACCACCTCAACTGACCAAGAAAAACAAATCAATCAATGAGAAGCTAAATGAAAGTGACTGTCTTAGTGCGAAGACGAGGAAAATGTAGAAGTGAAAATTTTTTCAAAAAAACATCCCAGTTTCAGATAGATTTTTGGGACTTGTAG
Organism: Zeus faber; assembly: GCF_960531495.2. Lineage (NCBI taxonomy): Eukaryota > Metazoa > Chordata > Actinopteri > Zeiformes > Zeidae > Zeus > Zeus faber. The sequence goes on along the minus strand of NC_137206.1, from coordinate 24,676,356 downwards.
TGTAATCCACCCAGCACAGACAACCTTATGAAATGACATTTTAAATACACTGCTCAAAAAAATAAAGGGAACACAATCATTACAATGTAACTCCAAGTCAATCAAACTTCTGGGATATCAACCTGTCCAGTTAGGAAGCAACACTGATTGTGAATCCATTTAACCTGCTGTTGTGCAATAAGCAAGATAACCCCTATAAAGGAATGGTTCTACAGGTGGTGGCCACAGACCACTTCCCTGTCCTCATCTTTCCTGGCTGATTTTTTGTCACTTTTGCATTTTGCCAGTGCCCTCAACACTAGAGGTAGCATGAAGCGGTGTCTGCAACCCACAGAATTTGCTCAGGTAGTGCAGCTCATCCAGTTTCTGCTCAAACTGTCAGAAACAGACTCCATGAGGGTGGTATGAGGGCCCGAGGTCCACAATTGGGCCCTGTGCTCACAGCCCAACACCGTGCAACCCGATGGCATTTGCCAGAGAACACCAAGATTGGCAGATTCGCCATTGGTGCCCTGTGCTCTCCACGGATGAAAACAGGTTCACACTGAGCACATGTGACAGACGTGAGAGTCTGGAGACGCCATGGAGAACGCTCTGCTGCCTGCAGCATCCTCCAGCATGACCCCTTTGGCAGTGGGTCAGTGATGGTGTGGGGAGGCATATCCTTGGAGGGCCGCACAGACCTCCATGTGCTAGCTAGAGGTACCTTGACTGCTATTTGGTACTGGGATGAGATCCTCAGACCCATTGTCAGACCATATGCTGGTGCAGTGGGCCCTGGGTTCCTTCTGATGCATGCCAATGCTCGGCCTCATGTGGCTGGAGTGTGTCAGCAGTTCCTGCATGACAAAGGCCTTAATGCTATGGACTGGTCTGTCCGTTCCCCAAACCTGAATCCAATCAAGCACCTCTAGGACATCATGTCTCGTTCTATCCAATGATGCCACGTCGCACCACAGACTGTCCAGGAGTTGAGTGATGCCCTGATCCAGGTCTGGGAGGAGATCCCTCAGGAGAACATCCGTTGTCTCATCAGGAGCATGCCCAGACGTTGCAGGGAGTGCATACAGGCACCTGGAGCCCACACACACATTACTGAGCCTCATTTTGAGTTGTCTTGAGGAATTTCCACAGAAGGTGGATCAGCCTGTGATCTGATTTTTCCACTTTTATTCTGAGTATGATTCTGAATCCAGACCTCCATGGGTTAATGATTTTGATTTCCATTGATCATTCTTATGTTATTTTGTTCTCAATGCATTCCACTATGTAATGAATTAAGATTTTCAACTGGAATATTTCATTCATCGAGATCTAGGATGTGTTGTTTAAGTGTTCCCTTTATTTTTTTGAGCAGTGTATATGTTAACAACAATGATCCTGTCTCAACTTCATGGTACAACATACAGCAGCGTTGGGCCACATGTGATTGGTAAGACTAACAGGGAATGTTGCTCCATATCACCCTGTATAGCGAGGGGGGGTGTTTCAGCATCATGACTGACCGACCTGTGCATGTGAAGAGAAGCTGAACTCTAGTACATGGACAGCACATGATCCAGGGACACCAACGATTAAGGTGAAATAGATTTACCGTTAAGCCATCGCTTCCATAGAAAACGCTCTACTACAATCGTGAATCTGGATGAAGAAAACCGATAACTCACCATTAACACGGGTGGGGGCGGGTACGGTTCGGTTCTGTGAGTGGATTCCTCCGGCCGGGGGCCGGGCTAGTCCGGGTGCCGTTCGGCTAAAGCCCCTCAACCCTCTGCGGGATGTTTTTCCTTCACCCGAGGGGTGCTGGGAAAGCGTCCGTGGTCTAAAATGCCTCCAGCGGCATGACTTGATGTTGAGCAGAATCCGACTTAAGTCGTCCGACGAGGGCGATGTGGCGGGGGGGAGGTGGGAGGAGCAGTTGGGGTCCGAGGTATTGGTTTCTGAGGTACTGGTGTTGGAGTTGCGGAGTGGAGAGCTGGGGGGCGAGGCGGCCAGCGGCTCGGGCTCCGGGTCCGAATCGAGGCTCTGAAAGACGCCGTCCAGGTCTGTGTGTGCCCGGTCCAGCAAGACCCTGCAACCAAAATAAACCTTTAGAATTCAATCGACAGGGGCAGAGAAGGAGAAGACACTTCATCAATGGAAGACCTTTTACTTCAGTAAAGGTATAAATAATGTTTTATTTTTAACCTTTGATTAAGCAGAAAGGTCTCATTTACAAGAGAGTCCTGATGAAACTGACACAAAAAGGTAAAAGTACCACAATGACATTTCTACTGAAGTGAAAGTTTCTATGTACTTAAAAGTTCGGGCTGTAACGATAACCGCATTACCACAAATACCACGGTGATGTGAGATCACCGCGGGGTTGAGCTCATTATCATCACCACAAATAATATAATATAAATAAATACATTTTTGTATTACATTTTTTGCTGTTGAAAGGTACAGCAGTGCATAATGTATGTAATAAACACGATTATCATTTTTTCGTTATCATTGACTGTCTTCCATCCTATGTTTGAGGGCTTCTAGAGAAACCAAACTTTTCAGATGCTCCGCTCGTCACTTTGGCGTCACACGCCGAGGGGGAGGGACAGCCCATTAAACATTCATTTTCTAGGGTTGTACACGAGTCAGCATTTTGTCAGTCGATTCAATTGAGCTGTTCAAAACACACAAGGCTAAAAACACACTTTTTTTGTTGTTTTGAAGCAACACAATTGAAATGTTATCCCTGTGCATTTTGTAAGCATCTATCTGTTTTATCCTGTTATTGTAATGCACTGACTGAAAAAAAGTAACCCCCCAATTCCACGGGGATACTTTGCTTTTTCATACCGTCTCAGCCCTACGTAAGTAAGTACTTGTCATATCAAGCACTTTATTACATGGCTTACATATAACATATTACATGGCTACCGGCGCTTGACTAAAGTGTTAATTGCAATTATTTGTTGATGATAATGACCAACTAAAATTTCACTTTGTGACAGCAGTTGTGCAGACGACCAGCACTGAGCAAGTAAACTAATCCAAACGAAACAAAACATGAAAACAAGCTTCTGTTATGAGTGTAGGCCCACATACACTTACCTGCACAGACAAAACTGAGTTAATTATTTGCAATATGATTAACTGTTTGATTTATAATTAAAATGTCACCTAGCAGAAATGCTTTTGTCACAAAAGGCATACAGCGAGCTCCAACCTCCCTCAGGGAACCCGCTAAGTTGAAAGATGAAGAGGAAAAAAACAAAAACATTTCCAATCTTGTGTGCGTGCACGAAAACAGACAGTCTGACCCAAGTTAATCTTGTCCCCGTCATCTGGCAGTGAGTCTGGTGCCGGCCAACTCAAATCACAACTCTTTATTCGATATAATTACTGATGGTAATACCAGACAAAAGCCCTGGCACGTCACTGTTGTTTTATTGCCAGCGGCGAGGTAGAAAGTCTGACTTTCTATCTCCCGGCCCCAGATGTTCATAAATCCCCAAATGAACCTGTCGTCTGCACACCTGCCCACCGGATTTTAGATCTCCACTCTGCACCAAGGTTTGCATTTTTTCCTTCAATGCTGCGGCTAGACCAACGAAACATGGCAAAGGTAATGCAGAAAATGTGTTTTCATACAGTGTTGTGTGAACGTGGCTTCGTAAACAATCAATGTATTTCAAATGTGATCGGAAAGTGTTTGTTTTTTTCCACTGGGCGGTGGCGCACATAAGCACATGTCCCAGATCAAACTATTGCTGTGCTTAAAAATAATAAAGCCAACAGGGGGCACAGCAAGGGCCAATCCCTACATCAGTCATATTGTTTCAAGCTGTGTGGGTCGGAATTTGAATATAATTACACATAGAGGAAAAAATAAGCCTTCACCAGCAAAATTTAAGGCCAAGATATGAATGAGCATTGTATTTTTTCCGTGCACTTGGTAATAGGGGAGCTTGTACCGGAACACCAGTTTTACTCTGCCATGGAAGGTTAAAAGCATGAAAAGAAACCAGTTTAACCCGAGAACACATAGGCAATTTCAACCCTCTAGAATGCATATGGTGGGTCAAAAATAACAGCTTAAAATGTGTTTATTTATATCATTTTAGGTGATTTAAATATGGTGGCTTGAAAAACAAAGCAAGAAAACAGGCATTCTAGGGTTAAATCACCTCCACATGCTTTTGAACTACTTGCAACCATCAACTCAATTACAACACTCTTGACACGTCACTCGAAGTCAAGTCAAGTTTGAGTCAAGTCGACTCAAAGTCACTCGTCTAATATCAGTAACTAAAATAGGTCAAATAAGTTGCGTCTGACATAAAGGAAGCGGGGCGCTGGTGGGAGCTCACCTTCCCCCTCTGCCGGTTCGACGGCGGGCCAGGCCCACGCAGCGCCGCGGCACCGTCAGCGAGGTCAGGCAGTAACGGAAGCGCAGGTCACCCTGGCCGCCGTCGGATGGACTCACCCAGGGCCAGTCGCCGCCCTGATCCGGACAAGACTGGGGCGGGAGGCGGAAGAAAGTCAAGCTTTATTCATACTATACTTTTCAAAAGGTTGGAAAGTCCTTCACAGATTAGGAAAAAAATGGGACAACAGGCCCATTTCAATTAGATTGAAATATATGATAAATCAAATAAAATACAAGGAAAAAAATAAAAAATTCAAAGACAAAGTGGAAAATCAACATGAGTGGATCAAATAAAATAGAATTGTTAGAATAATAGTATAAAAGCATTATATATTTTCTACAGGAAGAGGTAGACACTTGGCACTAGATTATTCTATGATGAGTTATTCTAGCAGTTTGTTTGTTGCAGTGATTACATTCTAAACCATCGCCATTTGCACCAGAACACCATTTTTACTCTGCCAAGACTAGGGATGCTCCTAACGACTTATTTCTTTGTTAATTAAATGGAAGTTTAAATTTAGAAGTCTAAAAGTCTGAAAACCCCCTGCATATATCATTAAAAAAAATATATATATATTATATATATTATAGCCATTTGAAACCATTAATCACATTCTTCAGTTACCAAATTAAATTTAAAATCTTTCAGGTACTATCGCCCCCCCCCCCCCCCCCCCCGGACCAGGCGGAGGCGAGCCCAATGAGGGGACCCTTGAGAGGGGGCGCCGACACCGTGAAAACCATAGTTTTTACAGTTTTACGAGATGGCATCTGTCACTTTCCACACCGCTGGCTTAACTTGTGGAGCAAACAGGCCAAATCTGTGTGTGTGTGTGTGTGTGTGTGTTTAATCCGGCATGTTAACATTAACAGGGCTGAATCATTTTTTATAAAGCAACATTTGACGAGGAAGACATAATATTTCAGTGCAAATTATGTCAATATGGTATATAAATGTGTACACAAATTAAATTATACGTTTAACTGACTACTATTGATGGTACCGCCTAGCGAGGGTAGCAACATTTAATCGACTAGTTGAAGAATCATGTGCACAACTGGTTGTTATTTAAATGACAATTTTAAAATAAATTCAGCAATTAAAACAATAGAAATAAATCATATCATTGTACCAATTTAATTATTATTATTATTTTTTTTAAACCCAGCCAGCAGCACTGTAGGCAATGCAAACGTTTAAATCTACTCCAAATATTGCAGGATGTTGAAAGGGACGGGGGGGGTGAAATGAAACAAGAGAAAGAGAAACAAGGGATTTGGAGGCAGAGCCAGGAGCGCTGGCAGGGAGCGCCACAGCGAGGGAACTCACAGCGTAGTACTGACAGCCGGCCTTCCTCCTGAATGCATAGCAGCCATCTGGGTCGTTCTCTTCCTCCGCCTCGGAGGAACCTGAATGGATCTGACGGCGCGAGAGAGAGCGAGAGAGAGCGAGAGCGAGAGCGAGAGCGAGGAGACACGACAGGTGATCAAACAGAATCACTCGAAATAGAATCACTGGAAAACCGCGGTTGTCTCTTTTTTTGTTGGGTACATTTTCGTAATCGTACAGAATTTTTTATTTGTTTGTCAGGAGGAGGGAATCCCCAGATACAGGGGCTGTGCACAAAAAAACCCAACAACAGCTACAGCTTCCTGTTTTAGGATTTGAACACATTAACCGTTTAACACCTTTCAGTGATCTCACATTTATAGTCACTGAAAATGTTATTATTTGTATCTGACCTGTATCATGAAGTACCTGACGAGTACTAAGAATGAGTGCTCAGTACGTTGAAAGTGACATCACCACTCATCATCCACCAGAGCTGGAGCCCACCTGCGAGAAGGGCTCGTCGTCCGAGCTGGGGAAGTCGTACTGATTCAGGTCCTTGGGGTTGAACACGGAGGGGCCTAAATGCTGCGGCGCTGCTAGGGGCTGGATCTTGGGTTTTTTCTCATATTTCCTCTTGGTTCGGACCACCTCCATCTTCTCCGGCTGGAAGGGAGTGAGAAAAAGAAACGGAGAGGTTAGTAATTAACATTAGCTGCTGAATCGTAATCAAGCCTTTTGTCCAAAAACTGAAATTGAAGACCTGTCTTGTCACGTGGACCCCGCCTGCTCTATTCTCTTCATAGGGGGGGGCTGGGCGCCTAGAGAGAACCCCCGTTTATAGGATGAAAATTTTTCCCTATGGATTTATGAGGTTGTTTTTGTGTGAATCTGTTCCATTGTTGTGGTAGAAAAAGCAAGGACAACATATTATAGCACACAGTCATACACTTTTCTACAATTTATACAAGTGGAAACTGCTTATAATGATCACGGTTATAGTGATCAATGGCTTATATGGATCAAAAAGCTTGGGACCGAATCATTCATAAAAAAATGCTGTTTCATTAATTCGCTAATATTAATCAAGAAGTTCATTGACAGTGTTCATTTCAATAACATATGGCAAAAACTATGGTAATTAAATTATTTTTTAACTTTACTCCCATGATCCCTTTCCTCGCGGTAACTGATCTGCAGTGGGCAGACCGGGGCCAACCAGTGCTATAGCCCCGTCAGGATAAACAGGCAGATTAGAGCAGCCACGCCCCCACCCCTCCATTTATTTATAAATAAATAAAAACAGTGTATTTATTTTTGCTGTATTTATTTTCCTTTTTTTGGAGCCATTGGTACCATTAGATGATAATCTGCATCAGAAAAAAAAAACTGATTATAATAATCATCTGCTTATAGTTGTGAATTTGACACGGACAGATGTGATCACTATAACAGGTTTCTACTGTATAGGATTTGTGTCCGACCACTGCAAAACTCGCCATCTTGCGCATTTCTAAAATGGCCAGGGGCAGCCAAATAAGTTGGAAAAAAACCCTTTCTTGAGAGAAAATGAGATTTTTCCTTTGAGAGTTTCGTTTAAAGCGAGAGTCCAGGTGAAGATCGTTCATCCATATTCCATGTGATGTGAAGTCACAATGTGAAACCGTTTTGATAGAATTCATGATTCAAATCGTACTACTCTTACACACTGTTGTGAAACGGCAAAGAAAAACCCTTCGCGTCACGCACCTACGTCACTTCTGTAAACAGCCGGTTAAAGAGCAGCATGGGGGTGTTTCGGTCTCACTTGTCTGTGAAAACTTCCTTCTGTATCGTTATGGATTACGCATAGCGTGTGGCGGAAGCTCTGAATCATATTTCGGACCTTAATCTGGCCAGTGTGATAGATCCAAGGTAGTGTTAGCAGCGCGTACTGGACTTCAATTTCCGTGACGATGATCAGTTCTCCGACAGCGACGCGGAGAACAACAGCAATGCTGAATGTGATATTATTCTTATATATTAACATTTCAAGCAGCAGATTTCAAACTTAATGTGACGATGAAACGGAATATTTTCAAGAACCACCGGTTGAGACCGACGATACATCCGTTTTTGTTACAACGGAGGAAGTTGATGAGGTGACGAAGTCTGTTGAGGTTGGTGAGAGATTTTCAGATATTCATATTAGATATTCATAGAGACTCATTATTGATAGACTCTACATTTTGTTGTGTTGTTTGTACTTTTAAACACCAAAATAATTCCACTTTATAAAACATGTATGTTCTTGCAGTTAAATAAAAGCTTTTTTAAAAACAAAATGGGTTGTGTTTTTGAGCTGTTCGTGATTGGCCCATTCAGCAGTATTTTAATTAGCCATGAGGCTTTGTTTGTCCGCCAAACCCATTTACATTCTGGGACCTGGCTGAATGAACCTGGTGTGGGTTTGAAAAAAAAAAAAAGTTTGCTTCACCCTTGTCATTAACAAATCATAGGTTTAAAAATATTTACTTGATTTGCACAAGTGACACCTTGTTTGGAAGCTGATTCTCCACTTTCAAATGATGCGAGAAAAAAAAAATCTCGAAAGCTGCCAAATGACAAAAGGGTCATTTGGTAGTACACGGTGAGTCGCATTTAAGCAATATTTGACCTATTCCAATAGCCATGCTAATAGCACGTGCTCAAGTCAAATGTGAAGTTGGATTGGATTGGTTGGATTTGCATTAATTATTGCTCTCACCAAATCTCTCTCAATTTCCTGGAAGGAGTGAATATTGATTTGGGATGAAGATCAACGCAACAATATAGAGCGAATTGGTGATCTTGTGTTTGGATCGGTCCTTGGGAAAGTGTTTACTCTGCAGTCTGCTCTGTAAGAACTGCATTCAGTGGAGTGTTTGGATCTGTGTCCGTGTGTGTAGTACAGGGCATTGATATGCAGATGGTGGCACGCGCCAGATGCCGCAGCCGGGCCAGATGGCCGCCCACCCCCCCAGTCGGCCGACCCCTTCCCTGACTCAACACACTCCTACTCTGCTGGGGTTAGTCAACGCTTAAGAGTTGTTAAGCCTGGGGGGGAGGGGGCATTACAGGAAAGAAGTGGGAAGGATCTGAGGACGTCACAGTGGTGGGAATAGTCGCTGCAGCGGTGCGAGTGGGGGTAGCGTTACACAGATGAGGGAGCTAAAGAATAGGAAGTGAAGGGGGAGGCAGGGGAGATAATTAAGTGATAATGGGAGGTGGTGCGACAGGACAAGTTGATGAAGCGCTGTAGTAGCAAAGCAGATGGTGACTCGGGTTCAAAATGAACAGAGTCTGCGGTGCGTGTTATCGATTCCCCCGACCCCTTATCAGCATAACCTTCATAGGAGTTATTAACGGGCAGTAAGTGAGTAGCATGAGGTTGTCGTACAGTTGAAACGGGGTCGTGACATCACACACAGTGGGCCTGTTCATTTCAAGGATTTGACTGTAAAATGCACATGATCGTTTTCTGCCTTTGTATTTCCCCAAAAACAAAAATATTTGAGTCATCTAAAACTCCAAAAGTAAGGCAAACTCATTGTTTCTCAATTTGTTTAATTAACTATTGATTAATAATAAAAATCTATATATGATTAAAACAAAAAGTTTGGACCCAACACATGTGACCCACTGCAGCAAAACCCGCTATCTTGCGCAGTTCTTCAATCGCCAGGAGCAGCCAAATAAGTTGAAAAAAACCTTTCTAGAAGGAAGATTTTATTTTTCAAGATTCGTGTTCCTTTGTGTTTTGTTTTTTTTATCTCTCAACATATCTTCAAAACAGAGTTTGATTTATAAATAGTAGAAAAATGTTAAACTGTGGAGTTAAATATTCCCGTTAGATTACATGGGGAAACACAGTTCACTTACCAAGATGCTGAACAATGCTGATCGATCGTTTCCTTTAAATTGACAATCCAGGTAAAAATCATTCATCCATATTTTATGTGATGTAAAGTCACAATGTGAAACTGTTTTGATAGAGTTCAACCTTTAAATCTGAAGATTTTTACACACACACACACACACACACACACACACACACACACACACACACACACACACACACACACACACACACACACACACACACACACACACACACACTTTTGAAGGGGGCATATCCCAACGTATACCGGCGAAGAAGTCATGCTGATGTCATTTCCGTCATGCCGAGGATCCAGTTCCACTTGTCTGTGAAAACTTTCGTCTCCGTGTTACGTATTACAAGAAGTGGGTGCCGGAAGATCGAAATCATATCGCGGACCTTAATCTGAGCAGTGCGATAGATCCAAGTCAGTGTAAGCAGCGGGTCCTGGACTTCATATTTCTAGATGATAGTCAGTTCTCCGACAGCGACACAGAGAACGACTGTGAAACTGATTCCGGCGTTATCCTGGACTTGGAGAAGATTTCAAACAGTGGATTTCAACCTGAATGTGACAATGAAACGGAATATTTTCAAGAACCACCGGAGGAGACTGAAGACACGCCGTTGTTGTCACAACAGAAGAAGTTGACATGATGAAGTCCGTTGAGGTTGGTGATGGTAATGGACAAGATTCCCAATTTTACCTGCAAATGCAGCCAGGGTGGAAAAGAAAATGCAGAGGCCCCAAACAGGCTCTCAGAGTGTAGCTGGGGTAGGGTTGGAGTTAGCCCACACAACTCCAAGAACTTCGAAGATATTTGGCAAACACACATAGACAGAGGCTGATATACAGAGATTCATATGTGACCCTCCGCGTACTTTAAGGTCATTTGGCGGCTCTGAGATTTTTTTTCCCCTCGCATCATTTGAACGTAGGAGCTTTCTTCTTCGCCGTTTCACAACAGTGGCTCAGTGTGTGTGTTTAAGTAGTACGATTTAAAGGCTGAATTCTATCAAAATGGTTTCACATTGTGACTTCATATCACATGGAATAGGGATGAATGACCTTCACCTGGACGCTCGCTTTTAAAGGAATCGGTCGGCTTTTGCTGTGGTGGGAGACATATTATTGATACTCTAGATTTTGTTGTGTTTGTTGTGTAATTCCTCTTTCATAAAACATGTATATTCTTACTGTTAAAAGCCTTTTTAAAAACAAATGATGTGTGTCGATGAGGCTGTTCAACATTCCCTCAAAACACAAGAACAATGCAGAGAATGCCCCATTCAGCAGTGTGTCGAGTGGCCATGCGGTTATGTTGGTCCTCCACCATTTGCATTCTAGGAGCTTGCTGAATAAAGCCAAATGTGGGTGAAAACTTTGAAGGTGATTATCTCAGAATCACAGTTTGTCACACCCTTGTCATTAACAAGTCATAGCTTTAAAAATGTTTGCTTGATTTGCACAAGTGACACCTTGTTTTGAATCTCTGATTCTTCACTTTCAAATTATGCAAAAAAAAAAAAAAAGAAGTCAAAACCCACCAAATGTACCTGAAGTCTGTGGTGGATCACATATAGTATTAAAATGTATTGTAGATTGTTGGCTATGCCTATGCCTTCTAGGGACATGAATTCAAACGACTTTGCAAGGTACAGTCACGTGAATAGCAGTTGCCATGGGAACGTCAATTAAGCCAGCACAACAGACCAAACCAGCAGGCAGTGTTGACATTTGTGTTTATAAATTTGAACCCCCCCATCGGATTTATTTCATTTTGCCTAGTGCTGCAAGGTCTCATGGGATGTCCAACGTCGGACAATGAACAATCTATGCTTTCTACTGTTCATGTTTTCTTTTGTCTTTTTTTGTAAATTGGTTGACCTTTCACACCAGACAGGAAAGCCAAAATATTACCTTCTTGTAGTCCTTGATGTCCAAGTGCTCCTGGTGTCTGTACTGGTTGTTGCTGGACGGGGGGATGATGGGAATGGTGTAGACGGGCTTCACCAGGGCGCACTGTGCCAAGGCCTCGGCCATGACCTCGCTGCCGTAGTCTGGCATCACATTCCTGATGAGACAGGAAAGCGGAGGAAACATGGAAGGCAGAAAAGTTAAGAGGAGTCGGCTTCACCTGTGGAGGGCTTCATCACAGGAGCTTAAAAAGGCCTTACAAAAAAATAAAATAAAAAAAGTAATGAACCCATCACAGATAGACCGATGTGCAAGTCCCCAGTGTGGTAAAAAACATTCAACACATCCTCTTAGAGAATGGAAACATAGAATTAAAAAAACAAAACAGTAAAATCAAGTAGTAGAAAGACAGCAGAAAAACCAGCATCACCTTTATGTGTTACGTGTTATCTTTTGATCGTGATTTGTGTCCACATCAGGTGTTGTCCTGGTCATGAGTTTAAAAGTGAGGTATGCCCCAAACTAACAAACCACTTCTGCAACATCTTGATCAGAGACGTTCAAATATGACAAATAGCTTTCAGTGGACAGAACCAAACATGGTATCAGGTTTATATTCATATATCTGCAGCACAACACCTGTGTGCCTCTTCCTCAGTCTAATGTGATGAGGCGGAGCACAGGGACCATCTCTTCAGAATAGAGTAGTTTAGTTCAAGGGGAGGAAATTGGCGTGACTGCCAGTGGGAACCAGATCGTGATAACAGGAGGAAATTGAAATGTCACAACAATAAATAAATAAAATAAAAGAGAATCCACAGAAGACCGCTCCGCTTCAAGCTCACGCTGACAACTACTTTCAGAGGAAATTAATTTCTCTCGGATGTCATGCGGAGATGGATTGAATGGGAACCAAGGGAGAAACGTGGGGGATTTAAATACAAAGATAAATAAACACTATCTATCTATCTATCTATCTATCTATAAAACTACTCAAATGCCCTCGTAAGAGTAGCGATGGAAACTTCGTGGGGGATTTAAATACAAAAATAAATAAACACTATCTATCTATCTATCTATCTATCTATCTATCTATAAAACTACTCAAATGCCCTGGTAAGAGTAGAGATGGAAACTTCAATAGGATAATTTCCTCTGGACACCTTGATAATGTACTTGTGTAATTGTGTAGCGAACAGCGCCTCCAATTAACACGAGTATCTGACTATAAGCCAACGTTTACACACTGCTCTCCTGTTGACGATCATATAGACAATCATATAGACAAGTGTTGGAATGGCCTCTTCATAGACTTTAGCCACAACAAGTTCAAAACAAGCCTCATCAATCACAAGCAATACAAACTCCCAGAATGCCTTGTAAGAGCGATTACAAGCCCACCGTTATCAGCCAATAGCTTCTCAGCAGCGGGAACAGTAGTAAATGCTCAGAAAGTCGTAGGGCACGGACACATTCTATTTCTCCTTTGCTGGAAATTCACCTGCCTTTAGCTCAACCACTGGTCTAAATTGGATCATAGGTTACAGAAGAACTTAAACTCAAGATAGGTGATTAGAAATTCTAAAGAATTTGAGGCAATACAACACTACAATGTCTGGTGGTTCAGAAAACTTTTTTTTGGATATAATTGAGTATATTTTATTTAATCAAAATGTTAGTGAATTCTTGGGGGCAATAGCATTTTGTGTTTGTCGTGGGGCAAAGTAAACAAACATAACTATAGATATTTCTGACGGGCTTGTACAGAATGACAATTAAATCGTCAATCGACTGCCAATCTACATTTATTTTTTCTTAAATCTGCCAGGAAAATTCCATGCATTGAAACGGTGTACCTTGTAAGTGCAGTTCACAGTGTTCTGAAAGTGATCGTGGGAGTGGAGAGGGAGAGAAGGGGCAGACAGAGAGAGCCAGTCTCTCCTTCCCCGCTCAAGAGCTATTTTGAGCCCCTTTCACACATAGCTACTAGTAAACTACCGGGATAAGCTTTCTGGCACCGCTAGAAAGTTTCACTATTCACACATGCAGCTACATTCCAGAGTATTTCAGTCTCAAGCCTTTTCACATATGCCATGACAATGCCAGAATAGATGGGCAAAGGAACAGTCCAGCAGAAGTCACCCGGTGCACTTCGGTCCGCACCACCTGCCAGAGAGCGAAAGATGGGAGCAGCAGCGCATGCAGCTCATGCACTCGCGCACCAAGAGGATATATGTGGATGTAGCACGCAATTAAAATAAAAATGCCTGTGAAATAAATAAATGATGCAATAAATATATCAGAAAGTGTAATGTAAATACATAAATGAGTAAATAAACACCCCCAGCCCCTGCGTGCACCAGGCGAGGTGGAGGGATTCCGATTCATGGGTTCTTTCATAATTTTCACTGCGCCGCGGGGTTCCGTGAGACCCTCCTGTCTATTTACGCGCAAACGTCTGCAGTGGAAAAGCGATAGAGAATTGCAGTGGAGTTTTTTTTTTTTTACTGCTCCTTCAGACAGCCCACCGGTTCCTGAATCCCGTGCCATGTTTCCTGTGTTTTTATTTTAGATCTATATATTTTTGTGTTTCCTACTTGTATCAAACAATTATATTTTAAATAACTGGGTTAATTAAGGGACTGTCCAGTTCAAAACCCCACCCAATTTACAAAAGAAAAAAAAACAACCAAAAAAAACGCTGCTTGTCCACCCTGTCCTGTGCTGCATCAGCACATCTCCTCGTAGCTTTCCATTACTAGGGGACTTAATTTAGTAAAAACTAGATGTTTTGTGTCAATACTTTACTTGTAATTAATAAGAGACCGCATTTGGCAGATTATATTATGCACTATGCGAGTGCACCACACCCCCCTCCTCTTCACAATAGAATCTTAAATCAGCAACCACTGCCCTCCAGCGATCACCGATTGGAATTATGCACCATCACCCAAGCCTAATTTCTGAGCTTCAGGGACTATACTATATATTCTATTTATTTATTTAGTTATTTATATTTCCTGGGTACTGGTGACATTATCAGTCTCCACTTTAAAATACATGGATGAAAATGGAATTTTACTTAAAACATATAATATCGCCCGCCCCAATTTTCTTTAAATTTGTGTTAAAATGTAAATATTGAATGTCCTGCTGAGGACCTGTTCGAGGCCAGTCTCCTACCTCTTCTCCACGATCTCCAGCGTGAGATGCAGCAGCTCCCTCTTGCTCTTCTCCCGCCTCTTGATCATCTCCAGGATGGTGACGGCTCGGCTCAGGTCCCTGCGCAGCTTCAGCATCTTCTCGTAAGACGCCTCATCGTTCTTGCGGTTCTGTAAAGAAGTGGGAGTGGAGAACACCATCAGGATTGCAAACCCTGTGTCCACTATGTCCAAAACGTAAATCATAATCAGACAGGTCAGCCAGGGACCGTTGGCTGGTCTATGACGCCACTTCAGAAGCTGGTGGGGCTTTGACTACCAGCGTTACCCACTGATATTCAGCAGAGAAAACACTTGTATTAAAAAATCACCAGGATACAATTCCCATTGTTTCAATTTCTCAATCAATTTGAAAATGTAATACTGATACTTTGTTAGGTTTTGCAGCCATTTTCAGCCTAAATAAAAGACCCTAAAACCATAACCTGTGCAGATAAGGGGAAGTCACAATGTCATTGCGTAGGCCTTACTAGTCCAGACCCCATTTCGAGGAATAGGTTTGGGTTTTAGATGGTTCTTCACCCCTGGAGGGAAATGGCAATGGCCAGGTTTATATGGAAAGAACGCTGATTTGAGAAGAACACTGTTTCTCCAAACAACTACCGTCTAGGTGGCTGATTACACTTTTACACAGACCGTAGACATGAACACAGGCCCTTCCAACACTCCTACCTTCCTGGTCTGCATCTTCTCCGTCCGTCGGCGGAAGGCCACATAGGGGTCGTTGGTGCTGGAGCCGTCCCTCTTCTCCTGCTTGACGTTGGGGATGAGGCAGCCGGCCTTGCAGCTTTTCCTCTTGCGGCTCCAGTACTCAAAGACCTCCTTGATGAGCTCGTCATCTTCCTTCAGCAGCAGCTTGGCTTCCGTGAGGCTGACCAGCTGTGGGGCAACACGGCTCTTAAAATATACTATCTGGGAATTTCAACCAAAAGTTCTGATATCAAATGTGTAAAACATCTCAAATTGAATTGCAACTTGGTTTTCATGTTGGTGGTCTTTAATGGAGAAAATAGAATGGGTCAATAATTATGTTCAATGGCCCAAACTATTGGTTTAACTTGATGCTGATTAAAAGTAACCGATCAGATCGTCCTTTTTCGGTTAATAGAATTCCGGTATTTTTCCCTCAAACCTTGTTTTTCCATCATTGGCACTCAACCCGAGTGACTGGCATCAGAATCTTTTAAATTGATCCAGAATTGAGAGAACAGCTCGGCTCAACTCAGAATGGCCATGATGTAAAATGTGGTTGCAGTTAGAAGAATAACAGCGCTTTCCATTAAGTTCAAGTTCATCAAGTTAAAAAAATAAAATAAAAAAAAACATAGCAGGGGCGCAGAAAGGTATTGACGCAACACTTCATGGGGGAAAGAACACATGTAGCATCGCGTGGAGGGACATTAGCATCATGAGTGTCGTCATTCTGTACCTGCTGTCCGCTGCCTTTCTCCAGCCTGTCAATCATCTCCTCAAACTGCAGTGCCGTGATTTCCATTTTCTTCTTCAGCTTATTCACAAATGTCTCGTCCTCCGAGTCGAGGTCGTAGTCCGGCTGCTCGGCATCCAGACAGAAAGCTGTTGGGAGAGGGGGTGGGGGGAGGGGTCACTGGAGAGCCGAGCGGAGCCTGCAGGAGCAGGAGGGCCCTCAAAATGAACCCAGCGCCCATGCTCATGAATTTGATGAATGAATTACGTGGCCACTCAAACACTGTTGGATAATTAAAAAGTTGTATTTCGACTGGGTGGGGACGTGTTTTATTCCCCCGTGTTGAATATCTCTGCTCACTGGGTAATGCTGCCTCATGAGTGGCATTTGGCCCTGGCAATTAAGAACGGTGTCATGACCCACATCTACATAAGTTAATATGTTCAATGTTAACGCTGCTTTTACACCAGGCTGTTGACAGAATAAATAATAACTACTAAAAAGAACAAAAAAGGCAGTTAAACATTAAGGGAGAAAGTTATATTAATTGAAGATTTGACTACAACAGCTGTTCTATATTAAAATCTTGCAAGTTGAATCATACCACACACCAGCATGAAGCCTTAAAGTAGAGGTGGGGCCGTTCCAATATCGTATCGGGTGCCGTTAGTGACGTCATTCACTCATCGGACTTTCTGACTGATGTCACAGATCCATGTGCCGATCCAAATTCCATTTCCTAGCTTGAGCTAGACCATTAACTAGCCGTTTTTGCTAATTTGATAGTCTGCCTCAACTCTGCAAATAATTAACCTGTGCAGCGCAAAAAGTGAATAGGAGCTGGCAGTTAGGCAAACCAGTCATCAACAGTCACTGACTGAAGCAGCCAGTCAGCTGTGTCGGTCCTCAAAATAAGACTATAATATGCGCTACCATAGAACTTTTAGGAGATGTAGTTCTATTTATGCAACGCCACACTGAAACGAGTCACTGGATGAGGATTAAAAACTACACAGATACATCCTTTGGTTTGCCGGTTTTGTCCGGTTTCCAATCAAAATAATCCTACGTCAAGGTCACTGCCATACTGGAACGGGCAAGACTGGCCTGTAAACAAATACTAGTAAAAGGGGGAGCTGTGTTTTTTCTGGATAAAAAGCACTATAACATTTACATTTCTCAACCAATTTTAACAAGTCATTTTGATATACCTGTTTGTATCTGAAGGTAAAATGTAGAGTATGTAAAACCTACTTTAACATACAGTCCAAATAAATGGCTTTAGAATACATTTTAATGTAATGTATTTTTTGCATGTTTTTTTGCTCTTACAGCCTAATGTAACCTTACACATAATACCAACAACAAGAAAAAATAGCTCTGGTATCGCAATCAGTATCTGCAAATATGTATCAGAATTGGATTTGAACAAACAGTGGATTGGTGCATCTACATTTAAGCTAACGTTTGACAAATAAGAAATATCATGAAAGCCCAGACCATATCTAGTCTCATATCAAAATGTAGATTTTAAATAGATATATCGCCCAGTGTTGAGATAAAATCACTGACTCGCTTCACGGTACATGTGGCGTAAATTAGAGCCCAGACACATGTGAGAAGCATGTGACGATGTAGACAAAAGCCTTCAGTGAGAAATGAGGGCGCTTAAGCCTGCATGACAAAATATATTAATAGAGGGCTGAGACATTATGCAATATTGTTTTGTAGTCTCTCACTTGTATCACATCATCAATGAAGAATTGGGGTGAAGTAGCTCACGTTCATCTATTTTAAACTAGGAGATGAACCAAAAAAAGTGTTGAATTTGATGTTAACGATAAAAATCAATTAATTTTGGAAAATCCCGACAGTGATTACTGTGGAAAAAAACCAACTTTGTATATTTCCTTCCACTTCATAACATTCGATTTTATGAGTATAACCACATATGGCAAAACCGGTACTATCAAAGTGTGGCGTTCTTAGGAATGGTGTGTGTTAGACTTGGGCAGGTTGACGATTCAGTCGTCGACAGGACTTAAATGAAAGACGATTTTATTTTTTATCCGCCAGGGAAAATCCTGTCAAGCATTGAGATGGTATAAGTGCAGTTTACCGTTTTTGACCATAGTTCATGTTTTACAAGTGATCTGTTCCCACCCACGTGATAGGCCCCTCATGTCGCAAATCAGTGGCAGAACCGCTTTACAGCAATATTTAACATCACAGCGCTTGAACGTATCTGAGCATGGGCGTGAGCATGGGAGTGAGGGTCAACAAACATGGGTGCAGGAACATGGTGTTTCGGGAAATGAAAATTACGTATGCAACATTTGCTACGTCTACTACCACGCCGCCATAAGGTGAGGAGACGACCGAGCCGATTGCGTTTTACGATATAGGAGACACAGGTAGTGTCAGTACAATTTAATTTGCCTTTTAAGAAGAAGATTCTTTATTCATCACACGGCACACACACCACAACACATGCACTTGACGTGCGGCGACGGCTGGTTTTACTACCAGCGTTGGCCTCTGGCAAAAATGACATCCTATTTTGTTATAAATCGCAATTACAATGCTCAAATAGACAAGTACAAGCTAAATAATGTTTTTTGTTTATTATACTTATTTAAAAATCGTGACACGTCGGCTGTAGTATTTTAAGTAATTTGTGTTCTTCTAAACGTCAATGTGAAGTATATAGTCTAAAACAACTACAACCACAGAAATGGAATGTGACAACGACCCCAAAGGCACAAAGGGACAAGCTTTTTCAAGGTCCCCATTTAGATAAGGCTCCAAGTTAAGGGTCTTTATCTAATCTTCAAAGCCTTTTCTCTTTGTCTTTTCAAACAGTTACACAAAGCATTCAACCACACAAGCGCAACAGTCGTCTGGATTTTCTGATCTGAACAACAAATTAAATCAATGTTACCAATTCTGAGCACATTCATTGAGTTGCCTCAACATAGTCAAGTATAAATCAACTGTCCCAACAATGTGGGATTTCACTTTCAAAATAATGAGGATGAGCGTGTTTCAGCATGCTGGTCATTGAAGATAAATTACAGGTATAGTTAAAGTTTTCATGTTTTTCTCCTCCCAGTTCCAAGACCCTGCCAGGGGTTTCTGTAACATTTTAACCACTAGTCGATGAGCCACAACATTAAAACCACCACTTATAACCACTAATATAGTGTAGCTCCCCCTCATGCCGCCAAAACCGCTCTGACCCGTGGCATAGACTCCTGAAGACCTCTGAAAGTGTCCTGTGGTATCTGGCACCAAGACGTTAGCAGCAGATCCTTTAAGTCCTGGAAGTTGCGAGGTGGGGCCCCCAGGGATCGGGCTTGTTGTTCCAGCACATCCCACAGATGCTTCATCAGACCTTAACCCCGCCCATCCACATGATGTAGAAGAAAACGTGATTCATCAGACCAGGCCACCATCTTCCATTGCTCCATGGTCCAGTTCTGATGCTCACGTGTCCATTATAGGTGCTTTCGGTGGTGGACAGGGGTCAGCATGGACACTCTGATGGCTCCCATACACAGCAAGCTGCTATGCACTGTGTGTTCTGACACCTTTCTATCATAGCAGCATTAGGTTTTTTTGGACCAAACCGTTCTGGGGACTCCCTGGGGGGAATGAGGAACTGGTGAGGTCCCCGGAGAATTAAATACCTTCAAGGGCTTTTTTTCTGGTGGCATTCACACCGCCAAAAGGAACTCTGAAGTGACCTCAGCCAATAGGGTTGCAACATGACTTCGGATTTCTGAAATGTAAAAGTTTGTTCCGACTTTCGTAAGGCACCGACTTCATCCTTACGTTTGTGATCTAAGGGATGCAACGCTACACGGTATGTTATCGAACCGTTCGTAGGCACCTTACGGTTCAATACGATATCACGGTAGAAGTCCACCGGACGCATCGGCACAGAGTGCGCTTAGTCCACGCATCCTATTGAATCCCCTGTTGGAGCTCCACTGACCACAGCAGCCGCACAGAGCTGCCATTTCTCTATTTTTGCAGGAAAGGTCTATTTCTTTTCAACTATGTGCGGCTACGCAGCCTTTTCAATAGAAACAAGAGTGCAATCCATCAAGGTGTCCAGTCAGAAAATAACCCCCTAAGATGGCCCTGTCCATCTTAATAATGAATGGTTCTTTTGAACGGTTCCTTTGTAGAAATGAAGAGAACCAAGTCTCAATGTTTCCCCTCTATGTAAGAGATAACCTAAGCTCCGCTCTCGCCAGGAGGTGCCCAGGCGGAAAAGGAGTGCACCCACTCTCACATCAGGTTTACAAAGCGAAGGCACACACGCACTGCTGACTGTGAGGTTTTATTTTAATAAGTAATTATTATTATTACTTATGTGTAAAAAACCCCAAAACTGTTTATACCTGTTCTACACAAAAGTCTCTCTCTCCCCCCCCCCCCCCTCCAATCAGATGAACTTATGCAAATTATAACAACCCACCAATGAACTTTAACCACCACCCCGCCACAGTAATACACACATGAGCCCACTGTACCGTTGTATCCCTACTTCCTGCTTGGCCATAATAGCCACATCATTAAGGATCGTTTCTCAAATATTTTTGTGTAAATGTCTTATGAGAGCACCAATAGGCATCCCCATAATATTGTCAAATTATCAAATGATCAATATCAAGGTATTAGTCAAAAATATCTTTATTTGATTTTGGCAATCCTCAGTCCTAATGTCCCCACTTGTGCTGTGCTGATTACCCATGTACTGTTGAAGTTCAGAGTTGAAATTAAAGGGCTGGTGTGTCTTAATCTGTGGGGAAAATTCTGCTCTGCATTTCTCAGCAGTGTATACAAGCCAAATAGAGCTGATCATTTCCCATTCATATCCCAACACAGATGTTATCTGTGTGGGTGTGCTTTGCGTTGCATTACATTTCACTGCATATATGTATGAAAGTATGTATATGTAAGTGACGAATAAAAATCTTGAATCTTAAGTCGGAATATTCTTTCATTCTTTTAGGCGTTCTTTGTAACATGGCATTCATTTTCTTCTTTGACTTTATTGTGCTTGATTTGCATTCACAGTTTGTTATCTACATGCTGGGTTTGTTGCCGACCATTGCTTAATGTTTGGCTCCTAATTATACATCATAGATTTGTGCTGGTTTAACTAGCAGGCTGCTATTGTTAATTCTCATTTTCTAAATGATTTCTTTAAATTTAATTTCAATTTTTGAATGAAAGTTCATAATTTTAATTGGTTTAGAAAATAATGGTAGCAGCGCCAGCACTCAAGACTCCAGATGTAACTTTGACAAAGGTGCTTCAACAAAGAACTGACCACCGTGTCTGAATACTTGTCAAATTAAATGGTTCTCAATGTGGGGTCCCTGTCGACTGACGTGGCCGGTGGAGCCGCAACAGTGGATTCAAAAGGAAGCAGCACTTACTGAACGCTGCACCACTGTGTCCAGTGGACTTCCACCGGGATATCGTAATACCGCGGTTCACATGTGTGTATTGACCCGTAGGGGGCGTACTAAATGGTTCGATAGCATATCTTGTACTGAACACTGCACCACTGTGTCCAGTGGACTTCCACCGGGATATCGTAATACCGCCGTTCACGTGTGTGTATTGAACCGTAGGGGGCGTACTAAATGGTTCGATAGCATACAGCGTACTGTTGCATCCCTTAGGTCAAGAGAATTATATTTAATGCCTGTATTGCAGCGCCATTTGAGCCATGATATGGATATATCATGGCTCTAGACAGAATCATTACATATGTAGGTACATGTCTCTGCATTGCAGTAAAGTAATGCAACAGTAATGACCGTTCTAATCAACCCCATCTTCCTGCTTGCTCATAATAGCCACCTTATTAACCACTGTTTTCTCAATTATTTCTTGTGTGTAAAAATTTGATCAAAGCACCAATAGTCACCCCAAAAATGACAGCCGAAAACTTCTTTAACACAACTAAATCCCATCAAACAGGCTAGACAACTGGAGAACTTGCAGACAGCAGGAGAGGCCTTAAAATGCACAGCAGCAGCACCGGATGCAGTCAAAGCAGTCGCTCGTCTCTGCAGGTTACTCAACCACCTAAGAGACCCCCCCCCCGTCTCATCTTTTGGTTAATCTCCCTAGTCACGCCACTGCACTGCCTCTAATCTCCGCCTCTGCCCTCTGCTTTAGTTTGCTCAAATGATTCAAGACAGGACACCTCTGGGATCACAGCTGCTGTCACACGGCCCTGGGGCGGGGCTGCAACACACTTACACTGCCGCCATCTCATCATTCATTCTCATAGACACACGCGCATGCATGCCTTAAGTATCCTCTACATTCTTCTGTCAGGACCTGAAATAAAAGGGGGGTACACATCTCTCTTAACGAGTAGCGATAAACCCGCTACAACATTACAAACGCTTCAGCCATCTGCCGACTACTACTACAGACAATAACAATGTGCCCAAATCATATTTTAATGGTAGACTAGTAGGTGGTGCGAAAGAAAAAAAAAAACCACGTATTCGAAACAAATATTAGTGCATTCATTTAATTCAACAGTTTTCTATTGTCAAAAAGTAAACTGTACATGTCTATTTGACTAGTCTATTTTGAGACGTCAACAGAAATGTGACATAGCCAAAGGAAATAATCTGTACAGAAGATAGGAAATTAGCAGGGGTTCGGGTTGATCGGTGTAACACGGTGTTCAGGCGTACATCGATTACATTACTTGTCCACCGCCGTTTGGCTTTTTTTTTTTTTTTTAATAGAAATAGAACCTAAATAAAAACATTTAGTTAATTTTCACATATCAGCGCTGATGTTTAAATTAGAAAAAAAAAATTCTCATCTGTAAAATACTAAGCATGTTATCAATACTTGGTCAAATGCCACAGAAGTGAAAGTATCTGCTTGTGCGCACAGCAGAGTCACAGCACAGTCTATTTATCACGGGAGGGGAGGAGAAAAGGCTAGAGGAGACCTTAGATTAGGTAGAGATCAGGACCTGTCTCCTTCCATCCGTAGTTAGCGCCCATGCATAACGAGGACACTCTGGACAGCCCGCCCCCGCACGTTGTAAAATGTCCATCGTTACCGGTAACACTGGGTGTGTCATGAGTTAATTAACCGGTGGGTAAAATTCCTCACCGTGGCATCCCTAGCCGAGGTATTAAGATGTTTCGCTGCTGAGATTGTTTAAATTGCCCAATACGTTTACTATTCCGACTCAATACTGGCATTCTTCATTTCCTGAAAGATTTCTAAGAATTTAAGAAAATAATTAAAATCTGCCAAGCTCACATGGGTTCAGTATCATTAGCGATGTTTTCAGTTTGAGGTGCTACAGATCTTTCAGAAGCCGTTTTTTCAGTCAATGCAAAAATTACTAAAATGCTATGTACGATATATGATGGATAATTTGTGTGAAGAGCCCCGCAGGTGCAATCTGTACGTTGATCCATGTGTGACCACAAAAATAACCAGATGCTGTTGAATTCATGGAAGCACACAGCGCCATCTCTGTCAAAATATTTGGACTATTTTAATACCTCGGGACTTTTTTCATTTACACCGACAATTTACACAAACTCAAGATGATATATAAAAAATCCGACAGACTACAATAAATAGACATAGACTTAACACTTTCTATTTTTTAATTTTACTGCTCTTTTCCAGTTATTCAGATCCTTCCCTCAGAACTTCTTTGTTATGTTTACAGCAGTTCTTTTAGTTTCCCCTGGTGTTTTGTGCACAGCGCCCACGAACTTTTGGGAGAACATCGCCGCGGTGTCTGCAAGGCAACACGCAACTATGTAGGCTCGTGCACTCTGGCAGTGCTTTTTTTCATCTAGTTATCGAAAAAAACAAGCCACACATGATGCACTCCGTGACTCCTACTTATATGATAATACAAAAAAAAAAAAAAAAAGGCGAGCATGTTCGGAAGTCGCTCTGTTGCTCCTAATTATACATTTAGTCACACTTAAACGTCTCCAAAAATGGTCACAAAATGCAACTAAATGGTCAGTCTGGAGCCCTGATCTGGAAATGGCTTAACAAAATCGCCAACTAAATGACGTAATGTAGCGAATTCTTGTACGTTTCAAAGTGAATAAAAACACGTCATGGAAGGAATTGTGTCACAATATACAAATACATATAATGCAATGAACGTAAAGACGGTACGAGACGGTAAATATCGATTGTGTTGTGAAATATGTCGACGAGACGTCCTACCCAAGACGGACAACCTTGCACTTTATCATTTATTTAGACCTAGTTGTCATATTTGACGTCCTACCCAAGACGGACAACCTTGCACTTTATCATTTATTTAGACCAAGTTGTCATATTTATTGTTTTAAATTTTATCAATTTTATTTAAGTGAAATGTTTATTAAAGTGGCTGCACTTGTGACTTATTGTTCTGGAATGGAAATGGTTTTATTTCAAGTAGTAATATCCGCAATATTTATTTACAATTTTTTTTTTATAAAATGGCGCCAACTGATGGGATTTATTTTATTTTGAATATTTAATAAAAAATATTATACATCCACATACCTTGATGTTTCATTCTTATAAAGCCTGCTTATTAATTGTTTTTAAGCTCAAACACAGATAATATTTGACCGGAATTTCTCCCATGTCTGGGAAATTTAAATCGTCCAGGAGATGTCGACCGGCGCCGACTTTTTCGAACAGAAACTCTGACGTCGACCAGCGCCGACTTTTTCGAACAGAAACTCTGATTATGCTTATAAATTATCATTATATAAGTGGCAGAAAATGGTTTTAAAATGAATTTTTTATGGGACAATATATCGTCCAACAAAAGTAGCTATTCAAAATGCTCAACCGTGATGTTTTAATGTTGCAATCTTTTATTCGGGACAAACCCGATTTAAGCCTAGGCGATACTGCCAAAATAAAATATTGTGAAATTTTAAACGCCGTAAGTCAATATCAATAATTTGACAGTAACTACCCACACAAAAAAACACCCTTGAGTAATGTGGACATTATGACAAAGCAGATAGAGGCACTGATTACAAGAGACTATGAAGTTCATAAAACACCATTTCACCATATAAGGATATGATCCAAAATCCCCAAAGACATCTTGTCCCATGCCACAATATCAAACTTTTATATTGATACACTGGTACTGATATTGCCTAGTTTGAGACCAGATACTGACGATAAAAAGATTGAGCAGCGCACATTTACTGACATTTATAGATTTTCAATCTCTTCTGCAAACACATAATCGCTGTCTTTGAGGAGCACAAACCTCCAGACGGAATGTGTGGAACTCCCGTACGCCAAGAATGTATGCAAGATATTTTGACACCAAAACAAACATGGATGCCTTGCAGCACTGACATTACACAGACCCTCATTAGTCGCCACGATTACAAAAGCCCCTCCTCCATTTCACAAGTCCACACTCCCCACTTGCTGCTTTCTTTGGCTTTGCAAAACTGCCATTGACATTATTTCGCCTGTACAGTTGAAAATTGCCATTGTGATGAGGCTTTGACGTGTACACATCAAATGATTACAGAAAAACTACCCCCGATAATCCTAAACATTTTGATTTGAATCTGGTTGATTGGGATCGTATTGAGACATTTCACACACACACGCACGCACGCACGCACGCACGCTGTATCAGCCTCGGAAATCACGTAATGTGGCTCTAGCCCCAGACAGGGTAACAGTACCACAGAATATTCCCAAGAAAACACTCAAGACACCAAGCGGCGTATCCAATGTAAGGACGTGACGCAGACACACCAGCCACAACTTGATGCACTGAGACCATCTAACGCCCCGAATTAGAACAGAGTCCAACAGCGAGTTCTAAAAGTGCTTATTATACTAAACAAGCATGTCGACCAAACAATGTATTACAAGCATATTGTGGCAGTTAGATAAGAGATGACAGGTTTCCTGCTTTAGTCTAGGTTCAACCTCATGGCCTCTGAGTGGGCTCACAACCCTAAACACTATGGTTGTGAACCACTACAGACACTATGGGATGCAAATGAGAAATGTAACTTCCTGTTTCGAAAATGCCTAAGCAAGTGCGGTTTAACCATCACTACAGATGACAGAACTATGCTATTCAAGAGATTTGATTTGTACATGAGTTTCAAGAATCCAAATCTGTAAAAAAATTAAAAAAGAGATAAATCCTGAGCAGGCGCAAGATATTTCATTCATGGCTTGGTTTTCCAAAAAGATTAACCTCCAAAACAAACGTCAACTCTAATAGCTTCACATCTCTCTCAGCCAGCAGCGTTCAGAATGACATCATCACTGTCGTGACAACAAGCAAACCACGTGAGTGCGGACCTCACGGCTACTCACGCTGTATGTGAATGAGCTGCTTTGGCATCTTGAAGTCACCGGGGTAGAGGGACTCGTAGTATGCGATGTTGCTCTCCGCCTCGGGGACCGGGATGACCATGGTGTCCCGCTTCTCGCCGTAGACCTGCTGCGCGGAAATGGCCCGCTGGAGATGATGCTCCTGGAGAAAAAGGAGGAGGAAGAGGATGATCTGGTGGAGAATATGCTTAAAATGCTTAAATCATCATTGTATATCATCTGAAACTAAATCGAAATCAAATATTTATTATAATTTGAAAATGCTACAAGTTTCTGATATTGTGCGTTACGCTTGGGTGGGCGTGTACACTTAAAATTGTCCAATTGCGGCCCCCAGCTGCCACCTCCGGGAAGCAGACTGGGGGTTGGGACGAAACCTTTCTCCGGGATATTTACAAGATTTGGTCCTTTTATTATACTCCTCCACTCATTAACCATAGTAAGATTTTAGAAAGCAGCCCAAAAAAATGAAAAAACGCCTAATTAAGCAATAGTTTCGCCAAACCTCCACGCTGCCCCCCGGTAAGACCCGGTGCTCCGTCCCGGGCTGCAATGCGCTGTGTGGGGCGTGTGCTGGGACACCTGGAGAATCCAGACGGAGCCTCATTCTGAACACCAAGCCCGTTTGTTTTTTTTGTTTTTTAAGTTACTGCACAGACAAAGCTCGTTCACTTGCAGGCACAAAGGATATATGTGGACGTATGAGCGCAACTTTTTATTTATTTTTTAATCAAAAATAAATTTCTGCTGAAACACTGCATATTTTTTAGCGAATGTTGATGCAGAGATATTTTAATATGCAGTATATTTTTACTTTTTTTTTTTTTTTTTTATAATTCAAATCCAACAGTGGAGGACCCGAATTTGAATAAGTCTTGAGGGAAATAGCTCAGAGGAGTTTGACGCAAAGGAGACTGTACAGATATGGTTCAGTCAGGGTAAAAGGAGCTAGAAGGCCCAGGCCCGGGGTGTGTCCCGGGGTGTGTGCTTGCGCTAAGAGGGAGTTCCTTGTTTACATGTTTTGTTGTGGTTGTTAATGAGTATTAAACTGACCACATAACTTACGTTTACATTTGTTAATTGATTATTTACTGTCTGTTTAAAAAGACAAGCACTATTTAACTTAGTTTATTTTCTGTTAAGGCACTACTTAAGTAAATTGTCTATTTATGACCAAATACAGTTAAGATGAAAAAAAATATGAATGTAATTGCGTTGCATGTCGAGTAAAGTGGTTCTTCTAAATGGTGTGCTGGTGCTCCTAAAATTTTCAGTAGGGAGCGGCAGTGCTACTAATGGAAAAACCAAGTCCATAGCCTGCGCTTAGATGGAGAAAAAACTGAATATATGCATTATATTCTAACGCCCCCAGACTCATGGTGTGAGTCTTTGCAGATGGCTTCTCTGAACCGGCAAACACAAAATATACAAGTGTGTGAGCAGTGATTATTACAAAAAAAAAAAAAGTGTACTGAGATTAGAGACAGACAGACAGACAGAGACAGACAACAAGGCTGTCAGACAGCTAGTGGGACAAAATATAACCCATTTGGGGCTCATTTCCAGTCAGTGCAGGGGCGCTGGTACCTGCAGACACTGGTGTGGATTCCAAACAGACAAGACATGTACAAGGATCTCCTTAAACCAAATGAAAAACCAATTAAAACACAAAAAACAAATGTAACGTACGAATAACATAAGCCTGAGAATGGAAATGACTGGAAGACATAATTGCATTTGGCCTATTAAATAGATCCAGTCAATTACCAGAAGGTTTTTACCCAACTCATTTCCTTTGGAAAAGCACATGTAGTCAGCATAACCTGAGGCCAATCAAACAAGGAGACATTTAATCAGTCGCCACGTAATCACAGCAACTGCATTTTGTGTAAAGCGAGATTTACATATGTAGCACATTCTAAAAACACACTGCTACAGAGTGCTCTACCAAACAGAAGTGTTTGTTATAAAATCCAAACAAAGAAAACCCACATTTATGCTGGCCATTCTGCCTTGATGATCTGATACACCCGGGAGAGGAAAGACAATGATATGGAACCCGAAATGAAATTACTTTGGGATGAAAGGATGTAAGGGAGTGAAGGTTAATTGTACAGCTAGGGGATCACTCAAGCTAACAAAGTTGAATAAAAAACAGAAAAGGGGGTTTTGAAAAGGCAATGTCACCCCGAAGCATTGTTAGAGAATTACAAAGAAAAATCACACCCAATAATTCAGTTATTTGATGGCAATTGTTCAAATAAATAACTTTTCCCGACAGGCACGGAAACTTATTTCATTTCCAAATGACTGGCATTAACCTTCGGCACTGTGGCTTTTCTGGAACTTGTTCCAAGCCTTTAAAAACACAAGCCCCTAAAAATTACACCACCCCAGCAAAAACAGCTTGGTTTGTTTTCACTGTAGATGCTACAGCCCATGGATGTTTGCACATTGGTATTCTTGTCAGAGTTTTAGTGTTAATCAGTAATGCCGTAGCCTGTTGCGGTGGTTGTCTTCTTTGGAACTGGTTTCCAAGCAGACACAGCCTCAGCACAGTCAAAGGTTCGTCTCAGTGTCATAACACACGCCACCATGCCGGTTAAGCCTCGGTGAGATTGAGAAGGCTTTTGTTTGTTACCACATCCCGAAAATGATGGAATATGAAGACTAGAGATGCACCAACTGCAATCAGCCGGTTGACAATGAATTTACACGCCCGATACATGCTCATGGTCTCGTAAATAAAAAAAAATTAAAAAAAAAAGCTCCAATAGTCTAACCGATACCAATGTAATATAACATAGTTGACAGTCAAAACAGAGTGAAAAAAACAATTGTGGCTCTTTGGAGGTTCTTAAAGGTAAACAAAGAATTAATAAATTATTTATCTGTCACCTGACAATATTCTAAATTGTGCAGGCTGCGTATCTTATCGCTGTCACGACAGCGGAGCGTCTGCTCTGGTTGTTCCTAGTGCACGAGCTTATCCTGGTGAAAGGTTTGACTCGACTTTTTTAGACTCACTTCTTGACTAGTCACTCAGTAAAATAAGTCGTTTGATTACATTCAGTTGGTCTAATGCAGGTGAGCGAAGAAGGAGGAGGAGGACCTCCAGTGAACCAGAGTAAGAACAGTCGGCCATTTATTACTTTTTTTTTGCAATTAATTTGGAATGACAAGTACCATATAATTATACAGTAATAGAAAGTTATTTTTGTACTTGAAAGAGACTTTCATTTGGAGTTTGAACTGGACATTGTACAGTTACAGGTTGAATTATACTGAAACTTGGTTACAGTCCCATATTCTATTTTATTGGAACTCAGTGACCGTTCCATGTAATATTTAATTGGAACTCAGGGACAGTTTTGTTCTGTTATTGTTCCATAGTGAACAATAAACAGGTTCAAACTCAGCAATCTCACTATTGTAAGAACTGAAAATTGCAGCGGTAGTCAATATGTGCAGCTGTCCTATCACGAGTGTGATCAGATCATGTGATGTACTGGTCATTGACGTACAGCGGATATATCCAATAAGACAAAATTATAGGAAAATTTGATTTCTCAGATCACAGATCAAGTAAAAAAATTAAAAAAAAGTATCTGACTACGATGTAAAAGTTATTTAATAGTCAATGTTTTATTATCAACATAAAATTGAATGAAAATCGGAATCGGCAGGTCAGACTTGATAAATAAGTCAGCCAAAAAAACTGCAATCCATGCATCTCTAATGCCGACGTGTTCAGCAAGAATATCCTAATCCACAATGTCATATAGAATCACAGCAGCCCAAATGCCAGCACTCCTATCCTTACGCTAGTCTGTGTTCTATATTGGATTGAACTGGTATGCACCAGGAATAAAAGAAGTTCAAGGGGATTCGACGTCCAAACATCACTGTGTAATGATAGACGGGATAAAATAAGTAAATAAATAAGGCATAACAATGGGTAAAATGACTGTCCTTGAACATGTGCTCCCCCAGTGTGGATGCACCATAACAGTATTTAACTGAATATAGATAACCTACACACTGTGGCAATAGTAAGATGACATAGTGGTTCATACAAACACACCACTACTGAAATTTCTCTTCATAACTCTCATTGTGAATCATCATTTTACATACTTTGATTGAAATCTCAGGATTGAAAAAAATAAATGGCAAAGTACGTCATTATGACCCAAACCCTATCCCCATCCCCAATAACCCCAATTTGCAGTTAACAGAGTAAGCAGCAGCTTTTTTATGCAAAAATTTTCCAGCCACTTAAATCTGTTAACCATCATATTAAATTTAAGTGAAGACACAGCAAATAATGCAAGGTCCACTGCCAAAGTGGGTGCGAAAAAAAACAAGCAAATTTACCACCCACAGGCAACATAAAATTACCATGTGGCTGGTGCTAATTTACGTCGCGGATGACAATTAAAACAGACAGGAGCAGACACCCAAAAGACTTTTATAGAGCTTCAACAATGAGATCATTCTCGACATCATTAAATCACGGGATGGGACACCCCAACAAAACAGCCCTCATGTACAGTACGCTAAAACCGATACCACATGGAGTTTGTGCTCTCGTATGACTCGATGCATGCAGACTCAGGCGAAGCCTCAAATTACCCCCCGGGGAGCGTCAGCAGACACACACTCTCAGTGACACAGCCATGAACCCTGGTATCCTGCACGTGGAACCAATTAGGAGCAGAGTCTGGGACAGACTCGTCCCTGCGCAGGTCTCTGGAGGCCCCTAGCTTGCCTCCTGCAGCCCCAACTTGGGACATCAGGACATCCTGATCGGTCACAGGTGCATGACTCCAGACTGAACCCCACAGCGCCGGATTTCCCTTGCTAAGGCGACAGGGGAGAAAAAGGATTAAGGGGCTTTAGGAAGCAGCACACAGGAACAGGGTGTCTTCTGTACTAGTTTGTCTTATAAGGAATCCAGGAGTTTGGGTGGAAAAGTGCCCTTATATAGGATGAGCTACAATAGGGCTGGGTCTCACGATTTGGTTTTTGATACAAAGTGTCACGATTCAATCCGATATTTTTGAGAAGGCTCATGGTACGATTCTACATGGATATGACATTTTATACACAGCGAGAATTGATACGAACTATCCAGTGTACATAGGTCCATTATAAAAATAGTTCACAGAATAAAATTGTGACTGGTGATATTTCATTTAAACTGAACACGATTGCATAGCTTCCAAACAAAGTATACACTTTAAAGTTTTGGAATATAGATTTTTTTCAACCCAGCCTACAGCAAACTTTATCGAGGCCACTCTGGACCATAAGGCCAACAGACACAGCACACACAGCACAGATCTATAATGCGATTGAAGTCAAGTTTGCTGTGTGTGTGCTGACTATTTTGCCTCCCTACAAACAAACAAGTTAAGCGCTGCCAGCCTCGTTCTGCCTACGCAGGTTGATCTGGGACTGCTTCGCCGTGTTTCAAGCCGCAGATGCAATCAGAAATCTGTTTTTCACACCGACCGCCGGCCGCTCCGTCCACTTAACGTTCCCCAGAAGAACAGATGAATGCAATAAAAAAAAAAGTTACCATGGCAACCAAAGTGTGGCCTCCAGCAGGTGACAGAGTAGCATGTTCCAGCAATAGAGGCTACAGTTTCAGGACCGTCGTTCTAGGACCGCCAAGGTATAACAAACTACCCTAACCTCCTCTAATCCTCATACCTAAACTTAAACATCTCTAACATTATACCTAAAACTAAATGTAGCTGGACACAAAGTAGTATTTGCGTAGAATAAAACTTTAAAACTGTAATTCGCTGGGTAGCACGGTCACGAAAAACTAGGGTCCTAGAAATGCAGTCCTGAAACTGCAGCCTTCTTATTTCAAGAACATACTATTGAGGTGACAGAAGGAAAGCAAAGGAAGGCTTGGGTAAGATAGTCTCATAAGCAGCCAGTTCTGTCTGAGCCCGGCACAGGTCCGTTCCATTAGCTGCATTTATTGTCCCGGCCAGAGCCCAGTTTAAAACAAATTTGAAACTGAAATTGTCTTAAGTTAGAGGTGTATAAAATTTAACTAATTCAGAGTTGTTTGAATGACAAAAATATTTCCAGAATTACCTGCTGATCTTACTGAATAGCCTTCTTCCTTTGCGAAAGACTGGCAAAGCAAGTGTGGTGCCGTAGGCAGTGAAAACCAGACACTTACATTTCACATCCTACCCTTTGATTGACTGGCGATCAAAACGTAATTGACACAAGGAATTAACAATCACACTTTGCGGATAACAGAGAAATTTGAGTGACAAATCGGTTTGGAATTATGCACAGGATCTTAATGAATGAATGAATGAACTGAAGGGGGGGATGGGAGCTGGGAGGGGAGGAGACACGCATTGCACGCACATGTCGCAACATTATAACAATGAATGTTTGATAATGAATAGAATGTTGTGATTATCACACTCATGTGAACATCATCCAAATGGAATGGATGGAGTTTTTTTTTTCCTCCTAAGTGGTGCGCCATACAAACTGCGGATTGGGACAGTGGAGAGGATCCACTGCCCTTGTCTAGAAAGCGGTGTAGACAGATGTCCCTTTTTTTTTTATTCTAGTTGTATGGAAAAAAAACAACATTTTTTTTAAACAACTGAGTTGTGGACTTAATTTAGTAAGTGTAAATATTTAACTTGTAACTAATAAATCCTGCACTTTAACGAGGAGACCTTCCCGACCAGACTTTAATATGATGCCGTTGCCGCGCGAATGATTACGTACTTCCACGTACGCGGGGGAAGTCAGTTGAGAAGGCGGCCCTTCTATGTGGCCCAGGACACATTTACTTTTACGCTGCTTAAAGAATGTGGGCATGTGGGGCTCCGACCACTTCCGAACTGGAGTGAGCGTTCACATCTCGAACTGGATTGAGGATGCATTGGGTGCGTTCCCACCTGGCATTACAGCCGTCCACGTGCAATCATCACCAAATGACGCATGTTAATGCCTGGTGTAAATGGGGTCTAAATCGAAAGCTTTGCCCTTCATGCTTAGAGAGAGTGGAATATATTGGACATGTTTCCTGACAGTAAATAAACAGTTGTCAATTCATGATACTTTCTCATCTGTCATCAATTTTAATACATAAAGTTAAGAATATTCAATTCAATAAATAAATAAAATTAATGAATAAATAAAGCTTCACGATAATTAGAAGGCTTCAAAATAGACCCCCTGATAGGTATCGGCGGATTCTGCTTACAGCGATCGGCCCTAAAAAAAAAATATTGCAGCACCCTTACTTATTGTACCTGGAATTGACAGTATTTGAATCTCTACTTTATCAGCCAGTACTTAAGTTTAGTACTCATACTGCCTGAAAAAAAATAACCAGGGAAAATAAAAGGACGACATTACTGCGTCGCGGCTGTACACCTCCGCCAACCAGTCAAGTTGAATCGTAAACCATCAGTTTACATCCATGTCTGTCTGGACAAGACGTTCCTCAGATATCGTGTTCACGAGAACGAGACTGACGGGGACGGACGTGAGGTCAGTGACCTTGACCCTCCGACCACCAAATTCTAATCAGTTCATCTTCATCTCGGGTTCAGATGGACGTTTGTGCCAGATGTAATGCTATTCCTTCCAGGCGTTCGGTAGATACGAGAACGAGAACGGGACGGACGTGAGGTCGGTGACCTTGACCAACAAAATAAAATCGTCCACCCTTCAGTCCAAGTGGACGTTTGAACCAAATTTGAAAAATTCCCTCAAGGCGTTCCTGAGAGATCTTGTTCACAAAAAGGGGACGGATGGACAACCCAAAAACAATGCCTCCTGCATTATAATTGTCCACCTGTGCCCAATGTCACAATTCACTGGTTTCACTTTTAATAATTTATTTAAACACCAGGTTCCAAACCTTATTTCTCAAAACTATGGCATTCAGCCTTCAAAAATAACAATTAAGAAACACTGTATATGTGGTGGTTCTAGCTGGCTAGCAGCTTGTTGATTTGCGAGATATAAGTGACTATACATGGATGATCAGGTTTTGTCAAATACATCAAACATGTATCAGCATCTAGAGACCATCCATCCTTGCATGCTTAAGACAAGGAAAGGAAACACGAGTGAACGCTAGCCATGTTTGGGGCTGACACAAAACCATTAAACTCACTGGTTTGACAATGTCATCATTCTCAGCAAACATATGCCTTTTTAAATCATTCAAGGTCACCAACAGCAAGGTGTACTTATTTGCAAGAACTATCTTGGAACTGTTGAATTCGGCTGACTTTGTTTACATCATAGATTTAGATCAACAGACTAAATCTGTCCTTATCTAAGCCTAAGAAATCGCAGCTAACACATTGCCATTGTGATGTAGGCAATAGGCTATTGCACTGAGATATATTTAATTAGACATCTAAAATGACCATCATTTAGATATGTAATGAACTTTAGATGTCCCCAGCGTCATAAACCCTTTAAATGAATTGCATAATTTCAGAACCACCTCATATTTAATTTGGGTAATTTAGATTTCCAGATAGATTAATCAAATGCCATTTAACAGTAGCATGGGTATTTAAAATAGTGTCTGAGAAATAGCTAAAAGGAAAATACCCTAAAATCAGAGATATTCAAGGAACCTGGTTCAAGAATAGAATATTAAGGTGATTAGAAAATGAACTGACAATGTCGCAAGAAGACCTAAACTCGAGAAATATGCTCACAAAATGACCATGTGAAATGCCCAATTGCATTCGTAATCGTCAATAAATTCTTCCATGTTGTTTTTATTTGTTGTATAAAGCAAGGGGCAGAGCCAAATTCACTGTGTGCACAAACGGGTTCTGCAGAACAACCAGATTCTGACTTATAAGACGACCCAAGCAGCATCTGCATCGCTGATCCACGCTGCTACATGCAACATGTGGTCACTCTGCTCGCTGCAAGGACACACACTGCCTCGCTGGGCCGGATGTAGGTCAGGGTGCTAAGCCAAGTGCCGTAGTAAAACTGTATCTCCGCTGTCACTCTGTTATGCAATACTACAGTGCATGTGTACAGTTAAGGGCGGGAGGGCCAGGGAAGAAGGGGGCAAAAAAAAACCAAAAAAAAAAAACAAGGTTCTGTTTGCTGACAATCCTCAGGGGCAGAGGGGCATCCAGTCGTTGACGCGACTAATGAGAAATAAACAAGGTAACCGCGGAGCGGAAACGACACCCATGTCAAATTCACTACCGCCCGCCTCTTTGTTTGTTAGAGCAGCTAGCGTCCGCCAACAACTACACACGTTTTGGATACAGCAACTCTGGAAAATACATTGTTATACATTTTCTTAGTACTCCCAGCATTTGTGGTCAAGTTTGTAAAATGGGATTTGTTGCCCATCAAGGGGAAATTAGGTCGATGTGTGAACACAGGATGAATCATAGTTCAGTCAAATATGACTGGGGAAGCCACTTTCTCAAATCTAAATTTCCTGCCAGAATCATTCCAAAAATCAACTAACAAATGTGAAGATTGACTGACTCTCACACACACACACACACACACACACACACACACACACACACACACACACACACACACACACACACACACACACACACACACACACACACACACACACACACACACACACACACACACACAGTTCAATAAGATGGGACCATGACACACTCCCAACAGGTTTGGAATTAAACATTCAGATCACAGGGACAACATTTCAAAGCCACTGTTAACTAGGAGAAAAGCAGTTATCTTCCAAGCAGTTTTAGTCGCCTGATGACACATAATAGATGCATCAGTAAAAACATCCACCCTGATTAATAAGGTAAATAGTGGAGTAGCAAACCAGCCCAAAGAAGCAGGTGCTACAGGATGCTCTGAGACAAGAACCTCCATTGGAGGTCTCTCGTTTGACATGCAGGGAGCATTCTGAAATGCCTCAACAGGGAACGGGTCACATCATGTGCAGATCTGCACAACATTTACTTCTTTATCTTTGTTATTATCAATAGATTTATTTTTTCATTAAATGGATGGATACGAATGGATAGATCCCCAAAGGCAAACCGCATACAACGTGGAGGAGCTATTTATGAGTCCTGGACATCTGCGTCTCACGTCAGTTATGTCCATTGTGTTTATAATAACCGCTATCGCCCAAATCTGTTGTTTTCTTAACGCAATCCGCCACCATGTATAAGCGTTTCGTTCATACGGCAACTCCTAAAACAATCAGAAGCGGCGGACTCATTTTGATATAAGATAAGTTTTGTTCTCTGCGCTGGGCTGCCTGACGGATCGTAATTAATCACACTTTAATTCAATGTCCTTCACTATTTATCGCAGTTCACGGCGTTCTTATTTCCCTGAGGTGTCACTGATCACGTTCGCTATAAAAAAAAAAAAAAAAAAAAAAATCACATTGGGTAAACACATCAAAACAACCCCCAGCGGGTGCGGGTGGGGGAATCGGGACTCCAAACGATGCAGCGTAAATGCTTTCATTAAACCTTTTTATTTAAGACGCTAGATGAAGGTCTATCTGGCTCGGTTTGGTTTTTTTTTTTAATCGTATGTATTATATTTGTTGTCGGTGGCCCGGAGCGGTCACCTCATGACCCTTCCCGCCACAGCAGCTGTTTCCCCCGTGGTAAACACAGTATGTGTTATGGATGCACACGTGTACACAGTCCTGATTCTCACCCAGAGGGGTTTGTTTATTGTTCATTTTTAGGGTTATTGCATATTAGCATTGTGTCTATTGTTGTTCGTGTCGGTTGAGCTTTTTTTTGTAAACGTTTTTAAAAATGTCAAGTTATTTTTTTATAAAATACTGTTTTAGGTCTGTTGCACATTGCCATTTTTTTTTTTGTGTGTGTGTTGTCATGACTTTTTATTTATTTTACTTTTTCTATTTATTGCCTATTTGTTCTGAATCACCGGGGATGACCGAGGGACCCCGTCCATCATCAGTAACACGCCGTGCCCCGCGGCTCCCTCTGGCGGGCGCCGGGCGCCACTGCACCGTCCCCGCCGAGGAGAAAGCCAAACAAAATGGAGGCCGAAACGCGGGTCACGTGACAGCCTTTGTGCGTTCCGCTGCGACGCTGAGCGGCACGACCCGCCGCCGCACGGTTAACGGCCCAAATCCCGAGGCGGCGCGGACCCCCGGCCACGTTGGAGCCGAAACGGCAGCGCGGCGACAAACATTCACCGAGATCCGTCGTGTGCACGGAAAACCGACATGGCGGCCATTTTGCACCAGCCTGCGCAGGCTGACAGCGGCGGAACATGGGGAATCTTAAAAGGCAGAAAATAACGCAATGGCGGTCCGTCACGGTTCCATCCGCGGCGTTTCAAACATACCGATTCCTCCTCCTTCTCCATGCCGGTGGGCATCTGCGGCACCGCCCGGTTGATCGAGGCATACTCGTGCAGGTCGGGCAGGTCCTCGCAGCGGAACACGGGCAGCGGCTTGGCCGCGTCCAGAGCTCGGGCCCGGAACGACAGCTTGCTCATGGCTCTACGCAGCGGGACGGCGCATACAGGACGAATGCGGAGGGTCGGCTGCTCGGAGTCACGGCGGCGCCGCGGCGGGCTCTCATGGAGGAATCCGGGGGTAGATCCGGGGGGGCGGGGGGGCCAGAGCCGGGCGGTCCCCGGGCTTCGATCGCGCTGTCTCGGTGTGCGTCCTCGCGGCGCTCCGCTGTCCCTCCTCCTCCTCCCGGTGCTCAGCACGCCGTGGCCAACATGGCTGCCAACATGGCTGCCAACATGGCGGACATTACGGTTACAGATGCTCCTCTCGTCGCGGCGCGGCTCTGCCTCCGCTCGGGGCGCGCGGTGCGTGGCGTGGCGGGCCCGGCCCCCTCGGTGACGGCGCAGCCATTCCCGCGCGGGGTCACGCGCGTGCGCGGGGGGATACAACTTCACACATGTAAAGAGCACACACTTAATAAATAACAACAACCGCGATCATCGCTAAATAAATACGCATTTGAATGTCAACGTAAAAAAAATGGTCCAAACATAAAAATCGAATTTCAATATCAAATACATCATATTTGCACAATTTCCCAATTTTGTCAGAATGTGAATTGCTGAGACAAGTTTATTGTTCACTTCCGGTTCATTGTATATTGCCTTTTCAGTAAATCTTTTACGTTACACACACACACACACATTATAAATCTACTCATTTGTCTTATTGTCTTTATTGCCATCATCATTAGTACTGCAGTTATTACTGTAACTGCCAAATTATTTGAGTAATGCTGTCATATTTTAATTTGTGTAATCAGTAATCAGTGCCCTGTTAACTTCTGGTTTCTCTTTTTCCACTTTGCAGCTGGACCACCCAAATCTCCCCCTGGGTTTTCATAAATTGTTATTTTATTATAATACATATATTTTCTTCCTTTTTCTCTTGAATGTGCTGAGCACCAATCTACCACTGCCATTAATGGTGTGTTTGAATGCACTGTGGCGAGGGATAAATATTAAAATGAAAATAAATAATTTGATGGGAAAGTCTGGCATTACAAAAAAAACAAAAAAACCCCAGAGCCAGAGAACACACACACACTTTACAGCAGCATATATTATAATTGTAAACACAAGGCCTACATTTATTTTGTAGGCCTCATAATACAAGCTTTATTTTAACTTTTCAACTCAGAATCAATCCGCAGGCAATCCAGTCCCACCGCCATCTGGTGTAAAGTGTATGCATATAGCGCCACCCTGTGGTACAAATGGGTATTTCACTACATATGTGATCATATCTAATGTTTCTATTGACAAGCAGAGAAACATTTAAGATTCAAGAGGTTTATATTCATCACAAACATATACTGCCCATCCCCAGCGGTGTAACTCCAATTAGCTGGCGAGCTACGGGTGCTCTTGCCAGACTCAAACCATGCATAAAAGGAGTTCAGTTTGTTGGCTAGGGAGGCGTCCACACTCGTGGCTGGGTAGGAGGTGCTCTTGTAGTTCGTAAAAGTCGCAGCCTGCCACAAGTATCTGGTGTCCCGTTGCTCCATCTGTAGCTCCACTGTGTCTCTGTACGTCCATTTGGGATTCTTCACCGCCCTCCGCAGAGTGTACGACGCCGCTTTGTCGTTGTCCATGCTTCCGGATCCAAGACCTTCATTGTAAGCGGACGTGGGACCATTCAGAGCTCCACGGATGGATTTATCGACCCATGGTTTCTGGTTTGGAAATATCCGAACTTTCAACCTGGGAACGATGCTGTCCGCTAACATAGCTATGAAGCACGTAGCTACTTCCGTAAACTCGCTGATGCTACTGGAACATGTCCCAGTCTACGTCAGAAAGAGCATCCTGAAGCGCGGCCTCTGATTGGTCTGACCACCGCTTTACATCCCTCGTCACCACCGCTTTACGCAGTGGAAATCGTGGTGTGATTTGATTTCCTGAAAGCAGGGAGCGAGACAGTCTTGTATCCGTTCTTGTAAGGTGTGTAAAAAATGGTCCAAAGTTCTATCTATCTCCCCTGGTGGCACGTGATGTGTTGACAGAAATTAGGCAGAACTGTTTTTTTAAGGTTTGCCTTTTAAAGTGTCCAGTCACCACCACAGCCGCGTCGGGATGTTCATTCTGAAGTCCGCACAACACATCACATAGGTTCGA
Source organism: Zeus faber (assembly GCF_960531495.2). Lineage (NCBI taxonomy): Eukaryota > Metazoa > Chordata > Actinopteri > Zeiformes > Zeidae > Zeus > Zeus faber. The sequence goes on along the minus strand of NC_137206.1, from coordinate 24,636,056 downwards.
CAGTGCTGTGTCTGTGTCCACTTGTGGTGGAATATAAACGGCTGTGATGGGGACTATGCTGAATTCCCGGGGGAGGTAGAATGGACGGCATGAGATGCTCAGCTGTTCCAGGTTCGGCGAGCAGGAGCGGGAGAGTCTTGATGTTGTTGGGGTTACACCAGCGGCTGTGTATCCTGAGGCAGACACGTCCACCCTTGGATTTGCCCGACTCCTCCGACCTGTTGGCACGGAACACGGAGAAGGACTCGGCTGCACGTATGGCGTGATCCGGCACCAGCGGGTTCAGCCATGTCTCCGACCAGGCAGAGGGACGCAACAGTTTCTCGTATCCCGTTGGAATTTTATCCTCGCTCGAAGCTTACCCATCTTGTTCTCCAGAGACTGAACGTTGGCAAGAAGGATGCTTGGCAGAGGTTGACGGTAATGTTGCATCCTCGTTCTGACCTGAATGCCACCTCGTTTACCACGGTGCTTCCTCCGTGGGCCCACCTGTGGAACAGCGGCTCCATTGTTGTTGCTGTTGAGAGTGTTGGCGTGTAAAATAGCCGACGGCCACTCTGGATCCGCAGATAAAAAGTCCCAAAATTGTTCTTTCAAGGGAATTTTTATATCCACAAGTGCATCACGGCCATAGGAGATCACTGCCGATGATTTATTGGCGGACATACTGATAAAAAAAGGAATTTTTTTAATTTTTTTAAACAGTTTGAATTAACCTGCAAGGGTTGTTTATAATCCGTTCCATGAACAGACAGAGGTGATTCATTTTTAGCACACTTGATATTCTTCATCCATTGGAAACAATGTTCCAGCACCTGCAGAGAACTGCGGCGGCCTGAATGACGAGTGAGAATACAAAAAAAAACAAAAAAAAAAACCCCACTAAATTAGCAGTGGAGGTCACCATAACTGCTACCCGGTTTGGGAATGGACTGCATTTGTTCAGAATTTCCAGATTGTAGTAATAATAATAATCATAGCATGCAACATAGCACAGCATAGAAAAATAGGAATGGGTGATATATTGATATAGTATCCAGTGTTTCCCCACACAATAGACTTTACTTGGGCAGGTCGCCCAGGTATATTAAAGGCCGCCAAAGTATATTTGGCGATCAATTTTAGCATTTCCAATGTTTTTATCCGTCCGACAGAAGGTCGCCATCTGCGATCGATTAACTTGTGAACTCATTCTCTGGTATTACATTACAATGACACACGGACACGGATTAGAAAGCACTCCATGTTTGTATCGGGTCGAGGGACAGCAGGAAGTGATGCTCAGTCACAGGAAGCTGTGCTGCCCTTCGCCAGCGACTGCCACAAGTATATTTCAGACCTGTGGGAAACACTGGTATTGATATGACACTAGACATCTGGCGACCGTAATAACTTGATATAGTTTATTAAATTATGCACTTTTCTAATCAATGCCTGTACCCGGTACTAATGATCTTGTTCAAATATTTGTTTTGTGTGAATATCTTATCTTCCAATAATCACTAATAGTAATCCCCAAAATATCATTCAAGTCTCAATATCGAGGCATGTCAAAAAAAGTGATATTTTTATTTCTTCTCATATCGCCCAGGCCTACTAGGAAAGACAAGCTCTTGAGCGTGAAAATGCTTAAAACAAGTTTCTCGGGATGGAAATTGCAAAGCCAATGAGTTTGACTAAATACTTTAGAATAATATCAAAACAATATTACACTTGAGTCATTCTTCATAAACATGTCCGAAATGCATTGATTCACATATTCAGAGAATGTGAAACAATTCATTAAAATATTAAAAAGTATGCAATGCCTACTACATAGCCCACTTAGTTGTTTTTAACTATGATATTATTTTCTGTTTTTTTCCCAGACAAAAATACATAGTTACAGTAATGTAACAATAATATTTATAATATATTTTATTTATTTATATATTAATATTTAAATAAATTATTTCACATTCTCTCTGAGAATACGTGGAATATGTGTATCAATTCATATCAAACATTTCATGTTTTATAGTGTTTTCATGACAATGACCCTTTTTCCACCACCAATGGTGAAAGGTGCAGGTTGGGCAGTTTCCCTTCTGTTGATCACATTGGGCTGGAAAAAATAGCATTGGGCCCGTTTACAAAATTTGGGCTGGTTTTTAAATAACTGGGAGTTGTTGTTTTTTTCACAAGATGGAAATCAAGATCACGAGATCTCCGTTTCTGTTTTCTCCAAATAAATACAAACAAGACGTATTTATTTTCCTCCATTTCCTAATTGAATGAAACCAAAAAAAGCCCTGTGTGTCCCGCATCGCATCACACACGTTGCACCTCCCACCAACGCTTTTCTTGCAGTGTATGATTTGGGATGGCTTTCGGTGGGTTTGGCGGTTTTTAGACCGCGGTGGGGCTGGAAATTTTCAATCCGATCTGGCAACACTGGTGGGAAGATAGGCTGTTTTTTTATAGAGTGGCAGCCTTAGAAGCTTTTTATTTTATGACTTTAAAATCAGGGAAACATATCTGAGAATGGAGACAGTGTGCATTAGTGCGGCAATTATCATGGATAGTAGAGTACTTAGATTTTGTTCTCACTAAAATAATATTCCAACACCACCATTCGGGTAAGAGGGAAATATCACAGGCGCCAGGAAAACAGCAGGGCTGTTTAGTGGGTTTCATTTTTAAGCCCTTGATGATGATTGTCCCTAACAATGAGATGTATACAAAAGGCAATATACAATAAATATAAAGAATTACATACACTCAAAAATGGAAATATACAGAAAACCTAAAAATTTTAGAAAATAAATAGAAAGTTTGGCAATAAGCAATTCACCTAAAATACACACTTAAATTTAAGATTTGCAAAACAAAAATAATTCACATTCTGACATGATTATAGTTAGACAAGCTATTAGATCAACTTAGAAAAAACTAGCTTAGAGAAAAATACTTATATTTTTTAAATCATTGCATGTAATCTCTCGATATCAAATATGAAAACATAAGAAATAAAGGTTTTATGGGTTTGAAGCAGTTTGTTTAAGTTGATCCAACGTCTAATTGCATTGGGAACACACTGTTCGCTCTGGAAGGAGGTTATGGGTCACAACTCATAAATAGATCACAATAAAAAAATTGAATATAAATTCTAAGACGAGAATAACTACTGCAAACCAGAAATCTATTATTTTATTTAAAAAAAGGAAATACATCTGTGACGTCATACGTGTGTCACAAACCGAATGACGTAATGTCATGTAAACGGATGCACGTTTCAAAGTTGCAGTACATTCAATATAAAACTATATTAAACCACATTAATTGTGCTTTATTTATTTTTTAAATCGTGTACTCAACATAATACATTATTTATTTGTGGATTGGTAAATATCTATCTATCTATTTATTTATTTATTTATTTTATTTATTTATTTATTTTTAATCCAAACACGGATTTGCGGTTGTAGTATTTATTCACATTTTTTCACATTTCTATTTATCTTTTATTGTATTTATTTATCCTTTATTATGTATATTTTGGGAATTGTGACACACAATTCCTTCCACACCAGCTAGCTAGCCGTGTAATCCTCACCCCGCGCCGTTAACTTGCAATGCAGGGCGCTCGCCCGTTTAGTTAAAACGCAGGAAAAACAAACAAACTTTCAATCGTTGAGGCCCAACTAGTAAATGTGGGGCTGGGAGCGGGGGTTTTAAACTCACCTGGCGGGGAGGGCGGCGGCGGCTCCTCTCAGTGTCATCATGCTAATGCTAAGGCTAAAGTCTCGTTAGCTCCCCTTTAGCACGGCTGGGACGGTTGTGGCAGTGGTCGCCAGCGCTCTCCCGGGTCAGGCCGGGCTGCTCCGAGACAACCCAGGCTTCCACGCACGGGGGGAGGGTCGTGTTTTCCGGATTAGAAAGTTCGTGAAGATCACGAGTTTCTACTTTGACAGAGAAGTGGAGCTCTACGCTCAAACTGACCACCCAGACACTTTGTCAGCGACTACCTGATTGGACGGCGGAGGCAGCCAACCACAGAGCAGAGCTCGTTGATCCCGCCCCGCCAACATATTATTATTATTATTATTATTATTATTATTATTATTATTATTATTATTATTATTATTATTTATTGTTATGGTTATTATTTGTTATAGTTGTGATTATATTGCTATTTTATATTTTTTATATAAATTATACAACTTTATATTTTCAAATGTTATGACTGTCATTAATGTCATTATGATATATTCTCAGATTTTACCTTATCAACTGTATGTCTGATTGTGTAAAACAATGCACCAAACAAAAGCGAGACAAGCCCCATGTACTTACAGATTATGATTATTATTATGAATAATAGTAATTCTACTACTACTACTAATAATAATACTCCTACTAATAATGCTACCAATGATCCACTTTTTTATTATAAATTATAGAGCTGGTCGCCTAGAGATCTAAAGGTTGCTGGTTGGATCCCAGGCTCCTCCTGCTAGCATGCTGTAGTGTCCTTGAGCGAGACACTTAACCCCTAATTGCTCCTGATGGCTGCGTCCGTCATTGTAAGTCACTTTGGATAAACGCGTCTGCTACATGTAATGTTAGTTGTTAATATTAGTAATGGCCACAGCAAAGTTTTTACTTGACCACACCATTGAAACCTGTTTGCATTTACTGTAATCGGGCAAAGCCAAGGAGGCGGCATCAGAGTGGGATTAACCTGACACTAATTTAGGAGATGCAGTGGTAACTGTGCTTTCCCAAATCCGGTTGTTGTCCGTGCTGTGCAACGGTCTCCGGGGCTGCTGCCGCAGCAGGAGACCCCTGCCCTATTACCGCCCTTCACATAAGTCCTGTCGCATGGCGGCTCGGTGCTTAGCACTGCGGTCTCACAGCGAGACGCTTCTGGGTGCAAACCTTTTCCTGTGGAGTTTGCATGTTCTCCCCATGTTAACGTGGGGTTTCATCCAGGTTCCCCCAGTTCCCTCCCCCACCCTAAATACATAAATACACAGACACTCCTGCTAATGCCTCCGACCATCACATCATCTCTAGGTCTGGGTAGTTAGGATCGATAAAATGCAGGGGACAAAGTAAAGTGCATATTTTTCTTGGTCTTGCCGCATGGCGGGCCTGCCACTTCATAGCCTTGCTGCCCGAACAGTGGTCTCAGCATCCCACAATCCTCCGCAGATGCAGATGAGATGGAATGCTGGGGAAAAAAAGCAGAAACAGAAGCATATGGAGTCATTATCTCTGGTGCATCACCACCCACTAGCTGCTCAAGCGCGGAGATGGTGGGAGTGGAGGAGGCTGGGTGTTGCTAAGATGAATATTGCTTTGCTAAACTTCCCCAGCAAGGTCATCAGTAGCCATCTGTAGGCAGGGAGAACCCCGCCCCTCCCCGTACATGTATCTAGATTTGAACATGGGATTGTTGCTTTGTGCTCACATGATTCAGTCCAATGAACCGGCAAACCCCCTCCACATCAGTTGCTCCTCACAAGCCCTGCACACAGCCACTTTTGTTTTGTGATTTATATTGCAACGTATCATGTCCGCACAGCACTTTCCACATGGGATTTTGATGCATAATGAATTCAAAGACATTCTGCCGGGGCCACGGTACCCTCAGAGGCACGGCTTTGTGTTAGTGTAAAGAGGAAGGGGGACATTCTTCCATGACCACGTCCTATAAAGAAATGTGCTCCGTGATTTCGAGAGGGTGTTATTTCATCTGCCTTTCTCTAGGAGGCAGTGGAGACCCACCCAAAGAGCTCGGGCCGATGGATAATGCAACGCATTCACCTTGCTGGCACTCGCCACCGAGACATGAGCAACACAACAACAGTGCAAGCATAAATATTAAGTATTCATCTATTTATTTATTTACCTACATACTTACGTACGTACAGGTGGATAAAACAGAATTCGATGCTTTGAGGAGTGTGAAAAATAAATAAATAAATAAAAACAAGAAACGCGCAAACATCTGTGTTACACACATCCTGCCCCGGCAGCCGACCTGGTGAAAGCAACAGCGGTGTCTGAAATGAAGAACACCTCCTTTGAAATTGTGAGGGCCTGCAGTGTGCGTGCGGAAGGGAAGGGAAGAGGAGGGAAGAGGGAAGGGAAGAGGAGAGAAGAGAAGAGGTAGGAAGAGGAGGGAAGGGAAGGGAAGAGTAGGGAAGAGGAGGGAAGGGAAGAGGAGGGGAGGGAAGGGAAGGGAAGGGAAGAGTAGGGAAGAGGAGGGAAGGGAAGAGTAGGGAAGAGGAGGGAAGGGAAGGGAAGAGTAGGGAAGAGGAGGGAAGGGAAGGGAAGGGAAGGGAAGAGGAGAAGAGAGAAGGGAAGAGGAGAGGAGAGAAGGGGAGGGAAGTGAAGAGGAGGGAAGGGAAGAGGAGGGAAGGGAAGGGAAGGGAAGAGGAGAGGAGAAAAGTGAAGAGGAGGGGAGGGAAGGGAGGAGGAGGGAAGGGAAGGGAAGGGAAGGGAAGAGGAGTGGAGGGAAGGGAAGAGGAGGGAAGGGAAGGGAAGAGGAGGGAAGGGAAGGGAAGAGGAGTTGAAGGGGAGAGAAGGGCAGGGAAGGGCAGGGAAGGGCTTGGCTAGATACTGAAGTTGGAAAATAGCACATTAGGAACAAAGCCCGAGTAAGTCAGACGGCAGCATCCTGCCAGACAAACAGGACCTCCCGCTGACACCAGCTCAGGTGAAGGATGCTGTTTTCATTGTGTCGCTCGACGGGGATCCCCATTGAAACGACAGTTCAGATCTTTTCCCCTTCCGTAACATTATTGTTCTTTGTACTTTGGGTTGACAGTAGTCGTGATGGAACTCCTGTAGATGGGGTTGTCCCTCTGCAACAGATTGGGGGAGGAAAGGAAGGTTCTTAATCAAAGACATTCATGCTGAGTCACATGAGAATATTTCCCGACACTGGATGTCAACCGTACTTGAATAAATCTAGATTGTTTTTACGGTCTTTATAGAGCGTTGCGCTGGATTACAGTGTCCCTCATCAGCCTAAAAGCGAGGTCCTGCGGCCCATGCACGGGGTGTTCCAGTGGGTTTCTCATAATTGGTTGTCAAATGTCGAGGCATCACTGTCACCACGGCAACTCTATACGTGTTATTTTCATACTCATTTGAATCACATGTGCTGACAGATCGGGGTTGTGTATCGTCGGAGGGCGGTGGCAGTGGAGGTGGTTTCTACTCACCCTGTTCCAGCGCCTCCGCTCCAGCTCTCTCTGGAAGCCGGCAAACTCCCTGCGGTCATAGATGCTGGTGACTAGTTTCCATAGCAGCAGCAGGGCCACGCCCAGCAGCACCACGGAGGCGGACACCGCCGCCATGATCAGCGCCACTTCAGGACCAGACGGACATACTCCACAAAGACGCAGGAAGTCGATAAACATTAGCACAAATGGAACAAAGCCAAAGCTATATACTGTATATACTGTATATACACACCGCCCTTTGATGTACAAGCTCACTTGATTGACTGAATGATTGGTTTTGATGCTACAGCTATAGCAAATTATATCCCAGTATATCCCTGGTATGAATGTCCAATGCCAGTAGCCACATCAACCACATCGGATAATTAAAGAAAAGTAATTTGAGCTTCCGCTTTCAAGACGCTTTGAAGCATGTTAGGTGGCTTGGATGGCGCAAAATAGAGTTTATACCTATTAATATGGGTTTTATTACCCAGCTCTGTGCAATACTCAATTCTGATTGGTCAACGTCCAATCAGCAATCGGTTATTTCGGAATATTGACCGCTGTTTGTTAATGATGACGTATTAACATTGATAATCACGTCTGCCTGCATTCACATCCCTTGTATCACTCTCCCGACGTGCTAATATGAACAGTAGCAAGTGGCACCATCTGGTGGCATAACATAGGAACTACAATGACCAGACAATTTTTCTTAGTGGAAGCCCTTAAACTACAGTAGGCATAGTGGTTCTTAAAAAATAAATTAGAAAACACTATTCTGTCTTAATGTAATCCTTTATTTAGAATGTCCACAAAATTCCCAGTCGTTATCGTATAATAACCCTGCCTGAATGTCTGGAATGGGAGAAAATTAGAGTTTATGCCGATTATTATGTTCTAATTACCACTAACCAATGGTGTGAGTCTATAACGTCAGAGAAAGTAATGAATCAGAAACCGGTATCAACCCATTCTTTAATTTTAGCACTCAGAATCCCTATTGGCAGCGTAAAAGTGATGAAAAACGGCTTCCTCCCATAAAAAAAAAAAAAAAAAAAAGCAATAGGGGCTTCGCCATGATTACCTCTTTCCTGGATGACATGAACGTGGGCAGAGCCTCCTCGCTGGCCTTTCTCAATTACAAAATTGAGCAGGCAGCCCTCGCTGTCCACCTCCCTGCACCGTGTACCGGGCCGCACCGGGGGCCAGTGCCGCGGCTTCCCCCACCACAGTGATGTTCAGCTGGGAGCAGCTCAGCTCACACTCCCTCTGGTTCAACCTCCCCTGGGAGAAGACCCTGCACAGGACGCATTCCCTGAACAGAGAGGAAAACAGCGTCAGCCGAAACCCTGCTCTAATGTCCTTTTAACAACACATTACGTAATATCACTGCATTTTGAATTAACTGGCCAAAATGTAGTAAATGTCACCTATATTATGTAGTAACACATACATAATATGATAAAATATGCATTTTCCTGTATATAATAACACATACCGATGCATACACAGTATGCACAATTACCTGCTTTTACATTTCAAATTGTTAATAGGAGTTTATTTTTAGGTGTATTGTTTATTGTATATTGTATTTTTTTCTCTTGTGATAATATTTACTTCGTATTTTCTATTAAATCACTTTATCGTGATCGGCCAATTGTTTTTCGTGTGAGCTACTGTAACATGGCAATTTCCCCCCCGGAGATTAGAAAACTATCTGTCTAATCTAATCGAATCTAATGTAAATACATTCGGCTTTTTAACTGTTTTAAGGATGAACATGTAATAATTAAACATGTAATAACACGCCAAAACTGCTGTCATCATTACTGTAAAGTGTCCCTTTTTACTACTTGATAACATTTGCATTAGTTGCGTAATAACCACCTCATTAAGGAATTACTTGTTTCAGAATAATCCCAGATCTACCTTTATTTGATCCAGTTTATTCACCACTGAACATGTTGATGCTAAGTCATTGAAGCACCAACATTGACTCAATTGTGCGTCAAATTCATTTTGTGGTGTATTGACATTGAAGCATCAACGAAGTGTTCCCGTGACCGCTCTACCTGTGCAGGGTGCAGGGGGCGGGGCAGGCGGGACAGAGGTCGCAGGTGGGGCCCTGGAAGCGCTGGGGGTCCCAGCAGATGCAGGCCCCGCAGACGCAGACCCCCCCTGGCCGAGCAGACCTCTCCGTCCCCGGACAGACGCCCAGCGAACACTCGCATGCCCGGCCGGAGAATCCTGGGAGACATTCACACACTCTACACACACACTGGCCTCGCCCTGGATGGACGGGAGGCTGGGTAGATGGGTGGATGGGTAAACGGATGGAGTGGATGGATGGGTGGATGGAATGGATGGATGGATGGATATCCATCATGGATGGATGGATGGGTGAATGTGTAGAAGGATAGATGAATGGATAGATGGATGGATGAATGGATGGATGGATGGATGGATGAAGGATGGGTGGATTGGATGAGTGGATGGAATAATGGACGGATGAATGGATGGATGGATGGGCAGATGCATGGGTGGATGGATATGTGGGTGGATGGTTGGAGAGATTAATGGAATGGTGGATAAATGGGTGGATGCATAGATGGATGGATGGATGGATGGATGTGTGGGTGGATGGTTGGACGGATTATTGGATTGGTGGATAAATGGATTAATGGATGGATGGATGGTTGGATGGATGGAAAGGTGGATGGATTGATGGATGGGGTGAAAAGATGATGTATTCATATACATTTGAAAAAGCTACATATTTCTTAAATCTTTTAAATATATTATTTTTCCATTTCTTATATCAGAATCAGAATCAGAATCAGAAATAATTTAATAATCCCAGGGGGAAATTACTTAAATATATAAGAATATATATTATATTCAATTTTATTTAATTGTTTATATATTTATTTTAGGATTTATTTATTCTACACTTCATTTGATTAATCATTCATTTTATATTCTTAAAAAATGGAAGTAAAATTGTGTGAATGTATAAAGCATTTCCAAATTCTTCTTTCTTTCTATTAATTTGTGCACAGGATTCAACAATATATTACTGAACATGTAGTGGACAGGTCACAACTTTCTTTTGGTTTCTTCAACTTGAAATCAAGATATTAAGAAAACATTTTAGCTGAGAAAACCTAAAAAAAAAAAACACCGTATTTAGGTTTTACAAATGAAATCAAAAAGTTTTACGTGGAACGCATGACTCCAATGTCATCTTTGTTTCACTACCGCACTGCAATCCTTGGTACTGGTCACAGCTGTAGTCGCTGCATTGGCAGTATTTGCCGTAGAAGGCCGGGCCGGGCTTCTTGCGGCTCTTATGACAGACGCACTTCCCGCAGATGCACTCGTCGTGTCCGCTGCACGGCTCCGGGGCGTCGTCACGGCGACAAATGGCCGACTCAGCCGGCTCGTCCGACCCGGCTCGCTCGCACTCGCACAGCGTCCCGACTCGGTCTCCGTTGCACCTGTAGCAGAAGGAAGCGAAGCGTCACCGTCCGCTGCCCCCGTCACAGTGGAATCACACACAACTACCTGGGTAAAGGAGAATTCTATATAAGTAAGATAACTCAAGTGGAATCGCTTGCTGGCGAATGACAGTGAATGAAGTCAATTGAAAAGGTCCCTGAACTAGTGTGGGACTATTTTGAGAATGGGCATTCAGAATTGTTTGGAGTACTTCAAGACAAGATAGATAATTCGAGAGAGATAATGTTGAAAAAAAATCACCCTTAAGGTCTAAATTGACGACCCAAAACAGAAAATGGAAATTGAATTGAAAGAAATTGAAAATAATATTTGGTTATTTTTAGTTATTAGATAGTTTAAAGTTAATGTATTATTATTATATATTATTATTATTGCTGTTGTTGTTGTTGTTGTTGTTGTTGTTGTTGTTGTTGTTGTTGTTGTTATTATTATTATTATTATTATTTTCACCCTTTCCATTTGAGGAATATTTCCACTTTATTATTGGATTATTTCCAACACTGATGACTGTTTGGTACATGTAACCCTCATGAGCCGGCTGGATTCTGCTGGTGTGCCAGGCCTTGCACTGCTTGTGTGTGTGTGTGCGTGCGCGCATGTGTGTGTGTGTGTGTGTGTGTGTGTGAATGCCTGCTGCCATTTTTGCCGACTCACTGGCACACCCCGCACTCCAGAGTACCGTTGCCATGGCTACACGCCGGGCTGCACTCCACCTTGTCCCGACGACACGAGCAGTCGCACACGCCCAGCAGCAGCTCCGCCTCCTCGCTGTAGCCCTGGGGCTTGAGGACGACGCGAGACGGCCGCCACCCACGAGCCTCCGTACACGCCGACGCCGTCACGGTAATATGAAAGTTCACCTGGGTGGAGGTGGGGAGGGAGGAAGAGGAGGAGGAGGAGGAGGAGACACCTGTGGTCCCAATTACAGCTCCATCGCTTACGAGGTGATTATAATCAGCGTTGGCACTGATTTAACAGCGAGGGGCTGTTAGCCACATGCTAACAGAGGCACTTACGCAATTTCCCCCCAGCGTTCAACGCACCTCGTCGCCGATTGAGATGAGCGAGCAGCTCCGCCCCGCCTGGCCCCGCCGCAGTTTGCCGTCCTTGCAGCACGACGTGTAGGAGATGGAGACGCCCAGAGGAAGCTCACTGTTCTCCATCACCACCTCCGAGGTCAAGGCCTTGGGGGTGGGGAGCGCCGTGAACACATTTCACCTTTTTTTAAAGTGAGGAAATGACACCGTGCACCTGCTGCCGCCACCGAAGTCACATGGTATGCCTCCACGATGATCTGCAGGATGTTGTGCGAGGTGTTGGACAGCGTTCCCACTGCACATTTGGGGAAAATGCTTCTAAGGCCCTGGGATAAGACAGGAGAAAAAACACACAATATTCTTATTCTAATTCCAATTCCAATTCTAATCCTATTTCTAATCCTAATTCTAAAGCCGGATTTACACCGAATCCGACAAACGACAACCACGACGCAGGCAGGAAGTGTCGTTCATGTGGAGAGGCGGAAAGAGAGGCATGAGAGAAGCTCTGCCCCCTCTGCAATAGGCCCCGCCCATCTGCAATAAATATGGAACATAATTGAATCATTTCCAGATTTTGGCGGCACATTGAACTTAGTTTAATGCAAGCATATAACAAACCCAAATCACAAAATAAATCTAAATAAATTCATGTCGCAGGGGGACATGCTGTGCTGTACCTCTGTTGCAAATTTGAAGTGAATTCCAAATCTAAAAGCCGTCTTAAAAGTCGGCCATTGCCAAACTGGGAAGAATGTGTCTTAATGTGGCGTAATGTACCTTAAAGTGAAGACGTTATTAATGTTAATGTTGGGTGTCACCGTGGTCGCGATCAATTAATCACTTTTTACATGAAGGAATTGGGTGGATCATAGTCCGTTTTTTGGGGGGTATTCAGTGCGAAAGCAGCTTGGAGGAGGATAAACAGAAAACAAGTGGCATCATAAATGAAGCGCGTCCTCTGCCTCGCACCTCGTACAAATGCACCATGTCCTCCGTCACGGCGAATATGATCTGGATGTTCCTCTGTCTCAGCGTCTCAGCAATGTGAGCCACTGACGGATAGTCCTAGCAGAGAGAGGGATGGATGGAGGGAGGGATGGAGGGAGGGAGAGAGGGAGAGAGAGAGGGAGGGGGAGAGGGAGAGAGGGAGCGAGGGAGAGAAAGACAGGGAGACGGGGAGAGAGAGAGAGAGAGAGAGACAGGGAGGATGCAAATTGTGATGTGTAGCACACAGGGTAGACATTATATTTGATCAGTATTTACACTCTTCCTCTCTTCCCCTCCTGTCTAACAACTGTTCCTGTCGCTCATTTTATTCTCCCTTCTCTCTCTCTCTCTCTCTCTCTCTCTCTCTCTCTCTCTCTCTACATGGTTATTTCCCCATCCTGCGTGGTGATTTATCTTGACTGCGGCTGGATTGATAACGCGTGGGTGTCTCTCCCCTGTCAATTGGCCTCAACTTGGTCAGGAACATATGGGCATATGAAAAATTTTGAAATCTAGAAATAGTTAATCAAATACTAGATTTTGGCGGGCTTCCATCCATCCATCCATTTTCGTCCGCTAATCCGGGCCGGGTTGAAGTGGCAGCAGGCTGAGCAAGGAGCTCCAGGCCCCCTTCTCCCTGGCAATGTTTTCCAGTTCTTCCTGGGGGACCCCGAGGCCTTCCCAGGTTAGCTGGGATATGTTATTCCTCCAGTTCTGGGTCTGCCTCATGGTCTCCTACCAGTTGGACGTGCCTGGAAAACCTCCAAGGGAAGGTGCCCAGGAGGCTTCCTGATCAGATGCCCAAAACCCCTCAAATGGCTCCTTTGGACATGAAGGAGCAGCGACTCTACTCTGAGCTCCCTCCGGATGTCCGAGATCCTCACCCCATCTCTAAGGCTGAGCCTTAGAGATGGAAACTCATTTCGACGGAGGAAACTCATTTCGGCCGCCTGTGTTCGCAATCTCGTTCTTTCGGTCACTACCCAAAGCTCATGACCATAGGTGAGGGTTGGGACGTAGATGGACTGGTAAATTGAGAGCTTTGCCTTCCGGCTCAGCTTCCTCATCACCACCACGGTCAGTTGAGGAGACAGTTGAGGGACACAGATTTGTAAATGACTTCTGACCCAAGCCACACCCTCTGTTGTTGTATAAAGTCCTCTTGATCAGAAATGAGATTTAGACTGGTAGAACACTGCTTTGGAGCAGTACTGAACCTTTCTCTTTATTCTGCAGAATAAATAATCTTGAATATTCTCAGTTTTGTTTTCTTATAGCGGGCAGATTAACCTCACCGATCATTGCAGAAGAATTTCTTCCACAAATTCTCTGTAATATTGGCCCATTAGGCCACATTACGGTCCCTATTTCCGCCAAAATGAATCATTTAAAAAACTGCATTAAGCCCTTTTAGAATGTCTCCAAAAAGCCACTTACATTCGCACAGATACAAATGCCTGTTCATTAAAGCAACATTATGTAACTTTGTTACCTTACAATAACAGCTTCCATATCATTTTGATGGTACACTGACTTGTAATATGAAGAATGGCACCTCTTTCATTACCATCCCCCAAACTCCTGTTCTTGCATTATGTAACTTCTGGCTTCGGGCTTAAAGGCGGTAAAAGTGTGTTATTTTTATGGCACTACATCACTTGCTTGATGTTGGCTCCGGTAATTAATGTATAAAAAAAAAAAAAAAAGCAATCACCTGGCACGCTTCAGCCCTCACTTTCATTAAGCCCGGTTTGTTTCACCCTCTGACTGGGGCGTGAGAGTCGGTCTGCCAGGCCGAGCACATCTGGTACCAACACCGGTAGCAGAGGGACAATCCAAACAATGGGACATATTAAAGCAAACAAACAAACAAACAAACAGAAAGACATGCGGAAACACACTATCCATGCGGTGCACTACCTACTCAGCTGGTCCACGCTGTTTATTCTGACCTTTAAATCACTGTCTTTGACTCCTGCCTGCGGCAGCGAGGACCTCCGTCTCTCTGCTGGGATTGCAGACAGGAATCAATTTAACACACAGAGCGATATCCATTCTATAAGATAAACGTTACACGCTGCCGCCGTTGCCAAAAATACAGCAAAAGTGCCCTGGGAAAAGAAATCCACTCCACTGGTGACAGCTGGACTCGAGCTTTATCTCCCGACTTCGTATGATAACGACTGAGTGCCATGGAGCCGTGGAGGATTTCCTGTACAGTATATATTTACAGAATATTTTTTTCTTTGGGTAATGAACCTGTGAATTTCCTTGGCTGTAGACATCATGGTGCAGGTGACACTTCCAATCATTGGGCAGCACGATGCCGCCCAGCTTCCCGTCGCCGGCGGAGTGGAAGCCGGTGTCGGTGGAGAACACCAGCAGGCGGGTCACGTTCCTCGAACCGATCTGCTCCTGGAGAACGACGAGAAAACTGTCAATGACCATGAATGTTAATAGGCCCGTGCAGAGACCCTGACGCTGTGAAGCCCTCGGGTGTAATACAACATCCACTTTTAGCTCTCTTTTAAAGACCTTACATTATCAATGCATCCTATTGTTTATACACAATACAAAATATATGTTTCTACTCAAACAATGTTATTGGATGGATAATGTGTTAATTGATCTGGGAATCTGGTCATGGTCCATTTTTGCCAACTTTCCACAGAGCTCATCTCTCATTTTTTCTTATTTGGGCTTTTCAGGGTTAAGAAGGGCAGGTGCTCAAAGTAAAAAAAGGGCACAATTTTAAAATGCCATTTCCAGCATAACCTGTGTATATATATATATATAATTTTTTTGTTTGTTTTTGTTTACATATTTATATATATGTATATATATTATATATATAAAACAAAAAATATATATATAATTTGACTGGTGACATGAGCTTCCTTCACCAACTCCACCAACAAAGACTCATTTGGACTCGACCAATGAGAACGCGTTCAGAAGGCGGAGCTTACGAATATCCATATTTATTCATTTACTCTGAATATGCGACTCATTAAAACAATCGTGTTGCAATGTCATTCTCCTGCCATGATTATAAAAAATAATGTCGTGGAAGGAATTATTGTCGTCTCTTTTCCATGAAAGCCACACACATGCGCCCGCATAAATATGGCTTTTATTTGGGCTTATTTTGATCAATTTTATATAAAGTTGACAATTGGTATTTGGATTTTGAAAAGAAAAACACAAAATAATACACTGTCACACAAATACACTCTGGTTTGCGTGTCTCTCTGGGAGAAACGTTCCCCCCATCATCAGCACCCCCCACCTTCCAACAACCCAACCAAAACAGGGTCTCTAAAGTCCATATATAATACAGCTGTTTCCAACGAAATCTCGACGCCCATTCGCACATGAAAAAAAAAGGGCACCATGGGGCATCAAGTGGCAAAGGGGCAGGTGCTCGGGCATCCTCCACCACGCCCTCTGCACGTTCCTGAATGTTAACCAGCTTCAGTTTGGTCGCGGAATGGGAACATGAGCGATAGAAGTTGCTGTTTTGAGTTGTTTTAATGCCTTGCTGCAGGGAAAACACACACTTGCCTACTCTCGTATTTAATCATAGCACATGTATATTTCCAAGTTGTTCAAAAGCAGCAAGCCGGTTTGTCGTTCTGTTTCAGGGAGCAATTCTGTCATTGTTTGCTTATTTGCTCAATGAGATTTTCCCCGAAAGAAACACAGACTCCCAAACTGGATAGCACGGCTTCACAGGGGGCTGCGCCAGGTTGAGAAATAAGGCTCTTCTCCTCTTCTCATCTATTATTGGCGTTCCCCGCTTCCACTTCTGCGACCCACGCTCGTCCAGACAAAGAGAGAAACACTTTATATCACATATTTGGAATATTCCCACCGCCTCAAGCGACTGAGAAAAAAACGCAAATCCATTGATCAGAAGACAATATACTTTCTAAAAGATATTATGATTTGGCAATTTAATATATGTACTCATATATACTGTATATGCTTTATCTCACCATTGTTTTCCACTGACCAACCCAAAAATTGGCATTGTTGATATCACTAAATCTCTCTCTCTCTCGCTCTCTCTCTCTCTCTCTCTATCTCTCTCTCTGTCGTGTCAGAGAGAGAGATCAGGGCGTCCAGCCCGCCCTCCGGGGAGTCAAGGTTGCCAGATATGCGCTGGCCGCCCACCAGCTGGGCAAACAGGCTTCCGTTGGCGGTGAGGCCCAGGACGTGGTGGAAGTTGATGGGCGGCGTGCACGGCCAGGGCTCGGTACGCTTGCACGGGTTTCGGAGCATGGCCTTGGCGGCGCTGACGTACGGCATCACCGTCTTGTCCACGAACGCTCCAAAACCTTCGGCGTTGGAAGACAAGTGGAAAACACGGTTTCACAAATAGAAATGAAGAAAGACAGATAAACGCATTAAATGCATTTATCTGTCTTTCTTCATTTAGATTTGACTACAGACTGATCTTTAGTTGAGATTGTCTGGAATGGAAAGTTGTTTATCACCATGATATCTTAATTACCGAGGGATAATGTGCACTAATCACTGGCATAACGAATACACAGAAGTCCTTTGAATAGCTTTTTTGGGGGGAAATGAATGGAAAAATCTGACATTGTACATGTCCAAATGAAACACTGAATTGTTTCTTTAGATTGGTCCTGTTTGACTCCACACTGATGCCGTTCATACCAGACCTCGAAAGGTCAACATTTTGACCCCAGATTCTCTCATAATCAATTATTTAGAAGGTAGAGTTGTGTATCACAATGATATCTTAATTACCCAAGGGATACTGCGCAATAATGACTCGCTAAACAAATGCATTGACACAGAAAATTGATTGTAATTTACTAGTGGGAATAACTAGTATGCCTAGATTAAGAACTTCCATTAAGCAAAATAGTCAAGTCGCTCCGCCAACGTTTTTGCCCCAAATGTGATTTACCCACTGTATTTACTATGAATGTCACAATTGACATTTACGTTCAGAAATCTTCCACTGTAGTTTAGATGTAGTGTCACAAGATGATGCCACTAGCTAGTGCGAGAGCTGAACGGCACTATCGACCAATCAGACGCCAGGATCTCGCAGGGCGGCGTGATATGCTACGATAAGACATCGTTGACGGACGATAAGCGATGAAGTTGATTTTAACACACCCATCCGGAAGTCGCTGGTGGTGCTCCTCATGGCCTCTATCAGGTCGGCCCCGAGCTTCTTGACGTTGGGCAGGTGGTCCTCCATGCAGAAGGAGAGGTCCATCAGGTAGTACAGGTCGACAGGGTAGTTTTCTACGCGCTTGAACTTCAAAGCTCTGGGGCCCGCCTACAGGAGCGACCAAACCAAAGAGTTACCCTTCCCAAGCAGTGAGATGGTCACTACTAGTCACTGCTGTGGAGCTGAACCAGTATGGGGTGGACATTTAAGTGACACTTGCTATAAACACCAGATCTTCATTTGATATCTTGACTTTCTACGCTAAATCTACATTTAGTTATAACCACTAATGAAGTCATCTGATGTCACTGCTGGGGTCCGGGTGGGTGGAACTGTGGTCGCAAAGTCCAGTTACTTTTCACAAGCAATGAGAGAGCAGTCACAACCGTCTAGCCGCCGTATGGATTAGACATTTTAGTAAATTTGCTATAGAGACCAGATCTTTGACTTCCTACAAAATGAGAGTCAGCAGATGTGTCGGTTCGGCTCCGGGTTGTGAATGTAATTCTCAGGGGTATCATTGAATTCCATTGTGGAATGCAATGTGTAAATTCGTCACACTCAGTATGAGTTATGGCAAAAGCCTTCCTCAGTCATTATTTTCTGTTTGTGAGTTGAAGATTCACTCACTCACCCACGCTTTTGTCATTTATAAGACGTGTTCGGTATAAACAAGTCACTTGTGCGTCTTGCATCACTATCACTATCACTATCACTATTAATAGACCATAATAATAATAAGCACTGTTCCACATTACATTTTTAGTGGTTAACAGGATAGTGGTAGTGCCATGGGATTTTTTCACTGTAAAAAGTGTGCCGTGGTGTAAAAAAAGTTTGGGAAACACTGACTTAGGGGGCTGAGGTTCAGTCTGAATCTCCATAAAATGTCCCTTGACTGTAAACGAATCACCGTTGTCCCTGCAAACCTCACCTGGCCGGAGGAGCAGCTGGACCTTCTGCGGCTGCAGCTGGACCACATCGTGGTCATGGCTCGGCCGCAGTCCTCGGTCCTTCAGAGGCGAGGTGACCTTCTGGTTCTCCAGGAGGACGACGGAACCCCGGGGGTCCTCCAGGCGATGAGCAGGGCAGCCCGTCCTCAGAAGGGCGCCGGCCGTGTTCCCATGTGTGATGATCCACTCTTAGGAAGCTCTGAAAGAAGGTTTGAAGTTCAGGGTCAGGACAGAAGTTAGGCCTGGTTCGTTGGTGAAGGTGAGTATAGGATTAGGAAAGCGGGTTATTAAGGAATATGTGGCTTTACTGACCCATACATTTTAATTGATATGAGACTGGTTATACAGGATATACAGTAAATGGATAATATCTGACCACACACAAGATCTAAATTTATGAATAAAAAATTCATAGAACAATTAAAGTCTTATTTTTCCATTGAAAATGCCTCTGGGTCATGAACATACAGTATGGACTTTCCCATTGTGTTCATGGAAGCTTTGATATAAAACAAGAAGATTCATATAGTAGATTGTATTTTAAAGCCGAAAACTTTCATACAGGAGATTGTCATACTATATGTGTGTTTGTGTACGTCCATCCAGACATTTTCGTAACTCATTGCCACATTTTTCATAATATTCTGTCATTTCATCAGTATTGTTGCCCTCGTCCTTGTAAATTTACATTTTCAAGGTCAAGGCAAAATGCGCGCTCACTGGACCGGTGTGTGTGTGTGCGTGCGTGCGTGCGTGCGTGTATGTGTGTGTGTGTGTGTGTGTGTGTGTGTGTGTGTGTGTGTGTGTGTGTGCATGAAATAAAGCCTCCTCATTGTATTTTAAGGAGCTTTTCACCTGCTCCGTGCACCAGGCGCACCATGGCCTCGCTGCCAGACACTCTCCGCAGCTTGTGACCCCCTGACCTTGGCAGCCGTGGTCTGAATGATCTGCAGTTGGGAGTGGAGGCAAAAAAACAAGGATTCCGTCTCCATTGTGTAAAGAAGTGCAGTGAGCCCCAAAAAAACCTCGCAAAAACCTACCTGTGAGGAGGGATGATTTGCTATAAAGTTCTGTGAAGTTTATTTTTTTGTTGTTTTCTTTTTTTCGTAGCCGCCGGTTACAACTTCTGCATTTTGTCACTCCTAGCTGCGATGAGTGAACAGTGACGGGACCCTGCTGTGAAGAAAGATCCAGATGGCTGGGGATCAAACCCATCAAATTTCGGCGACAGAACATTTTGATAGAACGCATGGACTGCTCTCATCAACTACATCAAACATCGAGTTTTCCACATGAGACAAAATGTTGTCAGCAAACCAATGGAAATCTCAATGTGGTGCCACGGGCAAAATAGTTGAAAAATTTGGAAAAATATGATATTTCACTGCGTTCCAAATTATGATGCAAATTGGATTAAAGTGTCATAAACATTACATTTTTTGTTTTTCAATTAAACTCATGGATGGTATTGTGTCTCAGGGCTCTTTGGATCACTGAAATCAATCTCAGACAGCTGTGATAATTAGTTTGCCAGGTGAGCCCAATAAAAGGAAAACTACTTAAGCAGGCCACAGGTTTCAAGCAATATGGGAAAGAAAAAGGATCTCTCTGCTGCCGAAAAGCCTCAAATAGTGCAATGCCTTGGACAAGGTATGAAAACATTCGATATTTCACAAAAACGTAAGCGTGATCATTGTACTGTGAAGAGCTTTGTGGCTGATTCAGAGCACAGACGGGTTTGTGCAGATAAAGGCATAATGAGGAAGGTTTCTGCCAGACAAATTAATCCGAATAAGGGAGCAGCTGCTAAAATGCCATTACAAAGCAGCAAACAGGTATTTGAAGTTGCTGGTGCCTCTGGAGTCCTGTGAACCTAAAGGTGTAGGATCCTCCAGAGGCTTGCAGTTGTGCATAAACCTACTATTCGGCCACCCCTAACCAATGCTCACAAGCAGAAACGGTTGCAGTGGGCCCAGAAATACATGAAGACTAATCAAACAGTCTTGTTTACTGATGAGTGCCGTGCAACCCTGGATGGTCCAGATGGATGGAGTAGTGGGTGGTTGGTGGATGGCCACCATGTCCTAACAAGGCTGTGACGTCAGCAAGGAGGTGGTGGAGTCATCTTTTGGGCTGGAATCATGGGGAGAGAGCTGGTAGGCCCCTTTAGGGTCCCTGAAGGTGTGAAAATGACCTCGGCAAAGTATATAGAGTTTCTGACTGACCACTTTCTTCCATGGTACAAAAAGAAGAAACGTGCCTTAGGAAGGAAAATCATCTTCATGCATGACAATGCACCATCTCATGCTGCAAAGAATACCGCTGTGTCATTGGAAAGTATGAGCATAAAAGGGGAGAAACTCATGGTGTGGCCCCCATCTTCCCCTGACCCTGTTGAGAACCTTTGGAGCATCCTCAAGCAAAAGATCTATGAGGGTGGGAGGCAGTTTGCATCAAAACAGCAGCTCTGGGAGGCTATTCTGACATCCTGCAAAGAAATTCAAGCAGAGACTCTCCAAAAACTCACAAGTTCAATGGATGTAAGAATTGTGAAGGTGATATCAAAGAAGGGGTCCTATGTTAACATGTAACTTGGCCTGTTAAGATGTTTTTGATTGGAATAGCTTTTGATTTCAGTAAATATGACCTCCTAATGCTGCAAACTCAACAAATGACCATTTTCAGTTCTTTACAACCTATAAAATGTTTTGAAACTCTGTTGTGCATAATAATTTGGAACAGTGCATTTTGAGTTTTTTTATTTTGGAAAAAAATGCGGTTATCATTGGGAGGTTTTTTCAATAACATTCAAATTACCCTGAATGAATACCCTAATGGTTGATGACTTGAAAATTATATTGACTCTCATTTGCATAGACTATTTAGGAAAATAAGAGAAAAATATCATTTGCCTAATAATTTGGAACGTGGTGTACATTGGGCAAATTAACTTCTAATAACTTCTCTCCACTACATCTTATAAATATCTATTAATTTTTTTTTATTTATTAGTTTTAGAAATGTATTTATTAATATATCATTATTTGGATTACATTTTATATTATTATTAATAACCATGAGGACTAGTATTCTAGTCTAATTATTGCTATTGGTATTATTTTTAGTATAACTAGTATTGTTGGAGTTGTTAGTAAA
Source organism: Zeus faber (assembly GCF_960531495.2). Lineage (NCBI taxonomy): Eukaryota > Metazoa > Chordata > Actinopteri > Zeiformes > Zeidae > Zeus > Zeus faber. The sequence continues at coordinate 24,613,963 of NC_137206.1, read as the reverse complement.
TTACAGTATATAATATTATTATTATTATTATTATTATTATTATTGTTATTGTTATAATTACTACATATTACTATATATATATATATATATATATATATATATATATATAAATATATATATATATATATATATATATGTATATATATTACATTATGCAAGTATATTATGGTATATAATACCACTTGCTAGTCTTATTATTATTACATATCATTAATTTTCACTTTTTATTATATAGTTATTTTTGCGGAAATGCCATCTGCACATTTTGGGCTGACTCATTAATTTTATTTGTGCCACTCCCTGTTAACTTCTAAAATTATATTACTATATTACTTATTCTATTTTTTACTGTTGGACTGCTTATTGTACAGTATATATACAATATATTGTCTATTTAATGTATATTCTTCTGCTGTTACTCTATACTTCATTCTTCCTGTTGAGATGCTCAATAAAGTACTTATCTTATCTTATGTGTACTTATTTTTGTATTTTATTTTAATTTTTACTATATATTTTTTCTTCTACTGTTCTGTCAACTCAGTTAGAACACCTGAATTTCCCAGAACACTCCCCCCCACAAAAAAGTTGTATCTTATCTTATCTAAATTAATATTTCAAGGCTGAAATGGTACGTTGCGAAAGGCCTCGTCTCCCAAGCCCTGGATCCACTGCATCGCTGCCGAGGACGAGCAGTGCGACGAGGATGTACAATCGCATAAATATGGGATTGCAACCCAAACTTCGGAACAAATGTTAGAAAAGAACAGAAGAGAACCAAATGTTGTTTTTTTTTAATATATATATATATTTGTAGAGCGGCCTAACCTACCTTGGATTACTGCAGTGTTGTCTCCAGAACACGACAACAGCACGGCAACAGCAACGAAAAGCGGAGCCATCTGAAACCAACTAACCAAAATAACCCAATTTACAGACATAATATGGACCATTCGTTCCATTCACACCATTAAGCGGGGCTGGATCGGTTGATTTTCGTTTGGGAAGACTCTTCTGTGAAGAACAAAAGGCCTCTCTCTCCCCTCCCTCCCTCCCTCCCTCCCTTCCTGCCCCTCACAGCCCTGGTAGAACAATACACTATGATCCAAAACAGCAGGTGATGCAGCTCTACCTTTGGAGGCAAGAAGGGGGTGGAGGTGTGTACCCAACATCTCCCTAAATCTGCAGGCTCCTCCGTCAGTTTTTCCCCGACTGGACAGGATGGAGAAAGAAGGAGGGGGGCGGGGGTGACAACAAACACACACACACACACACACACACACACACACACACATACACACCTACGAAGCCTCCACGCTATACTCCAATGATCTGATCTTCTCTCCCGGTTACAGTGAATCTGCCAGCTTGTGTTTCAGGACGACCGGCGCCAAAATATCTCTTCAAGCGAGGCCAAAGATCAAGAGAACAATTCCAAGTCGGGGAGTCGCTCTCTCGCTCTCTTTCTCCGACGTCAGGAACTACTTCTTCCTTTCCTGAATGAAAGTCCTGTATCTCAAAATGAGCAAGACGGCTTCCTTTGCAATGCAGTGCAAAGAGGCGGCATCTGTTGGCAGTGCCATGTCATTGTTCGGACAGCCCATTATTCCAAAACCCCAATAGTCCGAAAAAGGTCCCATCAGACATGGATGACACCCTCACCCTAGACTTAATCATTTCTGACATTATATCTAAACTTAACCATCTCTAACATTATACCTAAACTTAACCATCTCTATCATTATACCTAAACTTAACCATCTCTAACATTATACCTAAACCAACCATCTCATACATTATATCTAAACTTAACCATCTCTAACATTATACCTAAACTTAACCATCTCTATCATTATACCTAAACTTAACCATCTCTAACATTATACCTAAACCTAACCATCTCATACATTATACCTAAACTTAACCATCTCATACATTATACATAAACTTAACCATCTCATACATTATACCTGAACTTAACCATCTCTGACATTATATGGAAACTAACCCATCTCTAACCTTATTCCTAAACTTAACCATCTCTAACATTATAAGTAAACTTAACCATCATCACATTATACATAAATTTAACCATCTCTAACATCATAGGTAAAGGTAATCATCTCTAACATTCTACCTAAACTTAACCATCTCTAACATGAACGCACGGCATACGCAGCCTCGATGTCTTGGACTGAGGAGTAAAAAAACATATCATATTGGCGCGGGGGGGGTGATCCACGACTCGAGGCAGATCTATTTGCATGCAATTCGGTGGGATTTAGATTTTTTTGTCCAACAAGAGGAGTCGGTTTCCAGCTCAAAGTGGAAATCAACCACCGCGCGATCGCATAGCCATTGGAGACGGAAAATAATAGAAGGATTATGCACGGTGCTCCATTACAGACGGCAAGAAAATAAGCTCTGAATTTCCTCCCAGATCAAGCGGCTCTTGCTGCCCGCCGCTGTCCCTCTGCATCTCTACCAGGGAAGACAATAGAATTAGTGCGTGCGCGGAAATGAGACAGACGAAATTTCCACAAGGCGGCCGGTTTGTTTTCCCTCTATTTCCCCCAAAGATATAGAGCCCATTTTAGTCAGCGGCAAACACTGTCCACCATTGTCGGATTCAATCCCTGCACGATTCCAAACCTTTATAGTCCCGCAACGGAAATTTAATTTGTCCGACTAATTTGTCCGACAGGATGTACAAAGATGGATTTGATAAGGTGCGACCAGATCACCAGTGCGATTATATAGACGAAAAAGTGATGGGAGTCCTGCATAGCCGAATGCAAAGGATGCATGCCGCTCTCTGTATATAACAATAATAATAATAATATTAATAATAATAATAACCTTTATCAACCTCTACTCACTAGTCTGAGCTGTGAGAGGAACCAGAAGTGGGAGAGCGTGAGTGGGTGGACAGCACTGTCTGTATGATTAAAGCCCAGAAACTTCAATGCCTGAGCCACTACAGTAAGCCACAGTGGCTCTACTCGACCAATAAAAATCAACAGAAACAAACAGAAACTAATGGAAATCAACAGAAACCAACAGAAATCAACATAAACCAACATATTGTAAACCAATATAAACCAACATAAACCAGCAGAAACCAATAGAAACCAACTCAAAGTGCTTTGCATTAATTTAAGGCAATCAAAGAGTAACAATAAAAAAGGCGAACAAGCGATATGCATTTCATAAAAAAGGTAAATAATATACACATTTTCAGATTTGCAGTCATCAATTTAGACCATGAATCTCATCGAACGATATCTATTGAATTTTTGGTCATACATACAATATTATCGACTTCAGGTTTGTGCTTTAAGCCCCTTTCCCACATGGAATCCATAACATAGCTGGATAAAAAATATCTGACAGAGGTGTAGGTAGTCATTCATACATTGGCCTCCTTTATGGAAAAGTTCCGTATGGAGTCTGTTCCCATATTACACAACCGTTATGGATACAGTACATAATGTGTGAGGGTTAGTACCTAATGTCCAGTGTAGATGGGATTGTCTGGACAATCTGTTGGCAATGGACATACAATTTCAATCGTTTTTTTTTCTGGCTCTCAGAGACCAGCGCTTCGCTTCCCGTCTCCCTATGGCCCCCCCGGACGGACTCGGTTCCCTCCGCCTACGGAGGGAGGACAGAGCCTCCGTCCCCGGACACAATAACCCTAAACCCGATGTTATTAAATCAGTGTGATCATTTTCAACATGTCCTACGCTCTCTGCCTCCGTAGAAGGAAGGTTCTCTACCCGTTCTACCTCTCCCTGTCCGCTTGCTGCCCTCCCGCTCCACGCGACGCTGCAGCTGGTGGGCAAGCCAAGCGCTTGTACAATATTTGTACAAAATAAATATTTGTAAAAACCCACTATTTCATAGAAATGCAATGTTATTGCTTCCATTCACACACACTTCCATTCACAGCCGTACCGGCGTTTTCCCAGTAATGATACTGGGTCAAGAGTGAGGAACTTTACGGAACGCTTTTATGGAACATCGACACCGGCTCCTTTTCCCACATGACGCCAATATGGAACATTGCCAGTGTATTTACGGCTTTCAGTGCAGGTGGGAAAGGGCCTTTAGTTAAGTAGTTAAGGTTTATCTTCAAGTCCTATCGATGTCCAAACTTTTCTCTTCTCTCCACTTTAAATGCTATCTCAGGGTTTAGAAATAATTTCTCTTATATAAATAATTTAGCCACCAACTCATAAAGCAATTTATGAATCGGTGGCTAAATTTTTCCAATGAAATACCACTTGGAGGTCATTACGGCATATTTGGTGGTCAAGGATACTGTTTCGGCTCCTTTTTAATGGTCCCCGTAGAAGAAATAATGTATGAGACTTCTCCAAATTTTAATCAACTCCATTCACATTTTATCATGCAGCCGAGCCTGACCGTGTGTCCGTGAGCCAGGAGAGTCTTTGTGGCTCTTGGCTGGAAATCTGACTTTTAATATCTATTACTGGACCAAGCCCTGGCTCACCCACGTGGAGAGAGCAGCTCCTCAGAAATATCAACCATTCTAATGCATTAAATTTTTTCATAGTTTTCTATGAAATATGTAGCTTGTACATGGTCCAAAAATGACACAAAACAGCAAATGATTGACATAATAACAGAAGAAAGATTGAATAATCGAACGCTCTGAAAGTAGGGAATTCCAAATAACACTTTCTCAAAATTGGACCTTGTAAATATATACAATAAATGCAATTTTCTGAAAAATAGAGGTCCAACATGAGGGAAATTAATTAAATACTAAATAGTATTTCCTCCAAATGTCCATCCTTACTAATTTGCCCTTTTTAGTAAGACTGCAGCACCTCTCGGAATAGTCTTCATCTGTAGAGACAGAGTTGTCATTGAAAAAAACGGACGGGAAGCGGAAAATAAATACTGAAATAATAATTTCACTGGTAATTACGACTTCAATCCTATTTGCATTTTAATGCACTTTTGCAACATCTTTCCCTCCCCACCGCCTCTTGTGTTGCTGAATCATATCAACATAATAATATGAAAAGTTGTCATTGGCAAATGGCAAAAAAAAAGCCAAACTTTCAAAAAGCCCTGACACAAAATTAAAAGGTATTTTGCAGATGAGGCTTACAGTTTACAAAGAAGCAATGGGGAGAGAACAGAGTCAGGTTTTACTTCAAATTTTTAGTTGAGACCTGTTTCCTGATGTCTGGTTCCAGACACCCTTTGGTTGACTTCCTATATGGTGCTGTGTTCCTACACCGTGTTGACGAATCTCCAAATATGCCACCGGTGTCCAAATGGAAGCCTGTGTAAAAAAGTGGGTAATTCCAAAATAGCATCCAAGAAATGTAATGTTCAATTTTAATGGAGAGATATTCATATCTTTTAAAATTCCACTTTAATTTAACTGTTCTAAATATGACAAGCACAAGCATTAAGATAACCAGAAACCTCTCCAATGTGAGATAAAAAGTAAAACTAGACAACTTAGTCTCTCATTTTATTTAATTCTCTCAGCGAATATCTTATTTCAGTCTAAAACTCTGGCTCGGTTAATATGATGATGCATAATGATCTATGACACCTACTCTACTCATTAGTCTGAGATGTGAGAGGAACCAGGACCGTGAGAGTGCGAGTGGGTGGACAACGCTGTCTGTGTGAATAAAAGCTAGAAGGTACGCCACAGTGGCTCCACTCGACCAGCAGGAACCAATGGGAACCAAAACAAGTCCACAGAACCCAACAAAAACAATTGAAACCACTGGGGACCAATCAAAACCAATCAAAACCAAAATTAACAAACAGAAACATACTAAAACAATTGAAACCAATGGGAACCAGTGGGAACCAGTGGAAACCAATTGGAACCAAAGTAAACCCACGAAAACATTTGAAACCAACGGGAACCGATGGAAACCAACAGAAACCAATGAAAACAATTGGAACCAAAATGAACCCACAGAAACCAACATTAACCAGCAGAAACCCACAGAATTCAGCAGAAACCAATGGTTACCAAACAATACTAATGGAAACAAACAGAAAATAGCAGAAACCAACAGGAACCAACGGTAACCAAATGATACCAGTGGAAACCAACAGAAACTAGCAGAAACCTGTCCAACCAAAACTAAACCACAAACCAGAAACCAATCCGATCTCACCAACAGGAAGCGGCAGCACTCAAGGCTCCGTGCTTGGGCCCCTCCTCTTCACCATTTACATGCTCCCTCTTGGTCAGATCATACTCCACCACGGTCTATGCTTCCACACCTACGCCAATGACACCCGGCCACCATAGCTCAGCACAAAACCATCCACCCGACTACCCTCTCTGTCTCTTCTCAACTGCCTCCATGACATCAAAGTCTGGATGTCATCAACCCTGCTCAAACTCAACGATCGCAAAACCGAACTCTTGGTTGCGGCTCCCAAGGCACGGCTCAGAAAGATTTGAGATCTGCTCCTGGTTGTTGATGGCTGCTCTATCTTCTCATCCTCCAAAGTACGCAACCTGGGCGTCATCTTCGACTCAACCCTCTCATTTCACTCACACATCAAATCCATAACCAAATCTGCCTTCTTCCACCTCAGGAACATCTCCAGACTCCGCCCATCACTGTCTGAGTCAGTGGCAGAAACACCAATTCACGCTTTCATCACCTCCCGTCTCGACTACTGTAATGGAGTCCTGTCCGGGGTTCCAAGCAAAGTCCTGGACAGGCTCCAGTATGTTCAAAACTCTGCTGCTAGAGTTCTCACTCGACCAAGCCCTGGAAGCACATCACCCCCACCCTGATTCATCTCCACTGGCTCCCTGTCAAAACCCATATTTCCGACAAAACCCTACTACTAACCTAAAAATCCCTCCATGCCCTTGCACGCAGTACCTAACAGGCCTCCTCCAACCCCCCCTCCGCCCTGTCCCTGAAGCTGCAGTCCTTGGACACGGGTCTGCTCTCCACCCTCCACAGGAGGCTACGAACCTTTGGCGACAGAGCCTTCAGTGTGGCAGCCCCCACCCTCTGGAACTCTCTCCCACTGACATTCTAAATGCTCCATCCCTGGCCAACTTCAAAAATCTCCTCGAAACCTACCAGTTCAACGAGGCCTCCTGCCCCTGACCCTTTTTGGTTTCTTTTTTCTGTTCTACATTCGTGAAGAACAGTGAAGGGAGAAGGGAGACCACACAGGGGTGACACTTGGGACATTTGGGTCCCAGATGAAGTCCTTCGCCAGGTTCGGTATAGAGGGCCAAAGCAAAGGGGACTAGATAGACTCTGACTGGGAATGGGTTGGCCATCACAATTTCTATCCCTGAAAATTCTGCTCAGAGGTGGAACAGTCCGGCTTCAGAAAATAAAAGTCCTGCCAGAGTTTGTGTTCCAGCCACACTCTGACCCGATTGGTTTCACTTATGAGTTGGGCTCAAACCTCTGGGTGTTTGCTAATAAGCAAATCCACATGGCTGACCCAAAATCCCGGAGTGGAGTTTTTACTTTCTGAGTACAGATTTTCCACCTCTACTGCCCCAACAATGAGATGATCTGGTTCATGTGCAGTCCTTTAAAAAAAATGCTGCTTTGATAACCGCAGCGAGTTGGACTCAAGGCTTCTAACTTAAGATTTGATTGTAACAAAGAAAAAAAAAAAAAACCCGATGACGGCTGCGTCCTGCAGGCCTAACAGCCGGAACCAACCTCGGATCTTGGCTAAATGTCACTGGGCTGAAGAAATCCGGCTCCACTGGATGAGAGTGAAGTCGTGGGGAAAGGACTCTGGTGGTGAGCGCGTGGGAGCCTGATCGCCTTCATTTCTGGGACTGGTTGCTTCACAATGCGGTCGCCACACACACACACACACACACACACACACACACACACACACAAACACGAACACACACCACCCTTCAAATAAATATCAATGCGGTTCTCCTCTGTCCGGGCCCTGAAAACTGGCACGCAAGGGCTCTTTGGAGATGCACAATGAATTTTTAGAAACAGAGAGAAGCTACGGCTAAAGATCTTTTAATAATTAATTCTGCATCCGACAGCTTGTCATAGAAACAACAGCGTATAGCATCCCCCTGGAGCAAGCGGTGACCTTGGCTTTACCGCCTTATTTCAAATTAAATATTAATAACTTTGGCTGTGAATTAAATTAGCGTGGCGTGAGGAACACGGCAGGTTGTCAGAATGTGTGCTGGCAATGGAACCCAAATGCAGACAGAGTTTACTACTGGCTGGGGAATAGTACAGGTGAATGCAGGGAGAACGGGTAGCTGCTAGCAGAAACAGAAGCAGGACAGACTGAAAGAGCCAGGACAGGTAACACGGAAACAGGAAACACGGGATCAGGAAAGGGAGGCTAGAAGTGTGGTCGGTGATCAAAGACGATCTGGACCCAGAGGAAGGGAACAGCAGAGCTTATACATTGATCAGCCACAACATTGAAACCAGTAAAAAGTTGAAGTGAATAACATTGATCATCAGGTTCCAGTGGCACGGGTACGGGGGTATATTAGGCAGCAAGTGAACAGTCACTTCTTGAAGTTGATGTGTTGGAAGCAGGAAAAATGGGCGTGGTAAGGATCTGAGCCACTTTGAAAAGGACCAAATTGTGATGGCTAAACGACTGGGTCAGAGCATCTCCAAAACGACAGGTCTTGTGGGGTGTTCCCGGTATGCAGTGGTTAGTAGCTACCAACAGTGGTCCAAGGAAGGACAACCGGTGAACCGGCGACAGGGTCATGGATGCCCAAGGCTCACTGATGCACGTGGGGAGTGAAGTCTAGCCCGTCTGGTTCGACCCCACAGAAGAACTACTGTAGCAAAAACTGGTGAAAAAGTTAATGCTGCTATGATAGAAAGGTGTCAGAACACACACTGCATCGCAGCTTGCTGCGTATGGGAGCAGTCAGAGTGTCCATACTGACCCCAGTCAAACGCTGAAAGCACCTACAATGGACATGATGTGGTCCGATGAATAACGTTTTCTTCTACATCATGTGGATGGTCGGGGTTAGGGTCCGAACCGATGGAGCATCTGTGGGATGTGTTGGAACATTCAACATGTGTGGTCATCATCGTCTGACCAGCGATGGACACTTATCACCTGGTCCCCGGGCGCGTCCACGTATGCTGCCCACTGCTCCTGGCTGTGGCCCCAGAGGAAGGACAAGCCAGGATGGGTCAAAAGCAGAGGAGCCATTTCACCGGCCACCATCAAGCATGTGCATGTGTGTGTGTGTGCAAGCATGTGTTGTGGAGTGTCTAGTGACAATTAAAGACTGTTTCTTTCTTTCTGTTTCTGTTTCTTAACAACAAGCCTGATCCCTGGGGGCCCCACCTCACAACTTCCAGGACTTAAAGAATCTGCTGTAAACGTCTTGGTGCCAGATACTAAAGGACACCTTCAGAGGTCTTGTGGAGTCTCCACGGGTCAGAGCTGTTTTGGTGGCAGGAGGGGGAGCTACACTATATTAGGCAGGTGGTTTCAATGTTGTGGCTGATCTGTCTGTGCAGGTCCCTGACAGCTGCTGTACTTAGACTGGAGTCAGCCTGCTTGTTGACGATCATCAGCTTGTAAAACCAGAACCTGAGCGGAGCATAGACATAGAGATAGAAGGAAAGGAGGGACAGACTATAAACCACCAGAGACTCACATTCACACCAAAGCTGAAAATAAAAGGAAACCACACCCACGCGGAGCACACGGGGCACGGGGGAGCAGGTGGAGCAGGTGTGACACAGGTCCACGGATGGCAGCTTGATTATTACCTGTCGTGAATAAACACCTGGATATCACAGCAGAGGACAGACCACAGCAACAAAACAGCTCTCGTCAGCACCAGAACGGAGGTGATAAAGGAAAATACCAAAGCGAGTACAGCTCATCTCGCCGCATTTCGGGACGGTTCTGAATTTGTCTCGCAACAGCGAGCTGTGATTAGTGCCATTCAGCGGCCAGAAGAGACTTGATTACCTTCATCAACATTTTAGTTAGTCACTTGTCTCCGAGATGAATTGAAAGAAATTTAAAGAAAAAAATGACCTGCCCGAAAAATAACCCCCAATAAACGACCCAATTAACGATTTATTATTATTGTTATTATTTTTTTAATTTTTCCTCAAAGCATGTCTGGCAGATTAAAGCAATAAAAAACACTTTAAAAAAAAGTGACATTTTTTCATTCTCAACCCCCCCTGACTCATTTGCTCTTTAGTCAGGTCTTGCTCTCCATTTTAATCCCAAAATGCATTTCTCTCGCTCTTGCTCTCTCTCGCTCTCTCACTCTCTCTCTCTCTCTCTCTCTCTCTCTCTCTCTCTCTCTCTCTCTCTCTCTCTCTCTTTTTTGTCTCTTACCCAGTAATGACAATTAATCAAGCATGAAATTGACAATTGCAAGACTGTTGCCGGTGAAGAGAGGAATTCAAAAGGAGCCAGGACTCCCTCCCCCCCTCGGTCGAAGGGAGAGGACACTGTAGCCCGTCAAAAAATACCAAAAAATGCCTCTTACTCAGACGTTCCCCTCATTGTGTTTTTACTTCACACCTGAGAGGCGAGTACAGTGACACACCTTTTATCTGGGAGGAAGAGAGAGATAGAGAGAGATAGAGAGAGAGAGAGAGAGAGAGAGATAGAGAGAGGGGGGGAGGGAGAGGTAGACCCAGCCATCTTGCCCGCCGTCCTCTTCATCCATCCCGCTGCTCCCTGTTGGTGTTTTCCCTTCACCAACAGCGAATAAAACACACATTTGACAGAGGCCACCGCTGGAACCGGAAGAAAGAGAGAGAGAGTGGGATAGAAAGAGAGAGGGGGTAGAAAAAGAGAGAGGGATAGAAAGAGAGGGAGAGAGAGAAAAAGAGAGAGATAGAAAGAGAGGGAGGGTGGAAAAAGAGAGAGGTATAGAAAAAGATAAAGGTGAATAGAAAGAGAGAGAGAGAGTAGGAAAGAAAGAGAGGGGGATAGAAAGCAAGATGGGGATAGAAAAAGGGAGGGGGTGGAAAAAGAGAGATGGATAGAAAAAGAGAGAGGGATAGAAAGAGATGTTGTCCACACACCTTTGATTTATAACTGGAAATAATAGAGTGATATGAAATATTTCAACGAGAGGGATGCGATGAAAGACTTCTCTCTCTGATTGTCTGCCAGCACACACACACACACACACACACACACACACACACACACATACACACACACACACGCAGAAAGATAGATAGATAGATCTACTTTATTGATCCCAGGAGGGAAATGTCAGCATTTCAAATCAAAAACGGTCAATAATAATGATAATAATAATAATGATAATAATAATAATGATAATAATAACAACATTAATAATAATAATTATGATTATTATTATGATAAGAAGAATGATAATAATGATGATAATAATAATAATAATAATAATAATAATAATAAGAAGAAGAAGAAGAAGAAGAATAACATCATCATCATCATAATCATATTAATAATAAAATAATAATAAAATAAACCAAAAAAATCCGATCAATAAACACTTAGATAAACAATGAAAATCTAATTTTCTATTACAATAATAACCCACTGATCAACGAATACGTCTAACCCCATAACTGACAAAAACAATAGAAATAATCCTAGAAATCAACAAGGAAACCGCAAAATGTACAATAACTTCGAATGAACTACAAGTTAGGGAACAGAGAAGAGGAAGGTGATGAAGGTGGGGGGTCATTTGGTGCCAAAGTGAAGGGGAATACAAACTCTCTGGCGTGTGGTCCAAAGGGCTTTAGAAGCTATTTGCTATATGCTACTTACCTGACAAAGCCGTGATGACACCTTGATATGAATCAGGCGCCAGCAGCAGGAATCACAGTGACACTGCTGAATAATGCACAACCTGAGGCAGGTGCCAAAAAGCCATTTACTGCATCAGCCAAATGATCCTTCTTTCAAGCCCGTGTTTCTGCTTATTTGCCCTGCTTCCTTTTTCTACTTCATTCTATCTAATTACGCATCTATCTATCTATCTATCTATTTATATATCTATCTATCTATTTATCTATCTATCTATCTATCTATCTATCTATCTATCTATCTATTTATATATCTATCTATCTATTTATCTATTTATCTATCTATCTATCTATCTATCTATCTATCTATCTATCTATCTATCTATCTATCTATCTATCTATCTATCTATCTATCTATCTATCTATCTATCTATCTATCTATCTATCTATCTATCTATCTATCTATCTATCTATCTATCTATCTATCTATCTATCTGACTGTCTGTCTGTCTGTCTGTCTCTCTGTCCATCTGTCTGTCTGTCTGTCCGTCTGTCCGTCTGTCTGTCAAACAATAAAAATCTATCTATCTATCTATCTATCTATCTATCTATCTATCTATCTATCTATCTATCTATCTATCTATCTATCTATCTATCTATCTATCTATCTATCTATCTATCTATCTATCTATCTATCTATCTATCTATCTATCTATCTATCTATCTATCTATCTATCTAGATTTTCTCCAGTTTGAAGAATCTGGAGTGGTGGAAGTCACTCAGAGTAGTTAAGGACTTGTTTTCAAATGTACTTAAAGTATTAAAAGTAAAACTACCTGTTGCATCCAGTGCAAAGTGCGGTTGCACTGTTTCATGCAGATGACAGCACATGCATATATTGATTACAATTCACAAAGACAAAAGGACATAGGATATACTTTTACATTTAAAAATGTAAAGGAATATATATGAAAAAATTCAATTGGTGTTCGATATGTAGTTGAGTAAATCGCATATATATTTGTAATTTGAAAGTTTCTGAAAGTGAATATATTTTGTATGCACTGTATACAGGATGATAGATTTAACATATTTTAAACAAGTACGGATACTCTTCACCACTGAACATCTGGAAACATTTTAAAGCAGAAACACATATTCTAATCAGAATATGAATCAGAATACTAGTGATCTGTGAGACAGAGCGGTGCAGCGGCCAGTGGAGGGGGGTCTGCTGGAGTGCTGGTTCTGCGGGTGGCCACCAGGGGGCAGACTGGGCACAGCGCGCCGTGCCCGGTCCTGCGGCTGTTTGCTGGATGCAGGTGTTCGGCGCCATGTCTGCTCACCGCGGTTTAAATAAAACTTGAGCTGCACGTGGGTTAGGATTGGGCATAGGAGACTCACGTTCCACCATACACACACACACACACACACACACACACACACACACACACACACACACACACACACACACACACACACACACACACACACACACAGATAATACACACGATAGGCAAACACACATACACAAACAGAGGAAGACGTGCAGACATACATGTAGGCACGGAAACAAAAACACACACACACACACACACACACACACACACACACACACACACACACACACACACACACACACACACACACACACACAGAGACGCACACATCAGAGGGGAACAGGTGGAGCGATGCGAAGCCCCGAGGCTGCGTCCGCCCTCCGCCATGCCCGGCCTCTGTCCTCCTTCATGTTCCCTTTTTCCTCCACCCCCCCCTCCCCCCCCGCTTACCTTTCTTCCTATGGTTCTACAGTTCCTACAGTGTGTGTGTGTGTGTGTGTGTGTGTGTGTGTGTGTGTGTGTGTGTGTAAGTTGTTGTTGCAGGTTTGTGAATGCTATTGAAGTGTATGTGTTTCTGGGTATATTGAAATGTATAATCAAGCTTGTGTATGTCTGTGTGTGTGTTGTGTGTGCGTGTTTGTGTATCGTATCCATGCACATGTGTGTTTGTGTCTATTTCCATACTTTATGCAAGCTTGTGTATGTCTGTGAGTGTGTGTGACTGTTTGTTTATGTGTTTGTGTGTGTGTGTAGATAGGTATTTGTGCACGAGTTTGCATGTGTGATTGTGTGTGTGTGTGTGTGTGTGTTATTGTTTGTGTGCTTGTCCCTATGTGTGTGTGTGTATGGGTTGTATAGGTATGTGTGTTGCAAGTGTGCATACCCATGGATATATGTGTTTGTCAGATTATTGGCATTTAGTTTGTGCACGTCTGTGAGAGTGTGTGTGCGTGTGTGTATAGGTAGTATTCGTGCGGGTGTGTTGCAAGTGTCTTCGCTCATTCATATGTGTTTTGTGGGTATATTTGCATCAGTATGGAGCTTGTCCATGTCCGTGAGTGTGTGTACATGTGTGTGTGTCTGTGTTTGTGTGTGTGTAGGTAGCTTTTTATGCATGACTTTGCGTGTGTGTGTGTGTGTATGTGTGTGTGTGTGTGTTGCAAGTTTTTATTTCCATGTGTATGTGTTTGTGGGTATATTTGGTTATATGCGTGAATGTGCATGTGTGTGTTTGTTGATTTTTTGATTTGTAGATCAATTGGCGACCAGTTGCTATGCAAATAAACACAGTTGTTTGGGGGAGAAAACAAAACATTTCCAGGATCTAATCTGGAATCTTTATCCCTGATTCGTGTTTGGGATTTATCTTGTAAACGTTATGCTAATGGAGCCGTTTCGTATTGCTCCAGCATCCCCAGCGGTTTGTGTGTGTGTGTTTTTTAAATTAGATGTTGTAATTGCAATTTGGAATTCAACACGTGCACCCCTCCATTAGGATTCGGGAAGCCTACGCGCACTTCACTTGCATTGTGCCCTGAGTGACATATTCAAATGTCTCGATAGTTTTGGGAAAAATTACAATAAAAATAATGAAATTACGCTAAAAAGTGAAGATATTGAATGAAGCTGTTTCTGCGTGTTCAGACACATAAAAATTACTTTTAGGAAACATGCATATGATTTTCTTGGTAAAATCCACTGCTCGAGTGCATCCTTTGTGTCTTGAATCCTTAACAATGTAGCCTAATTGGATTTGTTTTGCAATTTTTCTTTATTACTTTTTAGCTTTATAGATAAAGTTATTTTATATTTTTTGTGAAATGGTTGAATCTACAGCCAGAGTCAGATAATCAATGAAGTGCTTCATCTTTGAGCCAAACCCAACAATACAAGAAAAGAGAAAAGATGAAAGATGAAATGGTGAGTAGGTGAAATAGTTTATACACAGTATTTACCAAACTATTTCGATATTTACAAAAATGGTTAAGAATATTTAACTTATTTCCACATTTGGATTAAGTGGATTTGCCCTGTTTACACACATATCTTTGCCATCTGGTGTTTTTCCTTTTGTGACAAATTCACGGGAAATCTGCAGGACAGACAGACAGACAGACAGACAGACAGACAGACAGAGAGACAGATAGACAGACAGACAAATAGATAGATAGATAGATAGATAGATAAGATAGAGAGAGAGACTGCTGCTGCTCTCTTCTATTTGTTGCACACTTCAGTTCAGATGTACTGTATACATACACTTCTTTGTGGATACAGATTATATATTTTTTTCTTTGGATGTACTGACTCGATTTTTGACTTGATTTCATCTATTTTTGCATGGAATATATATATATATATTTTTTTTTTGTATATCCACATTCTTATTATATCTCTATTTTTTATACTATTTTAATATATACATTGTTATATTGGAAATTTTATTGCTGCTAAAAATGTGCTGCTGCTAAAAATGGGTTCAATCTATGCAGACCACTTGCTGCCATTTGCATTTCACTGCATGCCTGTATGCGTGTGACTAATAAAAATCTTGAAATTTTGAGAGAGATAGATAGATAGATAGCTAGCTAGATAGATTGATAGATAGTTAGATAGATGTGTATTTAGATCGTGTATTTGTGTGTGCGTATTTGCATATTTGTGTGTGTGTTTGTGTGTGTGTGTGTGATGCATACCGGAGTGAGTTGTCGCTGTTCGCCCCCCCGTCCCCCCGGCAACGTGATTGACAGCTAATCCATCAATGACGGAGGCTGAGATTGCCGCTCAGCCGCCTCTGATGACTTCATACTGCACCCCTCCTGAATCCCAAATAAATATGGACGTCACAAATTGTCGTCCCTTGACAATTCACTTTGCTGGCACAACTCCAGTTCCCTCTCCAAAAGAGGGGGGGGAACTTCGATGTCTCTGAGGATTTCCCCCGACGACCCGTGTGGCTCTCTCCTAAAGCCCTCGCGAAAATATTGGAATTGAATAAGCCTTTTGCATAAAACTCCAGAGGGATTTTCTGCCATTGTTCAGTTGGTGGTCAGTGCAGCGGTAAACATTAGGATAACAGTCCTCTGCCCCTGCAAAGGGGGCTTCTTGTATGCCACACTAAAATGTCAGGCTACAGTACATCCCATGACCCAGTCTCTGGTTTAAAGCCAGCGAATAATCCAGCCTGGGGTGTAATCAGCGTGAAAGAACAATCCTGAACTCGCCGCCGAACTCAGCAAGAAAATACCCTATTGTGGTATCGGGTAGGGGGGGGGCAACACGAGACCTCTTCTGCCTCTACTTCCAAGAGCCGAAACTGGAGCTCCACCAACGCGCCTACGTACGTCCGTTCGCATGCCACGCTGCTGCTGCTGCTGCGTGAGGAAAGGGAACGGAAACAAAGCGCGAATCACCTTCTTACCGCAGCCAACGCACCAGCTTCCAACGATAAACTATTATGGCTATTTCCAGTTGACAGAGCGGCATCAATGCGGCGGAACAAGTCCAGAGTGTGAATTATTTGTGCCTGTGTGGAGAGCGGTTTTGACAGCTTACATCTAAACATATGTGCATGGCCGCGGCTGGGTTGCTTCCCAGCATGTGCAAATACCGGCGGCCGAGGAAAACATTCGCCGGCTTGGCAGCAGGGAACGGAGTCGGAGCAAGAAAGCTCAACGCTCAAGCACTACTTCCCACTCGTGACGGCTCCGTGGAAAAGTATGTCGGCTGTCTTCTTCAAAGGGCTTCAACGCCACGTAGGGGATCACACCCAGAAACCACGTGTCCATTGTACGTGTCCAAAACTCTGGGATTTGAGATCTCTCAACCATGCAGATTTGCTCATTAGTAACACCACAGACGTTCAACTAGTGGGTGAACTCATAATGAGTCAGTGCATGGGTGGAGGAAACATATGGAAGGATTTTAACTTTCTGGACATGTATTCATCCATCTCTGAAGGTTCGCCTGTTCAGCTGCTGAACCACCACACCCCTTTGCCGCCAAAAGCCACCTGTCCAACGTGGAAATCATTAGTCTGGAAACAGGCCTTGCATGGTAGTACAGGATATTCTCTGGCTTCAGGTCTATGTGGGTGATTTCCTTGGGGTGATTCCCTGTGGGTGATTCCCTGGAGAAGATTCCCTGTGGGTCATTCCCTGTGGGTGATTCCCTGTGGGTCATTCCCTGTGGGTGATTCCCAAGGGGTGGAGGTATGCTACCACAGCCAGCACATCTGCAGGGCCTAGGTGGCATCCCCCTTTTGTGAAGCGCCCCCTCCTGGCCACGACTCACTCCAAGAGCTCCCTCTCGGTGGCTGAAGCACCAAGTACAGCAGATGGACCATGTTGGTGGGACTCACCCACCCCAGCGTGGCGAGCTCCAAGGCCTCGGGACAGCCCACGTCCACCATCGTTAAAGCGAAGGACTGGCACATCGCCCTGTGCTCCACATGACTGAGCCTTACCCAGCCAATCAGGGCCTTGATATCTGATCACCTCATGTAATTTGTAATGCGTAAAATTTGTCGTGCTGGGTCCAAAATAACAATGAAAGCAAGAACAGAACAAAATATTTATTGTTGCAATTTTGGGGCCTAAAAATGGGCCAGAAAAGGTATATCAACACCCAGTCGTAACTCCTGCCTGGGTTTACACCAGCCCGCTGTAACAGGGGGGTGAAACTTGGCTCCGTATTTGGCGACGTTGTCCTGGTGTCCATCCGTTAGAAAAGCTTGGCAGCGCCCGCTCACATCCCGTTGGCAAAGTGAAAACTATGTCCCGGCTTGAGCAACACCTCCACGTTCCTTTGACCGAGCGCTCCGATCGATCGGCCGACGTTAACATGAACGTTTTAGCTTTTCCCGGGCATCCCGGGCGGCACCTTTGAGGTCTCACCGCCCATTACTCAAACGCACCCGGGCACGGCGCCGGGAAGGGACGGATTGATGCATCGTGCGTAATTGCACGGCGGTGGCTCTGATACTATTAACGTTTCCGCGGCTTCCATGTCAGTGGGTGCTTGATCGAGGGGAAAACACACGGATCCAGAAACATTTTGGTGGAAACAGTTGATCAAAGTGCGTGTTCTGTTGCTGCTCTGTGTGTGACAGAGATTAGTTGGCAGTGTGAGAGGAACCTTCTTCAAATATACGAGACGACAGATCGTCCTTCAGCCCCACCAGAGCGATTTTGGAGATTTTTTGGTGAGGTTGTAAACCAGAATCTGAACAAGAAATCAACAAAATAACCACCTTAAAGTGGGAATGCGTGAAATTATTTTGTAAAAAACTTTTATGACATTTATTGCATATTTATCTGATGTGTGTATTTATATATGACATATTTAGGAAATTTCCACAGCCTCAAGTGACTGAGAAAAAAATCCAAATCAATTGCGCAGAGATCTTATGGATTCCCACTTTACTATATGTACTGTATATGACCAATTTGAATATTGGCATTGTTGATATTATTAAATCCCTGTAATTCTCTCTCTCTCTCTCTCTCTCTCTCTCTCTCTCTCTCTCACACTCTTTCATATACTGCAGTCCTTGTCAGACAGTGTCTGGATGTTCAGTTCTTTCATGTCCTCATGTTCTTTTAAGTCCACCGTATGTTATGGAATTTAAAACCGCACGGTTTCACATTTCGGTGTAATTTAATTCACGATATTCGCTGTATTCATTGACCGTGCAAGTTGATTACACGGTTTACTTGTTAATAATTTCACGTCATTTCATCCCATAAAACATTCATCTGAGCACCTGTGTGTGAGTGTGCGCCTGTGTGTGTGTGTGTGTGTGTGAGTGTGCGAGTGTGTGTGTGTGTGTGTGTGAGTGTGTGAGTGTGCGAGTGTGCTACTGTGAGTATATATCGACAATACACACTCGCACGTGTGTATTGTCGATCGTTTAGGACGAAGGTTTTGTAGTTTCTTTATCGTTCTCTATCTAGCTTGGCATTTCACGATGTCTGCAGAGAAGACAGGTGGAGGCGAGTGTGGTTGGATCACAAAGTCACCACAGGTAGCACACACTCACCACAAAGATACACACACTTCCTTGCAGGAACACACACACACACACACACACACACACACACACACACACACACACACACACACACACACACACACACACACACACACACACACACACACACACACACACACACACACACACACACACACTCACTTAGACTCATGTATGTCACCATCCTTTTCCATTTCCACCAAAGCTTTCCTGCTGCAAAACCACAGCTGAGGAACATTATGTACAACCTGTGAATAATAATATTTTGGGCGGTGAGTAACTACTCACAAAAGTTATGGATATTGGGCTTTCGGGTGAAATTTCAGGATGAACCTAAAATGCACTATAACCTTTACAGGTGAACTTAATTTGACCAACTGTTCAATGTTTCAGTACTTTTTGCACAACTTGCTGTTCTCTAACAAGGAGCTGAACGGCAAAATTCAGGTGTTTGATCCATGAATCGACCAATACATTTCCTGGTTCAATTAGAATTGGTATTTAAACAGTTCTCTTCATCATGCTGTTCACATTTTGACATCACGAGACCAAGACGACGCCTAACAATTGATCAACAGTACCTCACCATTGTGAGGCTTCAAACAGGATGTTCTCAGAGGGAAGTGGCCACTGAGCTTAGAGTGTCACAGAGTGTCATCAGCAGCTTGCAACAGAGATACAGAGACTGGAAGAGTCACAGAAAGGCATAGAAGTGGACGTCCTTTGGCCACATCCCACACTGATGATTGTTTCAATGTGAACAGTGCCCCGTGGAACCGGATGATGAATGCCACTCAACTCCAGGCGCATTTAAGGGAGGTGAGGGGCACCCAAGTGTCATGTCAGACCATTCAAAACCATTTACATTGGCGTGGTCTACGTGCTAGACGACCTGCGAGGGTACCTGACCACACCACCAGGCACAGGCATCATCGTCTTGCACGGGCCAGGGAGCATTTACGCCAGAAGAGGGCCCAGTGGCCTCAGTGCTGTTCTCTGATGAAAGTCGATTCACGCTGAGCAGAAATGATGGTCGCCAATGATGTTGGAGACGTCAAGGAGAGCACTATGCATCAGCCACTGTTGGTGGTGGTGGTGTTACAGTGTGGGCAGGTGTGTCTAGTCAATACAGAACTGCCCTACACTTTGTGAATAGTACAGTGACAAGCCCATACTACCTGAATAACATCATTAATCCAGTCATTGTGCCCCTGCATAAACAACACAGGCCTCATTTCATCTTCATGGACAACAATGCTGCAGCTCATCGAGGTCGCATCATTAGGGAACGGCTGCTGGAGACTGGGGCACCTCAAATGGAGTGGCCTGCACTTTCTCCAGACCTGAATCCCACAGAAAACCTATGGGATCAGCTGAGTCGCCGTGTAGAGGCTCGTAACTCTGTGCCCCAGAACCTCAATGACCTGAGAGCCCCACCGCTGTTGTTGGCTTTTGTTTCAATAAATTGTTTGAGATGAGGAAGTCACCATTGCATGCTTCTGCTTAAATGTCGTACTTTCATGATATATCACTGTAGCGTGAACTTTTTACATTTTCCATAAATTTCACCCGAAAGCCAAATATCCCTAACTTTTTGTGAGTAGTGTATATAAATACATATATATATATATATGCACCACCTGCCTCCAACGTAACATCTCCATTACTGAATGTTTGTGAAAAAATAAGAATGAGTGGTAAATTGCCGTTGCTTTCGTAGGAAACAAAATCAAACAAAACCACATCAGTTCACAGCATGGATCACGTTTACAGCGTATTTATTATTGATATATTTTTTTCATCACGACACGTCAGGTGAGTCGACGCTGTTGTTCGCTTCCTCGGAAATGTAACAAAGGTTTTTTGAGCTGGATGCCTTGTGTGACATGTGACTTTTTGTTATTTCTTCACACATTTCTGTAGCTGCTGAGTTAGGGTTTGGGTTCAGGGAATAGTCACAGGTTCAAATCCCTGAACCATGAAGTGCTTTTAATAGGACATGGTTTAGAACAGTTATGTGGGTTACAATATGGATATAGACACCTAAATACATGAAGAAAATCATTTTATTTAACTTATTTGATCAATAAAATAAATGATTATTATATAAATCATTATATAAACATATAAATTATTATTATTATAATAAATTATAAAATCTATTTCCAGAAAGCAAAGCATGCTCTATGAATTGAAATTGAAAATATTTCCATCCCATATACATTTTTTAAAATAATAATAATTATTGAATAAATAAAATAAATAAACAATAATCAACCAGGTTGCAGCAGCAAACAGTCATAAAATTGTGGGATCTGATCCAGGTCAACACCAATATGACCAGTCTCCTGGTGAGTTTGGACAGAGAGAGAGAGAGCGAGAGAGAGAGAGAGAGAGAGCGAGAGGAAAGAGAGAGAGAAGGACAGGGAGGGGAAGAAAGAAAGGAGGAGGGAAGGAAAGAACAGCGCATCAGAGAGAGATGGATGGACAACGTGATCGAGCGAGCAAACAATCCCAGGGCAAGTGAGAGAGAGAAAATGAGAACGATATTGAGAATCCCCCCTTCCTCCTTCACCTCCTCCTCCTCCACCTCCCCCTCCACCCCTCCTCCACACGGCCTCCCGCCCCCGTACACTGACAACACCAACAGACGGGCGGGGGATGTGCGTCCCCTCAGCGGCGAGGTGGTAAATGGCCCTTCAGAGGCGCTCCTCGGGGAAGTCAGCAGTTCAACGCTATCGAGCTGCTATCTGATTACTAAAAGGTCTGTCCCGGGTTATAAATGGGGCCCGGAAACATGTGTGGTGCAGCGCGGTGTCGGTAGCACTGTCGCTAGCGGGTGTTGGTAGCGCTAGTGTTAGCGGTAGCGTGGCGGGGGCCTTGGGAGTAGAAAGCCATTACACTCGGCGGTGAATCAGATTAGGCCGGAGCAGCGGTCACAGCACAGCTGCCACTTGCCAGTCAGTTCATTACTGCTGCTGCTGCTGTTGGTGCTGGGGGTTATTGGTGTTAGGGGTGGGGGTGGGGGTGAGATACCCGGACGTGGAGCGCGGTGGATTCGACGGGAGCAGAATGGGAAAACTAACAGAAGGGTTCAAGATTTCAAGATTCAAGATTCAAGATTTTTATTTGTCACATACATATACATACTTCCATACATATATGCAGTGAAATGTAATGCAACGCACCCGGTGATAGCGCACAAGAAGTCCTAGGAAAAAGTACAAAAATAAAATAAAATAAAAAGTAGAAAATTCCTTTCTAATAGACCGACTAACTGACTCCTAAAACGTAATACAGTAAGTGGAATACTTATAGAATAAGATAAAAAATATATAGAATAAAATACAATAAAAAATAAATTGAAATAAAATGGAATAGGTTGAAGGAATATGGCTATGTATATACAGATATGTGCATTTAAAGTGGCATGTGAATTAAAGTGGCATGTGAATGTGAATAGTGTGAGGTAGTGTTTGGGATAATACAGCACAGTAGAGAGTTGTTGTGATGTTGCGTTGTCTCTGCGGTTAAACAGCGAAGGAAGGCGCGATGCTAAACCGGGCTTTACACTGAATACGACAAACGACATCAACGACTCCAATGGAAGTCGGATTGGTTTTCTTAAGGAGAATCTGAAACCGCATGAGAAACGCTCTGCCGCTCTGACATTTCCACATAGGACCGAAGGTTGTGATGCATTGAAAACGTTCAATCTCTCGGCTCTTTCACTCTTCCTCGCAGATTTCAGACCTGACACTTTGAGCGAACGCTGCTGTGGAGTCTGACGAGCCGGAACCCCTTCTGTGCGCTATCTTCGAACGGTGAATGAAACAAGTTTCCAGCTTTTCTTTCATTCAGTGAAAATGATAAAATGTACAGCTGAGAAAACTACAAGACGCCAGAAATCTTCAGACAGTCGGATAGTTTGTGGAATTCACTGTAATAGCAGCATTCAGCTGTAATTGCTCCATGAGTGGCAACTGGCTGAAGCTGTTCTGTCAATAATGGATAATTTGAAAATATTCGGAATCCTATCGCTCACGTTTTGATTCCCAACGACCAGAAATAAGGTTTAGTTTAAAAGATACCAGAGTTCCTTTAACTAAGTAGGCTTGTTCCAGGAAAGTATGGATGTCCAAACTGGAATAATTGTCAGTCGGTTCGTTCGTTAGTTGGTAAATGATGCCCTCTACCTCACCATCAACCATGTTTAGTGCCCATTGGCAAGGCACTTTCCCTTCAGCTGTTTGGTGCCCAACAGTAGTGGATGAGGTCCGTCCACCCCGGAGCAAGAGAGATATTGGATGCTTAGTCAGCTCCGTTCTGTTTGATTTATGAAGCGCGTACTTCCTCTGTCCGGCACCAAAAGTACAGATGTTTACAGGAACAAGTCAGATGAGCGGTGACACAACAGAGGGAACGATAGATGGAACGCAGCGCGGCCGATGAAGCGTCTAATCGCCCGCCACCCGCCTCCCGCCTGCCACGCCCGGCGCTCCGGGGAAGGGAGCCAAAGTCCTAAAGACCAGGCGGACGCATCGTTCCGCCATTTTAATTTGGTAAATAAATGACGGGGGTGTATTGCCTCTCTCACCCTGCAAAGACGTCCATTCACATTTACACAAATCTGGGGTGAGCGATGGAAGGTTAATAGCAATTTTCCTGTCGGGTTGGGACAAAGGATTTGAAATTCTTTCGGCACATGCATGAGGTGTCGCTCAACCTGCTGACATAGCCAACACTCACGAGAAAAAAACAGGGAAAGAAAGAGACAGAGAGAGGGCGGAGAGAGAGAGAGAGAGAGAGAGTGGGGGGGGGGAGTCGTCCACCGGGCTTCCTGTGCGCACCAGATAAGGAGATGTTTCTGGAGAGGGCCGCCGTAGACTGATAAAGCAGCGCCGGCCTCATTGATCAATTTCTCCGATGCGTCTGTTTGCGTCCGAGCCCGTTGCCGCCTCTTTCATCTCCCGCTCGCCCCTTTATCCGCCCGCTTAATTAAAGCCGTGGCCAGCACTCGGCAAACGCGGCGGCGGCGGCCGTGTAGCGTGGTGTTGTTGGTTTTCCTTCACGAAAGATAGCAGACGCCTTTGGCGCCCGTGCGAGGCAGGCTATTACAAGCCGTGGACGGACAAGGGACCTGAGGGTTTAACTCGGTGTGTTTATTTATTCGTTCGGTTGTCCACCGATCGATCTATCCACCCCCCCGACGCTACAAAGGTCATCCGCTTAAAGAAAATCAACAAGAAAATAATCATCAATTGAAGATTGATCATTTAGTGAAAAAAATCGACTATTCCGCTCCCTGGCCCAGAGTTTCCGTTAGAAAAAAATTGGTGCCGGTCAACGTGTCCTGGAATATTTCAATTTCCCAGACAAATAGGAGAGATTCTGGTCAAATATTTTCTGTGTGTATTGAACTTAAAAACAATTGATAAGCAGGCCATATAGAGAATGACATCATCAAGGCATGTAGATGTATAATATTTTTTATTGAATATTCAAAATAAAATAAGTCCCAACAGTAAACACCATTTTAAAAATAACAAAATAAAAATTACGATTATTATGACTTCAAATCAAATAATTTCTGTTTGTGAACAATAAGTAACAAGTGCAGCTGCTTGAATTAACATTTCACTTAAATCATTTTTTTAATTAAATTAAAAAAATATATATATATATATGGCAACTAGGTCTAAATAAATAATAAAGTTTGTGGTGTTGAGGTCTTGGTCGGGACGTCCCTTCGACATATTTTACACAATGAATATTTACCGTCTGTTGTGGGTCGATATAGATTAAATATCCAAAAAAACGATAAACTATGGATGTATGTGTCCCTGTTGTCAACCATACATCATCTTTCTGTTTCTCTTCTGAGTTTTGGATGTTGCTCTCTGTCTCCGCTCCGTGTGTACTGTGTTTCTATATCAATGTGATTGGTCAGATTTGAAAGGTCAGCTTTAGATTGTCCAAACTGATTGGCTTTCCGTTGCAACATGCCGAGTGCGGAAATGAACAGATCTGCGGAGTTATTTATGGAAATGATCTAGTCTACTTTATTTCGACATCGAGGAAAAAATATGGCGATAATTATTGTTAGCGTTTTATCGTCCAGCACTAATTCAAATTGTGTGTTGAGGGATTTATTTTCACCGGACATTATGACCGGAGAGATTCAAATATGTTGGACTTCAACAGATTTTCCCAGTCAAAAACCACCGATTACCAGATAATGGAAACGCTGCTCTGGCCCAACGATTCCGTTCTCCACATCAAGGACCCTCAATTTCAAAGGCACCTGGCCAAGGACCCCCTTTGATACCATGTTGGCGTCTCCATGAGCCCGATCTGAGAAGATTATGATTGTTAGATATGATTTAGTCCAAAACTCCCACACCTGTCTGGACTGTGGTGAGGGAGATACCAGTGAAACCAGGATCCAAACAACCAACGTTGTACCTTCTGAAATGGCGCCAACGTCCTTTTTAGGTGAAATAACGGTGAAGTTAAACTGTTGATGAAGTTCAACTGTTGATAGGTTTTGATTTGGATATTGAGTTGGCTGGGGACCCCCCTGGAAGCTCTCAACCTCTCGTAGGGACCCCTGTGGAGGGCCCCCGGACCCTATCTCGAGAGCCACTGGTCCGACCAAAGTTTCGACAATGAAACACGAGCGCAGACTGCAAATACATTTTGTGGTTCGTCAACAGAAACAAATGACACATTTTATGCGTCGGGGTGACGGAAATATTGTGTTATATGGGTCTTTGCCCACAGGTACGGGTTTAGGGAGGGAGAAGGTTCCTCCTGGCAGTGGGCTGCCGACAGCTGCGAGAGTTTTTATTATAATCCTGAACAGAAAGGCTCACTGGCCAAAAGGATGAATAATAAACAATAATATAGTTTGGACACAAACATGTAGAAAGCTTTCTACTCCGGATCGAGCCAATCAGCTCTTCGGGGCAGCCAGGCGGCCATCTAACCACGGCCTTTTGTCCGCCACACTTATTTATTTATTCATTATTTTAATACTTATAATATATATTTTTTAATAAGTCAATTTGTAAAATATTAAAGGGACCTGTGAGACTGGGGAGCTCGGAACACACTCGGGACGAGCCTATGCGGGCACCCACTCTGCCTCCGAGGAGCCGGCGGGAGCTGGCGGGACCCTTTGGGACGGCTGACGGATACTGTAATCGACTTTTCGGTTGGGGGTGTGGCAGACAAATTGCCCACGACGTCTTGATTGAACAAGCGGTGCGGACGCGGCAAATGCAAGTCGTGCAGAATTGGATTGCGTCAAGGGGTCGAGCAGGTCGCTGGGGTTGCGGCATCTGGCCTCCGCCGCACATGTGTAATTAATGAACAGCTCCACTAATTGCTCTTCAGCAGACACGGGGAGTTAAAGAAAGAAACAACAGCAAGAAGCAGGGAGAGGCTGTTTGTCCAACAAGTCGCGCTTTGAGGATTTGCTTCGTAAGTGGAAATGGAAGTGACTGGGATAAAAAGAGTTTGGGTCTTTTCCCATCGCACTACAACTTAAGAAAGCACATGCAAATAGGCTAAACACAAGAGAATTAAGAAAACATCTTCACCAATGTGACAACACGTGCAACATTTAGAAAACATGCTGCAAATCCAGACACGCTTCACAACATCAAAAAACACAACGAAAAACACAAATGCAAAGCCACAACATAACATAAGTGAGCCACAACGGATTTATCTGGAATAAAATATATTAAAGTCAATTATTTTGTGTCTCAGAATTTATACAAGTAATAACCTGGAGCCGCAGCTATCACCAGACCAACCGCGCCCCGCAAGACCACCGTGTCCAAATCCTCCATCTGCCACCTCTGTGCAATTAAAAAAATATATTTTTATATCAATCCACAGTTTTTATTCAAGCCATTAAAGTGCAATGTTCCAGAAAAAACGGCTTCTACCGGCTCCGTGATGGTGTGGTGTCGATCGAACAATTCAAATCTTTTGGTCGGGGGTTGGTCTGGTGATAGCTGGGGCTCCAGGTTATTACTTTTATACATTTTGAGACACAAAATAATTTACTTAAATATATTTTATTGCAGATTAATCCGTTGTGGCTCACTTCTGTTATTTTGCATTTGTGTTTTCCGTTGATACGGTTGTGTTTTTTAATTTGCGAGGCGTATTGCTATGCAGTTTATTCGATGTGTCTGGATTTGCAGAATGTTTTCTAAATGCTGCGCGTGTGTTGTCACATTGTTAGAGACGCTCTCTTCATTTGCTTGTGTTTTCAATCTATCTCTCTATATATACTGTATATCTTTACATTTTCAAATCCCAACTTACCACTTACAAACATTTCGGGAAGCAGCAAAGATTATTCCTCCTGCAAGACACCAGAAATGCTTCGCAGCTTGACCTTTAAAATGACTAAAATAAAATAAATAAAATTATAATAAATGAATATAATATCTAAATGATGCGCCGAGCCTGTTAATATCAGGTGGGGCTGTTTGAAAAAGTCAAGTCAATCATAGAGACTGACATCCCCAAATATGCTCCTGTATGGCTCCAAGCGTTAAAATTAGTTTCTCAAGAAAATAGTCAATGTTTTAGGAAAAAAAAAAATATATCACCAAATGGAACCGACAAAAAGGAACAAAGCTTCCTGAATTTTAATGAAGCTCATTCATGAAGAACTTCCTCCGCACTCACCCGACTCCCCCGAATCATATCCACTAAAACACGACTCATTTGGAACCAAACTCGCTGCAACATCAAGTAAAACCTCCCAACATGCCGAACGGCCTCCGCTATTTGGAGAAGCTGCGAGATGTCCCGGGGAATTATTCCGGGAAGCGGAATTAAATGGGAATGGTCTGTTTCTGCTCATCCCACGGGACACCATTTTTATTTTCTCCCTCCTAACGCTGTTTGTGTTTGAGGAAAACAACATTTAAAGCTTCATTACTGGATAAAGTGACATGTCGAGACAGATATTTACCCCGGTGTGCTGTGATTCTTACTTCCAGAGTAATGCCTTCAATGATTGAATTTTATCTTTTATTTTTATTTTTAGCTGCTGGCTTCTAGGTGGCAAGGGTTTTTTTAAAATTCTTTTTTATACCCGGCACAGATTCATGGAAAACGTCTCAAGTTTCGTACGAACCTAGTGGCGGACAAATCGAATCAGATTCTTCGAGCCTTCACGGGGATCAGGCTGAAGCTGTTCTTCGCAGAAAAAGGCGTTTATTTCCAAAGATAACATTACATTTCAAAACAGTCAGCGGAATTATTAGCATTATCCCACTATGCGCTCATATTGAGAGTGATTTATGCTTTATTAATTTTTTGTTTATCTTACCTTCTCCCAGAGGTGATTGTGAATTTTTTTCACCAGATGTTCTCCTTGCTCAAAGTTCATCAAAATGTCTGAGACAAACGAACAAAGAGTCTTAAAATCGGAACGACTCTTTTTACTGAGTGATTCGTTATGACCAAATCTTCAAAACAATCAAACCTTTTCATCACTACTAATAGTTCAGTCTTTTCAGTATGAAACTCGAGCTTGTTCTGATGAACACAGGGCTGTTCTGCTGAAACTTGTGAATTTGATGAATTGGTGCAGCCTTACAGTTTTGATATTGCAACACAAGAGACACAACACAACTTCCATTATTGATGTATTTTGTGGAATTAGTGGAATTTGAAACATTTTTATGGCACATTTTGCAGATGAAAAAACACTGTGTTTGTTACTGCATTGGATTTCGCATTCAAGCAAACTATGTAAATGATCTTATCAACCCCTTGAAATGTCAAATGACATTTTGAGCTGCAAATTATGCGGCAAAATTTTCTGTCTGTTGATAAACAACTCTCATGGCGCGACATGATCTTTGCATGTACATAAGTAAGAGCACGTGTGTGTGCGCCTACTGGAAACTCGCACATTTCAGGGATGTGGCTCCGACACGAAGGCCAGAAAAGAAAGGTCGGTGGCCGCTTTTAGGAGTGGCGAGCGGCAGAAAGATGCGGAACACCATCAGTCCTTCAGCATTAAACAAAACACCACTTCCATTGAGGCCCCCGGCATGAAGCCACTCACGCTGGCTTCGTGCCGCCTCCTTCGGATAATAAAAGCAAACCCTGGTGCGTTTGTCACAGCCCAGCTTGTCAATGAGTACGGCGACGATGTGCGACGATTCCTGGGAAGCAGGTGGGGGGGGGGGGCTCTAAGGTGGTCTGGGGGCCATGCCTTTAACATTCACATTCAGGAATGGAAATGAAGGCAAACGTTGCAACTGATAAATACGAAAAGTATAAAAATGTTACTTTTCCCCCCCAAAAGAGGGTGCTTGGCTACCAAGAGAGACCAGTCATTTTAATAGAGAAAAAAGAAAAAAAAACATGTAAAATGGGGACTTGGGGCCCCCTGGTTGCTTCAGGGGCCCCGCTGGAGCAGCATTGTCCATATAAAGCAAGAAATGGCCCTGACGGAGCCAGGCGGCCATCTTGTTCCTGTTTGTTTGTTCCGTTTGATAAGATTTTGGTGTCTTCGTGACCTCAATACGGAAACATTTCGGTTTTTAAACATGATTTGGTCCAAACTTTCATAGCTGTTCATACTATAGTTCCAGAGAAAACAGTGACCCTGAAAAATAACCCTAACCCTAACCTTAACACTAACCTTAACCCTAACCCTAACCCTAACCCTGTGTTCAAAACCGTCTTTATTCTGCATCGTCTTATGGTGCTAATGCCTTGTAAATGAAATAATGGTGAAGTTGAACTATTAATATATTTATCTATCAATCTATTAATCAAATTTAAAAAAATATGAATGAAAATAATATGGCATGCTAATTTTTAACTTTTTAAATGTTTTACTTTATTGTGACTGGGTATTCATTCTGTTTTGATCAGCTGTAACACTGCAACATTTCGACTGGGGATGAATAAAATATCTAATCTAATGTAATGTAATCTAACTAATGTAATCTAAATAAATGTAATGTGGTGTAATTTAATCTCATCTAATGTAATCTAATTTAATCTAATGTAATGCTATTTAATGTAATCTAATGTAATCTAATGTAATCTAATCTAATGTAATGTAATCTTATCTAATCAAATCAAATCAAATCGAATCAAATACAATGAATGGTAATGTAATGTAATCAAATCTAATATAATCAAATGCAATCGAATGTAATGTTATGTAATCTAATTATATCTAATGTGATCTAATGTAATCAAATCTAATTTAATTGAATCTAATCTAATCTTATGTAATATTATCTAATGTAATGTAATTTAATATAATGTAATGTAATGTAATCCAATCTAATCTAATCTATTCTAATCTACACATTTTTTGGGGATCCACCTGCAACTCCTTGAAGGCCCCTGAGGGGGTCCCTGGACCCTATGATGAGAACCACCTCTTTGAATAGCTCACCCTTTGAGATGCTAAAGGTGCATTTCGGGGCTTTCCACAGGAGCTAGGCTAGCTGATCCCATCTGCAGTCATGCATTAAGCTAACACAGTTAGCATGCAGCCCATCGCTATCTCTGTACTGGACACACAGGGAAGAAACTGCTTTTGATCCTCTCGTCTGAATCGGGGTAAAAATAAAGAGTCTCCCTTTAAATTCTCAATCTCAATTTTACTATTCCAACTGTTGATATAAACGTTTACTGGTTTATCCTTTCATTGTAGGCTTGCAATAATTACCATTTATTTTCTTATTTTTTCTATATTGCAAAAATTTTTCTATTTTAAATGTTTATTTATTTTGATTTTCCAAATGCAATTTTTTTTTTCAATTACATACATTTATTTTTAAAAATTCAACTTGATCTAATGACTCCGAACGACTTCATTTTTCTCGCAGCGTGACAAAGTTTTTTTTAAATCCCACTGTGAAAATAAACCTTTCCTGGGACTGAGTGAGGCCCATGCTGTGGTCTCATCCATCACCACGGAGAGCAGAACACGACTAAACATAATAACCCAGTGGGTCGCCCTCCGCGTGGCATCTCCTTAAGGGGGACTCTTATCATTATGTGCAATGATTTAACATTCATATTGTTTTACAATGGATAGGAATGTTTAAATACGTGCAAAATTGATATAGAAACTCTTCTTCTATTATATGGAGTATGGTAAATTCAAATCTTAACTACTCATCGCCCCCGTGAGGTACAACCGAATGGATCCTTCCGTGGCTCGACACCTCATGATGTATTAAACCAGTGCAGCTGTGGTGATATGGGCGTTTCCCAGCAAGCGCCATGGAACCAGTAGTGGTAGTAAGATACGGAGAAAATAGAACAAGTAACAAAATATGATGACCTCCAACCAAAATGGCTGCGCTCGTCTCGTGATGATATTGCGTTTTTTGCGAAGGTACAGAGAGCTTATCCCGATGCTGAGGGACACCTGACGTTGAAATGATGTGAAATAAAACACAGGGAAAAACTGAAAAGTTTGAAAGAACAGTTCTTCAAACAAACGATACAACAAATGAACGGCGTAAATGTGAAACTATCTCCTGGTAAAGTTATATTGAAAGTGTATTGATGAAGCCTACGTGAAAAGTGCTCTGACTGTAGAATGTCATCTCGACTTGTTTTTTATTTTCCTGAATCACAGATCGTAGTCATTTACTTTATTATCTTCCATGTCAACTTTATTATTTTCCATGTTTACTTTAATATTTTCCATATTTGCTTTAATATTTTCCATGTCTTCTTTATAATTTTCAATGTCTACTTTATTATTTTCCATATTTACATTTTTATTTTCCATGTTGACTTAATTTTTTCCATGTTCAATTTATTTTACATGTTAACTTCATGAATTTACATGTTTACTCTATTATTTGCCATATTTCCATTATTATTATCCATGTCTAGCTTTATTATTTTTAATGTCTACTTTATTATTTTCCATATTTATTTTATTATTTTCCATGTTTAGTGTATTATTTTCCATGTCTTCTTTATTATTTTCAATGTGTACTTTAATATTTTCCATATTTTCGTAAAAATGTTCCATGTTCCATGTTAATATTTTCAATGTTGATTTCATTGTTTGCCATGCTTACTTTGTTATTTAAATTGTCTATGTTAACTTATTTTCCATGTTTATATTATTACTTTCCACATTAACTTTATTATTTATATTTACTTTATAATTTTCATTGTGTACTTTATTATTTTTAATGTTGACTTTATTATTTTCCATGTTTACTTTATTATTTTTTATTTTCCATGTTTACTTGATTATTTTCCATGTTTACTTTATTTTTTCCCATGTCTCCTTTATTATTTTCCATGTTTACTTTATAAGTTTACATGTTTACTTGATTATTTGCCATATTTACATTATTATTATTATCCATGTCTAATTTATTATTTTCAATGTCTACTTTATCATTTTCCATATTTATTTTATAATTTTCCATGTTTAGTCTATTATTTTCCATGTCTCCTTTAATATTTTCAATGTCTACTTTGTTATTTTCCATCTTTACTTTATCATTTTCGATGTTTATATTATTAATTTCCATATTTACTTTATTATTTTCCATATTTACTTTATTATTATCCATGTCTTTTTTATTATTTTCAATGTTAATTTAATTATTTGCCATGTTTACCTTGTTATTAAAATTTTCCATGTTTACTTTAATATTTTCCATGTTTACTTTATTATTTTTATTTTTCATGTTTATTGATTATTTTCCATGTTTACTTTATGAGTTTACATGTTTACTTTATTATTTGCCATATTTACGTTATTATTATCCATGTCTACTTTATTATTTTCAATGTCTACTTAATTATTTTCCATATTTATTCTATTATTTTCCATGTTTAGTCTATTATTTTCCATGTCTTCTTTAATATTTTCAATGTCTACTTCATTATTTTCCATATTTACTTTATTATTTTCCATTACATTTACATTTACATTTAGTCATTTATCAGACGCTTTTATCCAAAGCGACTTACAATTGTTCAAACACCGACGGACGCAGCCATCAGGAGCAATTAGGGGTTAAGTGTCTTGCTCAAGGACACTACAGCATGCTAGCAGGAGGAGCCTGGGATCCAACCAGCAACCTTTAGATTACTAGACCACCAGCTCTACCGCCTGAGCTACCGTCCCCCCATTATTTTCCATGTCTTCTTTATTATTTTCCATGTCTACTTTATTATTTTCCATGTTTACTTTATCATTTTTATTTTCCATGTTTACTGTATTATTTTCAATATTCACTTTATTATCATCCAAGTCATTTTTATTATTTTCCATGTTTACTTTTTATTTTTATTTTCCATGTTTATTGATTATTTTCCATGTTTACTTTATTTTTTCCCATGTCTCCTTTATTGTTTTCCATGTTTACTTTATGAGTTTACATGTTTACTTAATTATTTTCAATATGAACTTTATTATCATCCAAGTCATTTTTATTTTTTTCAATGTCTACTTTATTATTTTCCATATTTACTTCATTATTTTCCATATGTACCTTATTATTGTTATTTTCCATGTTAGCTTCAATTTTTGCTGTGTTTACTTTGTTATTTAAATTTTCCATGTTTACTTTATTATTTTCCACGTTTATATTATTAATTTCCATATTTACTTCATTATTTTTATTTTCCATGTATACTTTATTATTTTCCATGTCTACTTCATTATTTTCCATGTTTACTTGTTGTTTTCAATGTTTACTTTATAATTTTCCATATTTACATTATTATTATTATTATTATTATTATTATTATTATTATTATTATTGTTTTCCATTTCTACTTTATTATTTTTCATGTTTACTTTCTTAATTTCCGTGTTTACTTTATAATTTCCAGGTTTACTTTATTATTTTCAATATTTACTTTATTATTTTCCATGTCTACATTATATTTTTCCATATCTATTTAATTATTATCGATGTGTACTTCATTATTTTCAATTTCTACTTTATTATTTTCCATGTTTACTTTATTATTTTATATTTTCCATGTTTACTTTTTTATATCCCATGTTAACTTCATTTTTTCCATGTTTACTTGATTATTTTCCATGTTTACTTGATTTTTTTCCCATGTGTACATTAGTATTTTCCATGTTTACTTTATGAGTTTACGTGTTTACCTTATTATTTGCCATATTGTCTTTTTTATTATCCATGTCTACCTTATTATTATTTTTTTGTATCATGTTTACTTGATTACTTTTATTTCCCATGTTTACTTCATTATTTTCCATGTTTACTTCATTATTTTACATGTTTAGTTTATTTTTTTCACATGTCTACTTCATTATTGTCCATGTCTTCTTTGATATTTTCCATGTTTACTTTATTATTTTCCATATTTACTTTATTATTTTCCATGTCTTCTTTATTATTTTCAGTGTCTACTGTATTATTTGTATTTTCCATGTTAACTTCATTATTTGCCATTTTTAATTTGTTATTTAAATTTTCCATGTTTGCTTTATTTTTTTCCATGTTTATATTATTAATTTACATATTTACTTAATTATTTTTATTTTCCATGTCAACTTTATTATTTTCCATGTCTACTTCATTGTTTTCCATGTTAACTTGTTGTTTTCAATGTTTACTGTATAATTTTCCATATTTACTTTATCGTTATTATTTTCCATTTCTACTTTATTGTTTTTCATGTTTACTTTTATAATTTTCGGTAAGTTGGATCAGATGGCAGGGGAGACTGCCAGACAGACCTGGTAAACCTAAACGTGTAGTGAGGGTGAAATGGGAACGCCTGGTGGATGCCCCTGTCCGCGAGGTCTTCAACTTCTACCTCCGGAAGAATACCTTCTACCTCCGGAAGAATACCTTCTACCTCTGGAAGAATACCTTCTACCTCTGGAAGAATACCTTCTACCTCTAGAAGAATACCTTCTACCTCTGGAAGAATACCTTCTACCTCTAGAAGAATACCTTCTACCTCCGGAAGAATACCTTCTACCTTTGGAAGAATACCTTCTACCTCTGGAAGAATACCTTCTACCTCTGGAAGAATACCTTCACCGACTACCTTCCAACCACAGCTAGGAGCTGTCTTACTAATTAACTCAAGTAAATCAAGTAATTACCAACTTAATTTTTTTCCATGTTTAATTTATTTTCCATGTTTACTTCATTATTTTTATTTCCTATGTTTCCTTCATTATTTTCCATGTTTACTTTAATTTTTCCCATGTCTACTTTATTATTTTCCATGTTTACTTAATTCGTTTACATGTTTACTTTGTCATTTGCTATATTTACCTTATTATTATCCATGTCTACTTTATTATTTTCAATGGTTACTTAATTATTTTCCATGTTTACTTTATGATTTTTATTTTCCATGATTACTTTTTTATTTTCCATGTTTACTTTAATATGTTCCATGTTTACTATTTTATTTTCCATGTTGACTTTATTATTTTCCATGTTTACTTTGTTATGCTGCATATTTACTTTATTATTTTCCATGTGTACTTTATTATTTTAAGTGTTAAGTATATTCTTTTATTTTCCAGGTTGACTTTATTATGTTCCACGTTTACTTGATTATTTATTAGGTTTACTTTGTTATTTGCATTCGCAAATTAGCATGTCTACTTTATAATTTTCCATCTTTACTTGATTATTTTCAATTTCTACATAATTTTTTTCCATGTTTACTTTATTATTTTCCATGTTGACAATATTATTTGACATGTTTACTTTGTTTTGTTTTCAGGTTTACTTTTTTCCAGGTTTACTTTATAATTTTCAATGTTTACTTTGTTATTTTCCATGTTTACTTTATTATGTTCCATGTTTACTTTATTATATTCCAGGTTTACATTGTTATTTTGCATGTCTACTTTATTATTTTCCATGTTTACTTTATTTGCTTGCAGGTTGACTTTATTATTTGCCATTTTGACTTTATTATTTGCCATATTGACTTTATTATTATCCATGTCTATGTTATTATTTTCAATGTCTACTTTATTATTTTTCATGTTTACTTTATAATTTTTATTTTCCAGGATTACTTTATCATGTTCCATGTTTACTTAATTATTTTCCATGTTTAGTTTGTAATTTTACATGTAAATGTTATTATTTTCCATGGTTACTATGTTATTTCAGGCTTGCTTCATTTTCCATGTTTACTTTGTCATTTTCCATATTTACTTTGTTATTTTCCAGGTTTAATTTGTTATTTACCAGGTTTACTTCATTTCCCATGTTGCTTTATTATGTTCCATGTTTACTTTATTATTTTCCATGTTTCATTTATTATTTTCCATCTTTATTTTATTATTTCCAGGTTTACTTTGTTATTTTGCATGTCTGCTTTATTATTTTCCATATTTACTTTGTTATTTTCCATGTTTACTTTATTATTTTCCATGTTAACTTTGTTATCTTCCATGTTGACTTTGTTGTTTTCCATGGTTACTTTGTTCTTTTCCATGTTTACTTTATTATTTTCCAAGTTTTACGTTATTTTCCATGTGGACTTTGTTATTTTCCAATTTTAACTGTTATTTTCCATATTTGTTATTTTCAATGTTTACTTTGTTATAATCCCTGTTTACTTTGTTATTTTCATTGTTTACTTTGTTCATTTCAATGTTCACTTTGTTATTTTCCAGTCTTACTTTATTTTTCATGTTTACTTTATAATTTTCAATGTTTACTTTGTTATTTTCCATGTTTACTTTATTATGTTCCATGTTTACTTTATTATATTCCAGGTTTACATTGTTATTTTGCATGTCTACTTTATTATTTTCCATGTTTACTTTATTTGCTTGCAGGTTGACTTTATTATTTGCCATTTTGACTTTATTATTTGCCATATTGACTTTATTATTATCCATGTCTATGTTATTATTTTCAATGTCTACTTTATTATTTTTCATGTTTACTTTATAATTTTTATTTTCCAGGATTACTTTATCATGTTCCATGTTTACTTAATTATTGTCCATGTTTAGTTTGTAATTTTACATGTAAATGTTATTATTTTCCATGGTTACTATGTTATTTCAGGTTTGCTTCATTTTCCATGTTTACTTTGTCATTTTCCATATTTACTTTGTTATTTTCCAGGTTTAATTTGTTATTTACCAGGTTTACTTCATTTCCCATGTTGCTTTATTATGTTCCATGTTTACTTTATTATTTTCCATGTTTCATTTATTATTTTCCATCTTTATTTTATTATTTCCAGGTTTACTTTGTTATTTTGCATGTCTGCTTTATTATTTTCCATATTTACTTTGTTATTTTTCATGTTTACTTTGTTATTTTTCAGGTTTACTTTATTCTCCATGTTTTCTTTGTCATTTTCCATGTTTACTTTATTATTTTCCATGTTAACTTTGTTATCTTCCATGTTGACTTTGTTGTTTTCCATGGTTACTTTGTTCTTTTCCATGTTTACTTTATTATTTTCCAAGTTTTACGTTATTTTCCATGTGGACTTTGTTATTTTCCAATTTTAACTGTTATTTTCCATATTTGTTATTTTCAATGTTTACTTTGTTATAATCCCTGTTTACTTTGTTATTTTCATTGTTTACTTTGTTCATTTCAATGTTCACTTTGTTATTTTCCAGTCTTACTTTATTTTTCATGTTTACTTTGTTATTTTACATGTTTACTTTATTTTACATGTTTACTTTGTTATTTACCATGTTTACTTTATTTTCCATGTTTACTTAGTAATTTTCCATGTTTACTTTATTTTCCATGTTATTTTCCAATGTGTATTCTTTTCCGTGTTTATTTCCCATGTTTTCCACAATTTTTTTCCCATATTACCAGGTGCTATGGAGCTTCATGTAGTGTTTGATGGGTGCTGTTATCCCTGTTTATGTTTGTATAACACTGTGTTTGCGTTCAGTGAGCAGAGCTAGGGAGATCAGCTTTTGTTTATGTAGTCGTGAGTGTGGTGGTGTTGATTCACTGTTTTCGGTGGTTGGTGGTGCTGAACTGATGATCTATCCGAGGAGCGATCACATTATAACCTCTAACCGTCTTAACAACTTGTTCCTGTTTCATTTCACACAGTCAGGCCTGTGTAATGAAAACATCTCTCTTTCGTACATCAACTATTTTACACTTGAGCATTTAAAGTAGTTTAAGGGGCTGCAAATATCGTTCTACCCCCTCTGTGCTAATAGGCATATGCATTTAACCCACTGGAGCATGTTGACATTGAACGCTAACAGTCGCAACACAAATTACATTCCCCCAATAAAAATAATGTGCAAAAAATGTCCTCCGACCCCACCTCAATTCAATATTTAGACTAATGACGGAGCCATGTACTGTGAACTGGGCTGGTGGAAGGAATCAGGATAATGCAAACGCAAGAAAAACTGGGTTTGCAGCCAATATGAATCTGTGCCAAGGACCCCTCAACCATGTGATTGGTCCCCCTCAAAAGATGAGAGGTGTGACTGGATCTTTAATGACGGATCCAGGGTCAGTTTTCCCGTCATGCATTATTGACAGTTAACGAGTTATCAGGCTGGTTCCAAATCAGCTCACTATCATTTCAATTATGAAGACAAAAACTCAATGTACATTTTGGGGATACAAAGGGATAAATTATAGGTACAAATAATAATTACCGTACATTGGTTTTCCCAGATTTATCCAATTCGAATAATACAATACGACATGACAATGTAAAGGGTATTTTCAGTGGTTATGTTCAAAACATCGACTTTCTCAAAATACAACCTTTCGTGTGGAAGTAAAGGCTCGTGGTTTGGCGTCAGTCAGACATTTCTGCAGCAGGAAAACAGAAGGTTAGAGCGTCCGCCTGGAGGCTCCTTCTATCCCGTGAAGACTAGAACGCTTTCCACCTCCGTTTGTTGTTTTTTTTATTTTTATTTTTAAAATTTTTTTCCGGCATCGGGACACTGTAGTAGGTTGTGACGATGGAGAAGGGAGCGCCGAAAGGCCAAACGTGTCAGACGGCAAGAACGTGACGCTTGGGCGGCGCACAGTCTGATTACAGGCAGAGTCCCCCCCCCACCAGGAGATCCGATTGCAACGTCTCAACTCCTGGAAATTCCAACCGAAGCTCTTCTGGCTAGAGATGTGAAAAGAAACGGCGACAAAAACAACAAAACAAGGACTTCCGTGCACTCTTTAATGATTCTCTCTGACAGACAAACATAAGGACATTTTAATGCCGTTTTTTCTTTTTGTATTTGCCGCTCTTTAAGTCTGTCGGGTTTGATGACATGTTACAAGCCGCGGCGTGGAAGCCTTGTGGATTCGTGCTGGCGTTGGTGGTTTTTCTTTGTTCCCGAAGTTGGCGCTGGCTTTGAGTGCTTTGACACGCCGCCCCTTGATTGACGGATGTGTGAATGGCGCAGCTCGCCTCTAACACGTACAAGACCGGGAAGTAGAAAGAGAATGCGCGTGCGCTGTGCAACATCTGCTGACAAACAACGCTCCAAACTACACTACACACAGCTGTCACAGTTGTTAACATAACCACACTCTCTCAATCATTTTGTAAAATGTTAGATTCTGAAGTCCTGTTTCCTTCCAAATTTCAAGCAGATTTTGTCTTTGAAATGCTGCACTAAACAGAATGTGGACACAGCAGAGTGTGGTGTGGAGATACGGTCTACGAAAAACACCATCCCCACAACTGTGTGTTGTGGGGATGGTGTGGTTTGAGCAGCCACACCTGTCTTGGGTGGAGGTAATCGGGGCACAAGATCAGTGTACATACAAGAATACAAAAAAGAAAGAGAGAACGTAGTTGTCAGCCGGTCATTACAAAAGAATCCCCCTGAAACAACAGCAACAACAAAAGCAACAGCGATAACAAAGACAACAAAAACAACAATAAAAGCGACTCCAACCACAGCAACAGCAGCATCAACAGAAAACAACAAGAGCAGCAACAACAGCAGCGGCAGCCACAGAAACAACAACAACGCACACGCAAAGACGTCACCAGAACCGGAAGTGGTAGCTCTCACCGGAACCGGAAATCTCCTCATCTGGATTGAGTCAACAGTGTGTACCATCTCACCTCAACGAAGTAACGCACAGCAAAGACGTCACTGAAGCACAAGTGGCAGCCCTCACCAGAAACGGAAATTTCAACTGTGTGCACCATCTCATCTTAATCCAGTCACGGTCCTTTAATTAGCATCCCTAAGTTACTTCTTTTCAATCAGACCTCGGGAGGGAGATGCTTTTGACTCTCTCTCTCTGAAAACACACCCTTCTTATGATCCTCTCACTGTACACAACAGAAATAACAACAACAACAGCAGCAACATCATCACCAGCAGCAACAACAGCAAAACAACAGCAAAAACAACACACAGCAGTGCACACGCAAAGACCTCACCGGAACCGGAAGTGGTAGCTCTCACTGGAACTGGAAAAATCACTCAGGTTAGAGATCTAAGAGATGGTTAAGTTGAGGTATAAGGTTAGAGGTGTTATAATTAGGGTAAAAGGTTAGAGATGGTTAAGTTAATGAATAAGGTCAGAGATGGTTAAGTTTAGGTATAAGTTTAGAAGCAGCAATGACAACACCAGCGGCATCTATACCAGCAGCAACAATAGCAGCAACAAAAACAGCAGATCGCAACTAACTGAATTCCCCCACACCCCTCCCTTTCCAATAACGTAGGTGAAACTACGGTGGCCTTCAGGGGCCGAAAAAAAAAATGCGAAAGGCCCTCTCTATAGCCAGTGTTTGCTTTGTCCTTTCTGGGCTATTGTAGAAGAAACATGGCAGCGCACCCTCTCCCTATGTAGATAAAAAATGGCTCATTCTAAGGTAACGGCAACACAACGATTCTTAAATTAATGGGATTATACACTAATTAAAACATACTTATCAATATTATATTCCATTTCTGCGGAGTTCGTTCTGTAAATTCTACACACTGAAGCTTTATAATTATAATATATTCGCTTTCAGCACTTACATAGGCGTTTATCATGTTCTGTCCCACTCATTACCCAACCACATTGCGTCTGGGTATGTCTGGACCAATCACCGTACACTTAGGTCTGTATCACTGTGCACTTAGGTCACTGAAGGTTCTTGTTATGCTGGTTAGTCCTCCCCTGGAGTAGGAGCTAAAAAAAAAATACCTCAAACAGAATTCCAAGAACTACGATCGTTCCTAGTTCCTGCAATGCAGACATTAAAAAAAGCCAACTCCAGCACGCTGGAGTGGAAAATTATACATATTGGACATCAGAACTATAGATATTGCTTTAATAATCCTCGTAACTGCCTTATGAATAATCCACCACGTTACATACCTCATGTCCGAATACCTTTCTCCTTGGTATATTCTAACTACAAAGGTCATGTTTTTCGCACTTTAAGTTAATCGTAAAATTCGGAGTCATCATGTCGAAGGGAAAGTTGGTCTTTTCTAAAGACCTCCAGGAGGCTTATTCTTTTCTTTGTGAAAGGGCCGGCAATGAAAATGCTGCGTTCCACACACATTTCCGGTCGCGCACGGTGGAAATGCTGACATTAAAAATCCTATTAAGAAGGCCAAACAAACACAGGACCGCCTGCACGTCCCCGTTAAGTTTCTCCAAAGAAAACAAATAAAAACAGTGTTTTTATTTGTTCCGATCAATACACTCTGGGGGCTCTGGTGGGGTTTGAAAGTGTGGTCAGCCTTCCTTCAATGTCAATAGAGAGAGCTTCTGTGAGCAATAACATGTATTTACACTGTTATTGTTGTTGTAATTTATACGAGGATAGCGGCATAAAATGTATTAAACAAGTAAATTCTAGATGAGATTGTAATAAAGAGCTTAAATATACAATACAGGTATTTTCAATGAAATGTAGAATATAAAATACAAGACGGCATATCAATGCAATAAAAATGCAATAATAATTACTGCAGTGATAACAATTTGTTATTAACTATTAGTTGCAATTACTGTAAATTTTTCACTTGTGAGCACCGTGCTACTAGTGCCTGTTTACTAGTGTGGATGGATGTGTACGTGTTATTTCTTATCTAGTTTTTATTTCTCCTTCTTGACTTGCACTTTATACATTTTTTTTTTTGTTTTTTTGTGTTTTTGCTTTTAATGCCTGGACTTCCCTCCAGGTATGAATAGTCTTATCTTATCTGAAAAGTCAATTATTTTTTCATTTTCTATCACAGGAAAATCCATTTCGGGTTTCTTCAGAAATAGATATAAAATATATATATATATATATATATATATATATATGATTTTTTTTTCTGCAGCTGACCTCTGCTAACAGCGCCTGTTTTGAGCCGTAAGCCTCTGTGTCATAGGTCAGTGTGTAATATGTGGATTTTGTTTTTTTTACAGCCAGCCCTGAGGTAAATCCAGATGAAATTTTTTTTTTTTTATAAGTTCCTCTTCATCAATGTCTTGTCTCTCCATTCGGCTTCTGCTGCTTTTCGTCCTTTTTGCTGAGAACGACCGTTTCTATGATCTCTGCGTATCTATTCCGTCTTAACTTAAAAGCCCTTAACTGTAATCTGGCTGTATTAACCTTATCATCCGCGCAGAATCACGCCAACATTCACCGCTTGTACAGCTTATATAAAAATAGACGTCAACAAAAATAGATATAACACACAGTGTGCTGGATGGACCGGGACTAATCCCAGCAAAGTTGAACCACAAATCCAGACCTCTGAAGCATCAGCGTTCTACAGTACAGTTTGTTTTTCAGCCTAAAAGAGGATGTGCTTTGTTTCCGTGCTAAGCTAAGCAAGTGATCTGCGTCAATGCTTTTCCTAAGATGTTTTTGACTTTACACCACATTCACTGACATAGAGTTAAAATGCACCCAACATGTATGCAGAAGATGATTCAAATTAAAATGGCAGATGGGACTCAGAAATCTGCAGTACAATTGTGTAACATTATGTAAAAATAAATCAGTGGTTATTAAATGAATGTTATTTAATCAACACACATGTACTGACCTGCAATGGCTTCCAATGTGTCCCAAATTTGATTTTAAAGATACTGGAGCTGCTGCCACGTCTTTTTTGTCTTATGTAAAGCACTTGGAATCGTCCTTATGTAGGAAATGTGCAAATAAATTGGCCTTGTTCTGCCAATTCAAGTAAGAAAAAACATTTCAATCAAGTAGTCTTGGCACATAGAATAACAAAAAAAACTTTAATATCAAAAAATAGCTGAGAAATTGGTATTGTACATAAATCCTAAAAACTAAGTAGAAGAGATCAATTTGCCATATACAATAAACCATTTAAACATAATATAAACCGGAAAAGGAAGCCAATTTCATGTCCGCGATGGAAGTTATTTGTGATTGATTACATGTGATGTAGAGCAATTAACAGAAATTAACAATTTGCATTTTAATAACATTATTATCATCAGTTAAATGAATTCATTAGTCTTGATTAGTTTGGTATCAGTCTGACAAGTGCAGCCCGACGGAGCGTGAAGTCACTAATGGAACGGAGAGGAGAGCGATGGATAGAAAGATGGACGGCAAGATAGAGAGACCAGGACTTGGGTGGAGGAGATGGAGCAGAGGGTGCTGGTGGTGGGTGGGTGGGTGGGCGATTGGGGTCTGTCGTCTAGTGTTGTTTAAACTTTTTTCTTCCACGCAACACTTTTTAAAAGGAAAAACCCCACACTGTACTGTTAACCACTTAACATATCATTATCTTATCATCATCATTATTATTATTATTATTATTATTATTATTATTATTATTATTATTATTATTATTATTATTATTAATAATAATAATAATAATAA
This sequence comes from Zeus faber, assembly GCF_960531495.2. Lineage (NCBI taxonomy): Eukaryota > Metazoa > Chordata > Actinopteri > Zeiformes > Zeidae > Zeus > Zeus faber. Next base: position 24,569,947 of record NC_137206.1, on the reverse strand, counting down.
TAATTATTATTATAATAATAATAATAATATTGTTATTATTATTATTATTATTATTATTATTATTATTAATAATAATAATAATAATAATAATAATAATAATAATAATATTGTTATTATTATTATTATTATTGCCTACTACAGTAATAGTCAGCAATGAAAGACTCGTCCGTAGCGAACAAATGACTCTGAAGTCGGGAGGCACTCGGGCACAAGAGTGAACATTCGACTCACAAACGGAAAATAATTAGAGGACCAAATTATAGTCAAAGGCGATAAAGGTTGAGGAATTTGGCCTCATTCCTATTTAATGGGACTTAACTCTGCGTTCCACTAAAACCAATGACGATTAAATGATTCCTCTGGGAATTCCATTCGCAACTCAGAGGTGAACCGACCCATTTCAGGAAGTCCTCCATGGCTGCCAGGGGTTTGCATTGAACCAATTGAATCATCCTTTTTACCCAGTGACTTGTCAAGAACCGAATCCCAAAAAAGAGTTTGAACCATTCACTGCGACTAACACTTCTGCTATTCCTCTGCAACTGATGCATCCGATTAGTTAGTTCCGTTTTGCAACATTGAACTTGCAACACAACGGCTGGTTCCCTTTCTTGATTTTTGGAAGTGGAATTTCGAACATTGTCATGGGACACTGGTTGAAAAACGGGAGTCTGCACCACCGGCTGAAAACCCCAAAATCACTTCTTTGTGTAATGTCATTGGTCTGCTTTTTCACTTCCACCTACACTATGTTTTATAGTGTGCTATAGAGTGCTAATCATTCTTCTCCCTCATCGACTCTCAGCGATGTTTCCATTGTTCTTGCTTTTTTGTTTCAACCTCTTAAAGCTTAAAAATGAACTTCTTTTAAGAATATTTGACTGTGTTATTTAACTGGATGTGAGGCCATTATCACACTTTGAGTTGTTCCAGATATTCCTCCATTTTCGACATCCACATTAATTTCACAAACTTATGAGTAAGAGTCCTTGGTTTATGAGCAGGACAAGGTGTGAATGTTTTATTTACATTATATATTAAGAATTATTCGCGAACGATTCCTGAATTAACAATACTTTTTGATCCCGATGAAAATAAATATTGATACAAAGCGTTTGCTCTAACCAATGAATATATATATATTTTCTTTAAGAAACTGAGCTGATCTGATGCTGAAAAATCAAAAGGTGGCAAATAATTATACAGGGCAGCGATGACCTCTCCTTTCAACTTTAGCTGAACTGTACTTTTTGAAATCCAGATTTGTCAACTTCCTCTGTAGACATTTCAGCTGTTGATTAACAAAAAATAACTTTTAAAGTAATTGCACCAGTATTTGGTATCAGGATACTGTCCTTGTTATCACATAACTATGATATGACTTTATGTAATGTCTGACCCACCACATGCATTAGGGTCACAATTTAAATTTTTTTCACATTATGAAAGTGTGGAATCAGGGCTTCAAAACAAGGTACTGTATAACTTGTGGGAATCAATCAAATATTTTGGAAGCTGTGACTTATTAAAGATGGAGGTTTTGGAAAAAGAAGTCGTCAGAAATCAGACTTTAAAGTTTTAGAAACATCTCCAGACTTCTGCAGCAAAAATTACACATTTAGAAACAAAATTAGTGCTTTAAAATAGTGACATCTGGATAGTGTCTTGCTCCTTCAAAGAGATCATGTTGAATGTGTTTTTCTGAAATATTATTTCAATCATAAATTTATAAAAACAAATATTGGAAAATGCATAATTCAAGTAAATCTTTGAAGTTCAAGTTATTCATTTTTTTAATTCAAAGTTCACGCTCACTATAGCAGCCTGTCCCTCTATTATTCTGTAACTTCTAAACATTCCCATTTCCTGACTTTATTGTTTTATAACAATGATCGTTTGATGAAAGTGACACTTTTCAGATCCTGCACATGAAAACCTATCGCCAGGAAACAACAATTCCAAGAATACAAAATGTCGGGGTCCTCCCAGCCATTTGCATTCTGGGAAATGGTGTTTTACACAAATTCTGTACTATGTACTTATGAAGTGATATATCAATAAATATAAAAATATAATTTTCATATATAGGGATATTATATCGCTTTATAAGTATTATTATGTATTACTGGGATTATATATATATATAAATATATATATATATATATATATATATATATATATATATATATATATATATATATATATATAAATATATATATATTTGCAGTTCTGGCTCCGTGGAGAAACATTATTACTGTGGAAGAATTGTTGGGCACACGCACCCGGTGCTTTTGAATTCTGTTTTCATTGCCGCAGAAACTGCCTTTGCATCAATCTCCCGGTGGCTGATGTCGATCAATCACGACTATCATAAAGATCCCGATCATCAACGAGCGATCAATGGGAAGACAATATAATGGGATTGTGAAGTGTAATGTCCACACCCAGGGATCCGGGAACTGTACGCCTGACTGTTTTCTGGATGGGTTACCCAATCGTGGGAGCTGAAGAGCCAGGGAAGGAAAAGTGACAACGCTCCCAGTTGCTCACGCTATTACGCTGAGACAAGTGCCTTTAGCAATATAAGTATCGCAATTGTTAGTTTACAAACAGTTACCAATAGCTCACCAAATGACAATGGAACTGTAATATGGTCAGTCTTAATACAATTTGAAGTATGTATTTGAGTTTGCTTAAAGTGGGCTTAGAGCTGCAATGCCAGACGTTCTCCACAGATAAGTCAAGGACTCTTATGGCCACATGTCTGTCCATTTCAGATTTGAAAAAGACACTCCCCTTGCATGCAGCAACAACCTGTTGTTCTTCCTCCTTGGCCCGTCAAAGAGCAGAGTTCCGGCACCGAGTGGGTCAAGGAGGGATCAAGGAGTTTGTTACGCCCAGAATTTTGGAGGCAGCTACGGTCAATGCCGGCTTTTGTCCAACTCATTGTTCCATTGTTCCAACCATCCCACTGTAGGGGCCTTTCCACTGCAGCAACCATTGCAGGAACCATGGACTGACTCCTTGGGTCTCAGGAAATTGGGACTTTTTCCACAGAAGGAACTTGGTTCTGAAGTTGGTTCCAGTTGGATGGTTCCTCATCCAAAAACAATCCCTGCACGTGAGCTGGTGGTGCTTTTCAGGGGAAGGGGAAGCATTGGGGCGGAGCTTGTAGTACTGAACAACACTGATTGTGAAACACAACGACCATTTTCAAATACTGAATAAATGGACATTTAGAACCTGAAACAGAGACCGGTGGGTCCAGGCAAAGTTCAAGTTAGTTTTGTTTCCACATGCGACAAGATAAGTGACATTTCTTGTTGCATATTTACTAATATTCGTGGTTCCTTGGTGTGGAACGAAAACAACCAATAACTGCTGAAGGTTCTCATTTCAGAAGGTTTCCCAGCATGAATGGTTCCTCAGTAAGTTCCTGTGCTTTATTGGAAAAGCGGCTTCTGTTGGAAAGACAATACCTCAGTTACCTTGCACCTGGCACCGTGTGTTTTATCATCCTTTTTTTTTTTTTTTTTTTTTAACTTTTTTACTTTAGTTAATGCAAATATATAAATATAATTTCAACTTCAAACAACTGTTCCAGACCAGCCGGGCAAACACTCCCCGGGCTGGGCTCACCTAGCATATCAACAAGCCAAATGGTTCCTTTGGGTTCTTCCCTTCCACTTGGCTTCATTAATTCCCATCACTGATTGCCATCAATTAATTAATGTTTACATGGAGAGATAAGAGGACAGTAGCCTCTGTGTGCAGTAATAACCTAAAGATGATTAATCCAATGCCCTGTTCAGGCTGCAAAGTGCTATTCCCCACACAGCTGAGTTGCAAAAACAGTCCAATCTGTCTTACGTGTTTGTACGTGTGTGTTGCCAGTTAGAATGGGATCAAACTCCATCAAGCAAGCCCTCGTCCTTCAGCAGCCTTTGCTGTCCCTCCATCCACTTAATCGAAAATTCAACTCAAGCAAGTAAATAAATCAAGAGGGAAAAAAATAAAATTTCAGCTGCTGATTTTTATAAAGCAGGGACGACGGTCCGTCCAAAAGTCTCACTGAAGGTTTGGAAGGCAATGATCATATTGTATAGTGATGACTCAACTATAAGACATTGCGTCATGTATTGATGGTTGGATGCATCACGCGGGGGATGATGAAAAGGCCTGCGCATGGATCATATGGGCTGGTGCTCAAAGCTTCGCTCACGGCAGCCAAAAACCCGCCTGAAAGTCATTGCGTCTGACATTGCGTGCGTGTGGACTGGACATGGAAATGGGTATTCAGTGCAGAGAAGAGGCAGACCTGTGTGTGTGTGTGTGTGTGTGTGTGTGTGTGTGTGTGTGTACGCCTTCCCGCCAGCCGGCCTGCCTGCCTGAGGACATTTCTGTGTGTATATGTATGCATACATTATGAATTGTTTATGTGAATATTTGTGTACACATGAGTACACATAGGCGCACATTGTGTTGTTTGGTAGGGATCTCTGTGTGGGTGTTGGTTGTATTTATTCATACGCATCATACATACGTTTTTGAATCCGTTCCACACCTGAGCCATGCAACATTGCATGTGAAAAGCCTGTGTGTGTGTGTGTGTGTGTGTGTGTGTGTGTGTGTGTGTGTGTGTGTGTGTGTGTGTGTGTGTTGCTGGTGTGGGTGGCTGGATAAGTGATGTGTATCAGTAGTGACCGCTGGTGCAGGGAGGTCTTCCTTTAAAAGCCGCTCCTTCACAGAAAGACGCTGCGGCCTGGGAATACCTCCGCTCCACGATCAATAAACGGCTTAACCAAGGTATTTCACAACACGCTCCAGTGGGAGTCTGACGCCACTTCTTGGCGCATTCTGGGGAGGGGGAAAAAAAACAAACTGAAAGGGAACCTGGACCGCCACCGCCGTGGGTCCCGGAGTCGGCTCAGAAATCTGGAACTTACTCTTAAAATGGCTTGAGGGCGGCAACGTCCCCGTTCATTTGTGTGGTAGTTTGTGTCATTATGGCTGCTCAGGTGCCGTTTGGAGTTTGGCACGGCAAACTAAATGGATTTCACAGGGTTGAGGAAATGGACTGGGAGTCTATTTAGAGAAATGTTTGCGACAGCTAAAAACTAATAAATAACGTCAAAGGGGGTCCAAATAAAGTGATGATTTCATCTGGGACTCCTGTTTAGTGTGTGTGTGTGACGTGCCAAAGAGAGATTTTTCTGACAACACGTTAATATGTCTGAGCTAGAATCCAAGCAAGAGCCCAAAGCTGGGTGCGATGCATTCATACCCTAACTAGTTCCTCTCAGACGGAGCCTGGATTCAGCATGCAGCGCCGGTCACCACGGTGTAGCTGGTAAACAGCTGCTGCTAAGCAACAACCACTCCCAAAACACAAGGTTTTCGAGAGATGCGTTGCAATTTATTTATTTGATTTTCCTAAATATGTTATTAAGGAAACGTGACTTAAAAGTGGCATATGCTATTACGCTGAGAGGGAGAGAAGTAGTTTTTGGAAAAGTTAGATGTCGTTATACTTACGAATATAGCAATAGTTACATGGCTTACATAGTGAAAAATGACCAGACCATGGAACACTTTGGTGATAACCTTTCATGGTCTGTTTTTTACTTTATCGTTTAAAAGGCACTATACGCTATTACACAGACTTGATACACAAGGAAACACAATATGCTTTTCAAAGAGTAACAATTAAATCAAAATTCAAGTGCAAGTGCAGAATATAAATATACATATCTAGTTGTTCATGCAATTATAGTAAGAGGTAGTGCACAATAATCATATCTCACAATAACCAAAAACACACCACTAAGAACTTGGACTCATAGACTCTAGTAAAACATAAGGTTTTAAAACTTATTTTAAAAGTTTTCAGTGTAGGGGCCTCTCTCAGCTCCTCAGGCAGGGTGTTCCATCTAGTTGGGGCATAGATATAGGAGGCAGTCGCCCCTCCTTGGAGTTACTAAAGGGATGGTTAAAAGACCATTGCCCGTGGACCTGAGAGTTCTTGCTGGTTCGTAAATAATGAGCATGTCTTTTATATACGGATGTGCAAGGCCATTTAGAGCTCTGTACACAAGTACCATAATATGAAAATCAATTGTAGTTTTGACAGGGAGCCAACACAGAGATCCAAGAACAGACGTAATGTGATCCGACTTTGTTGCTTCAGTGAGAACGCGTGCAGCCTCATTTTCTCTGGACGGAGCCTGGCTTTATGCAGCGCCGGTCAACATGGTGCAGCTGGAAGTCTGCTAAGCAACACAACCTCCCCAAAAATCAAGCCTTTCCCATTACGTTCACTGACTCAGAATGCATGTGAACCCCCAAGCACGACACCAAAACAATCAGGTAAGAAGTCAAAGTCAGCAAAGTCTTTTCCAGAGATCAGGCAGGGGTCAAAAAGGAGATCAGTCAGAGAAGGCAAACTTATCCAGCAGGGAATAGGCGGAGAATCAAGGTCCAGGGAAAAGGGCAGAGAATCAGAGTCCAGGGAATCAGGCAGAGAATTAGGGTCCAGTAAACCAGGCAGAGAATTAGGGTACGGGGCAAGAGGCAGAGAATCAGGGTCCAGGCAATCAGGTAGAGAATCAGGGTCCAGGGAAACAGGCAGAACATCAAAGTCCAGGGAATCAGGCAGAGAATCAGAGTCCAGGGAATCAGGCTGAGAATCAGTGTCCAGGGAATCAGGATGAGAATCAGGTTCCAGGTAGTCAGGCAGAGAATTGGGGTCCGGGGAAACAGGCAGAGAATCAAAGTGCAGGGAATCAGGAAGAGAATCAGGGTCCAGGCAATCAGGCAGAGAATCAAGGTCCAGGAAAGAGGCAGATAATCAGGGTCCAGGTAGTCAGGCAGAGAATTGGGGTCCGGGGAAACAGGCAGAGAATCAAGGTGCAGGGAATCAGGAAGAGAATCAGGGTCCAGGCAATCAGGCAGAGAATCAAGGTCCAGGGAAAGAGGCAGATAATCAGGGTCCAGGAAATCAAGCAGAGAATCAGGGTCCAGGGAATCAGGCAGAGAATTAGGGTCCAGGGAAACAGACAGAGAATCAGATTCCAGGTAATCACGCAGAGAATTCGGTTCCAGGGAATCAGGCAGAGAATCAGGGTCCAGGGAAACAGGCAGAGAATCGGCATTCAGTGAATCAGGCTAAGAATCCGGGTCCAGGGAATCAAGCAGAGAATCAGGGTCCAGGGAATCAGGCAGAGAAAGGGGTCCAGGGAATCAGGCAGAGAATCAGAGTCTAGGGAATCAGGCAGAGAGTCAGAGTCCAGGGAATCAGGCAGAGAAAAGGGGTCCAGGGAATCAGGCAGAGAATCAGGTTCCAGGGAATCAGGCAGAGGTTCAGACAGAAGGTATAGGAAACAAATAGTAGGGTGGGAAAGCTCAGCGTAATGCAAGAGACAATCAGGCAGAGAACAAAGGGACGTGGAGTGCTATTTAAACAGAGGGAGTGAGGAAGGAATGAGATGCAGGCGGGGGAAACCAGGTGAGGGGAAGGGAGTGACAGCAAAGCAAAAGGGAGTGGGCAGATCTGAAATGACATGGCGGTCAGTGACATGCCATGACCAGATGAAAGTAACCATGAAAACAAATGAGTAAACTGAATGAAAAACAAGTATAACTACTGGGAGATCAGGGAGGATTCATGACATTTACATTTGTGACTCTTTATAAATGTTAAATTCCTTAATATGTTATTGAGGCAACATGACTCAGTTGCTCATGCTATTACGCTGAGCGGGTGAGAAGTCCCTTTAGCAGTAGTTGTGTTTTGTTATAGCTACGACTTGAGCAATAGTTACCCTTAGCTTACATAGTGAAAAATTACCATGGAACGCTTTTGTTATATTCATTCAAGATCTGTTTTTAACTCTCTTAATAGGGTGAAATTACTATGCACTCAGTTGCTCTCAGAGTGAGCCTCACATTTAACCTGGTACTGCTGGAAATCTGCCAAACAACAACACGCCTTTCCCAGAGATTTGTCCATTATTATTTGGCTGTAATTCTGACCCTGGGCGGAGAAACATTCATTGACAGGTGCAGCATGGCACTCTGCTGATGGACAGCTGCGGCGACCATTTGCAGTGTTGTGTCATGGATAAAGACTGAGAAACAACGGTGACTCTTCTAATGAGCTCGCTCCTCATCCTCGCCCTGACAGCCCGACCAACAAGCAGGATGAAGCTTTCGCTCATACAGATGCTCGGCCTCCAAGTGCTGCTAATTAAACACCCTTGTTTTGGCATAGTCTGCCAAATACAGCTGACAATTCCATCTCTCAGGATTTCTTTTATATATATTTTTATTTCCATTGTGGACTGAATAGCGGAGGCCCAAAATAGTTTACGGCATATCTGTAATTGATGATGATGATGCCTTGATGGACTTTGTTAATTACAGAGCGGGCAGAGGTCTTTTTAATAACGCTCTTGTAAGAGTGTCTTCCTGGGGAATTCCCAGAAGATGAGTAGGTAATGATGGTGGATGTGTGAATGAAGTTGATGAAGGATGTGTTGTAGCTGTTTGACTCGATTTGGCAGCCATGTTGGGGGGGGGGGGGGTGATGGAAGGTGTGTGAATGGTGGTGGAATTGGCTTTCCATGGTGGAAGCATGTGAGAGTAGAGTGTGAAACAGGATGCGGACTCCTGGATGTGATGAATACATACACTGTAGATATAGAGATGGAGCGAGAGAGGGTAATCTCCCCTTCTGAGCCATTGCCCCACAGACTGATATCCTTATTACTGAACCGTGCATAACAGCTTGGCCCATTAGCCACTGATTTGAAGCAGGGACCTTCTGACCGTGACGACGCTTCGCAATCACTGCAAGGGTTTTGAGGGGGGAAAAAGAAGCGCAATCGTCGTTAAAGGGGCAACGCGGTGCAAAATGGAGGGACAACGAGCGCTGATCTCCTGTTCCATCAGGGCAGGCCTGCCTGGCAGGTTCAGAGGGTTTTCCTCGGGCAGCGGAGGAGGAAGAGGGGAGGAGGAGGTAGAGGAGGTGGAGGAGGTGGCGGGTGTTGGTGGTGACATTGAGAGCGCGTTCAACAAAGCCTTGGCTTTTGTATGCAGAGGGGTGTGCGCGGCTTCCATTGTGCACAGAGAAGAGTAATTTATAATGCATTTGACAACCCCGGCTGGTTGGTGCAGAGGGCGGAGGAGCGGGAGAAAAGCATCACTCACAGTGGCCGCGCTCTGCATACTGCGAGTCGAAAGCGTTTAGCGCTGAAATGTAACTTTGCACCGCTTCCATTGATCATGTGGCGGCGTGTGACTCCAGCAAGCAGCGAGCATTACGGCCGGCGACAAGCGGAAAACATTACAAATGAGCTTTGGCAAATTCGCAAGGCGGTGTCGCCACTTTGATGTATAGATAAGTGGATGCTGGTCCTCTCCCTCTCTCTCTTGCTATCTCTCTCCCTCTCTCTCTCTCGCTCTCTCTCCCTCTCTATTGCTCTCTCTCCCCCATCCGTCTCTCCGTCTTCCTCTCCGCTCCTCCTTCTGGTTTTAAGATTAAACAAAACCGATATCTCCCCCGAAAAAGTCGCGATGATGAAAGCCTCCTCGTAGTGATGAGGCTGAGGGCGAGCGAGGCGTAAATCATGCCCTTGAGAAGGGATGAAGGAAGGGAGGGAGGGAGGGAGGGGGAGAGATCGCACTATGATAAATATTGAGAGGTGGAATGAACAATCGTTTTGTCACTGCTACCCGCCCTCCCCCTTTTCTCTATGAAATGTAGCTTTTCGATTTGGGTCTGGCCGCTTCCTGGACAGAGCCGTAAAGACCAGACCAGTGTTTTTTGTTCTGTTTTTTTTGGGGGGGTGGGGGGAGGGGCATTTTTTATCTGAATCAGTTTATTCTGCCAAGTACATTGTCATATACGAGGAATTTGTTCTGGTGAGGATTTTTGGAGACAAATGGCGTGAAAATAAAATGAAATAAAAATCCAGCCAAATTTGCAGAAATAATTAAATATATATAAAAATATACAGAGTCCGATTTCATGCACAGTATACATTTTGGGTATATATGGTATAAAGATTCAATATTGGGATGGTGTGGTATGTCATTTATACCCAATAATTTATCCTGTGCATCGAGAGTATATTTTTTCGATTTTATGTCTGCTCTGTACTTTTTGCTATTTCTTTATGTAGTTGTGTATGTTATGACATTTAATTTGTTACTTTTCTGACTATTCAACTATTTTTAATGCTAATTGTCTGGAGAGAAATAATTGAGAGGGAACCTGCAAACAAGACTGATTTCCCACTCCACCCCTCGTTTGCCATTTTGTGGAAATGTCCGTCGGTTCGGGATCCTTACATGAAAAATCATATTTTGCAGCGCAGCTGCCGCGACTGGACAAGTTGTCAATAAAAAAGACGAGTGTGTCGAGTGAGCATGTTGATGTTGTTAATTAAATATGAACGGAAATGTGGGTGCGTGTTTTTTTCCTTTTTGTGTAGAACGCGACAAAAAGGTGGGCTAAATAATCACAATTTCCCTGTTTTGGGAGTTGAGAGTATTAAAGATTTGGAATATCACACGACCAGTGAGTTGTCATTTCACCCATGGTTTGTGTTCCACATGAGAGCTCTAGGTATATGAACATGATGGGATTTTAGGGAGTGCACAGATTTGACTTTACTTGGAATTTAAGCTTATGAACACCTATAATATATATAGATACAAATAAAAACAGAGAGGAAAATGTCAATTGTCAATTGGCTGTAAATTGTTAAATATCATTCCCTGTTGAAATTAAAGGAAAATTTGAATAAAATATCCTAAATGTTCACAACAATGTCATTTCTGTAAAAAAAATATATTTTTAGATAAATATAATATAATTCCATGATCAAATGAAAAAAAAAATACTAATAATAACAGATTTTTGCAAAAAGATTCACAATGTCATTTCTGTTTTTAAAAAAAAGTAACAAAAAGTCAATTAAAACAGGAAAAAACATTTGAAATGACGCAGAAAATACACTATGAAATATCCCTCCATGCTTCCACATATAAACAGCCTCTAATACCTTCCCACACGAATCCCCGGAAGCCGCGGTTAAGGCGCATGTTTGAGATTTGTGTCTTTGGAGCCATTAGTCTGACTGTAAGACTATTAGTTACAGCTGCATATATCAAGGATGTGACATAATACCACACAATAACCCACTGACACGCACCAACAATATTACCATGACCCCGCGCCCTGCAGAGCTGTTCTTCGATCGTTGCGGAGTATTATCGTACGGTACATTCACATTCAGAAAACTTGAATTTTTCCAAATTACCTTTGAATATATTGAAGCGTTTTGCTGGAATAAATTACCCTACGTTTGTACCCGGGACGCTGGAACCACACAACAGCAAGGTCTTCCCTTACAATCCTCATTCAAATCATCTTTCATTATCAGCGGCTCACTGAATAATATTCCCCCACTCCGAAAGCACAATAAATTCTGCTATTGATTCCCTCCGACATCAGAATAATTGCAGTAAATGTCATGTGAACGAACGATGACATGTTGCCCCGGTGGCTATTAAAGAGCGGCTCACTAACCAATTGGCCGAAAAATGACTAATGTTAATGTTTACACCTCATAGGGCAGATTTTTTTCAGATAATATCAAGGTATTTTAACGCTAATATCACAATAAACGAAAAGAAAACTATACTCCCAAAACACTGCTCATGTCAGTACACATGTGTCATTCGATTCTAAGAAATTTGTTTTGAGACTGATGTCTCATATTGACACTAACAGGGAGAAAGATAAACGTTGAATAATGGATTACATTTTGTTTTGTATTATGTCTTGATATGGATGAAGGAAATAATGAGAGAGTAGGGCCGAGGCGGGGTTGGAGGGGAGTGGGTTTGCGGCGGGGTGGAAGGAATAGAGGCCAGGTGGGGTAGAAGGGACGTCATGCTATATGAGGGGAGTAGGTTCGAAGCAGGGTAGGAGGAGTAGGGGAGGAGTAGAAGAAGGGCCAAGGTGGGGTAGGAGTCGAATAGGTTTGAGGCGGGGTAGAAGGAGTACGGACAAGGCGGGCTAGGAGGGTAGTAGGTTCAAGGTGGGGTAGAAGGAGTAGGGGCGAGGTGGGGTAGAAGGAGTAGGGGAGGGGTAGGAGTAGGGCCAAGGCAGAGTAGGGGTAGAAGGAGTAGGGGCGTCATATGAGGGAAGTAGGGTCTAGGCGGGGTAGGAGTAGGGCTGAGGCAGGGTAGGAGGGGAGTAGGTGTGAGGTGGGGTAGGAGTAGGGCTGAGGTGGGGTAGGAGGAGCAGGGGCGTGGTAGGAGTAGGGCTGAGGCGGGGTAGAAGGAGTACAGCCGGTGTAGGAGTAGGGCCGAGGCGAGGTAGGAGGGGAGTAGGTTTTAGGCGTGGGTCAAGGGAGTAGGGTCGAGGCGGGGTAGGAGGAGTAGGGGCAGGGAAGGAGTAGAGCTGAAGCGGGATAGGAGGAGTAGGGGGGAGGCAGGATAGAAGGAGTAGGGGTGAGGTGGGCTAGGAGGGGAGTAGGTTCGAGGCAGGATAGAAGGAGTAGGGGTGAGGTGGGGTAGAAGGAGTAGGAGAGGTGTAGGAGTAGGGCCAAGGCGGTGTAGGAATCGAGTAGGTTTGTGGCAGGGTAGAAGGAGTAGGATGTCGAATGAGGGGAGTAGGTTCGAGGCGGGGGAGTAGGGGCTAGGTGGGGTAGAATGAGTAGGGGAGGGGTAAGAGTAGGTCCGAGGTGGGGTGTGAAGGGAATAGGTTTGAGGCGGGGTAGAAGTAGGGCCAAAGCGCGGTAGGAGGAGTAGGTGCAGAGTAGGAGTAGGACTGAGGCAGGGGTAGAAGGAGTAGTGGCAGGGTAGGAGTCGGGCTGAGGCGGGGTAGGAGGGGAGTAGGTTTGAGGCTTAGGTTGAAGGAGTAGGGTCGAGCCGGGGTAGGACGAGTAGGGCAGGGTAGGTGTAGGACCGAGTTGGGGTAGAAGGGGTAGGGGTGAGGCAGGGTAGAAGAGGTAGGGGCGGAGTTGGAGGAGGGCGTGTCGCACAAGCTGTTGGCCGAACCCCGGAGTGTTGCAAATCACAGAAGGTCATTTACTCCAGAGTTGTTACTTTCCGGACTTAATGATGTACGGTCCAGGTTCATCACACCTGATCCAGATGGCGATAACATGAATCACCACAGACCTTCCACCACCTCCACCTCCTCCACGCTGCCTTTCTAATCATATCGTGTTCTACATTTTGGCCTTTTAAGACCCATAACTGCATTTGTGAGTCAGAGTCCAGATAAAATGAGCAGGCAGGTTGGTCGATCACTATCTTGTTGATTGAACCCATGGAGCCTCTATATTACAGAGTGCACGTTTAGTGCATGTTTAGTGCACGTGTGAGAGGAAGAAATGGGAACTTTCTCTTTCTCCGAAGAACCGACTCGAGACAAAGTCCCACAAATTTTCTGCTGGGATTTAACCGCCAGTCACGCCTACAGCAATCATTTTGATTTCACTGTGATTGGAAGATTTCTGCCCAAAAAGTAGCTGTTTGGTCTGTTCAGTCACTCCCGTTTGGGCTACACCAGGGGTTTCCAAACTGGGGTCTGCGGCCCGGTAGGGGTCTTTGAAGGAATTAAAGTGGGTCTCTTTTCTTTTGTAAATTTTTTGATATTATTTGATTTGAGAGAGAGCTTTCAGAGAGGTTACATGTTCTATTACTGATGTATTTTGTACTATTTTACTTTGTACTATATTTGTACTGTAGGCAGATAGAGTTGGGGGATTCTCAACTTTAAGCAATAGTCTGCCATGACCTTGCCTAAAAAAGGAAATAAAAGTTTGTGGAGCCCTGATCTATAAAAACCCATTATGCAAGCATTACATTATCCATGAGCTTAGGCTCTAGTGGGGATCTGGTTGGGATTTTGAAAATGATCGTTCCATATAGAGGATATTTATTTCCTTCCTCGGACTGTCCGGCGGTTTCAGTTCCACCCCTAGACCACAAGGACTCCTCCCCAATTTGGATAGCTCCAGCTCTATTTCCTGCCAAGATGGCGGTGCGCGTAAACCCCAAGTCGCTGGTTGAAATTTCCCTCTTCAGAGACGCACCGTTGGGATGGCATCCATGGGCTGCAGTCCATGGCAGACCAGGAAGCAGGAGCATGGTTTGGGGTTAGATCCCTGTACTCCCATGTACAGTAGCTGAGCAACATTTCTTCTAATAGAGGATTGAGCCGGAGTAGAACTTTCCTTGAGCTGAAAATTGTATATAATTAGACAATAAGTACGGTGAATGTTAGAAAGTTGTATTATATTCAACCCTTTTCCCTCTTGTTAATTGTCAACCCTTAACAAATCCAGATCTCCGAGGCACCACAGAGCAGAATTAAACAATAGAATCCTATTGCTGTACGGGAGGGAAGAGGGTGGAGTTTGACAATTTTTTCATAGATCATCAGTCCGATGTTGTGATCTAACGCGTCATATTTGCCACAGCAAACACGAGTGCTGCCAGAAAAACCACGACCGCAACATGCTTTTGTAAGTAATAACCAGGTTTTAATGGGACGGAAAGCGATTACACCGGGGCCAGGCTAAACAATAACGATTACGGAGACGAATGAGGACATCGCAAGGATACTTCTAATAACGACTTAATGACCTGTTGTGTTTGTAACAAGCATGTTATTTCCCCACAGGAACGGCCACCGGAAGGCGGGCAGGCAGGCGGCGGCTCAAGCAGTGTGGTGCTCGGCGCAGGCAGCGGCTTCCCGGGCCCGGTTGTCGGGCGAGCAAGCGCTCAGCATGGCAGATTTGACCCAACAAAGGAGTGTTATTACCCTCCCGTAATTGGAAGCGCCGCGCGAGGCATCATGACTCCATTTACAATATTTACAACTCCATAAACATTTCCTTTCATCCGCCGTCCTTCAGGCCTGTGGATTCCTGATAACGCGGAGGTTAAAGACAACATTAAATATAAATTGGCTCAAAGCCGCGTGCGCATATGGAAGTGCGAGAGCGAAGGGCTGGAGGAATCCCAATCGGCAAGCGCTGTCGGGCGAGCGGCTGGGATTGCCATTGAAATCACGATACACAATCCGTCTTGTCGAGGGTCCTGGGGGCGGTGGGGGGTTGTTGGAGTGGTGGCACGATGCCAAATGACTCGTAAATTAGGCGCTACATTCTTTTCTGCATGGGCTCCAGTCGATGTTTATTTCATTACACTCGGTTAAGTACCTTGTATATATATATATATATATATATATATATATATATATATATATATATATATATATATATATATATATATATGTATATATTTTTTATTAACTTGCTGCAGGGTTATTTGTTGTTTGAACTAAATAAGGAATTAGTTCATTTGGGGCCAAAAAACAACCCAAAAAACTAGGATGAAGAATGGTGTATTATCTTTAGTTTTTGAGACAACATAATTTAAAAGCTTTTTTACTTCTACCTGGTGCCAGTGACGGAGTTGAAAAAAAATCGTTTTTATTCTATTCAACTGAATTTCTGAATCTTTGAAAATTGACCCTTGGTTTGGACGTCACGCAACAAATTATCACTCAAATTAAATAACTGTTGGGCTCAATTTAATCTTTGTAGCTCTGTTTTCAGATCCCTTGCCCCTGCAGTCCCACTGAGTTTCCGGTTGGGTTCGAGTCTCGGCATCGTTTAGATTGCACCGCAACGTCTTCACCTGTTTCATAGCTTTATGTTCCTTTGCTTTTAATTCCTCTTGGCTTTCCCTTTGCATTGATAGGTGGCCGTGCCGATAACATCTCCTCCACGGCCGAACCCGGATAGATGAATGCCAACATTAACACAGTAAACAAAGCCATCTGCTGCCGCCGCTCAACCGAATGTAGCCGCACGCACTGGGGCCCTACATCCGCCACGTGTGTGCCCGGGGTGGACGCTCGCACATCCACAGATCCTCAGCTGCGGATTGGCTTCCCATCGGAGGCGGCAGAGTATGGGGAAAGGAGCGTCATCCGCCGCGGAGGAGGTCGAGGAGCAGGGAGAAGGAGGAAACGGTGCATTAGCATCTGCCGGGGCCGTACAGGGGGGGAGGCGAGACCGCAACGAGCACCATGCATCTTCATTAAAGTCAACGCTCGCTACCTCAGGACATGGAAAAAAAATAACAAACGCACACCCTGCCAAGCACCCTCCAATAATGCCAGATGCCGCTTTAAAACTTTGTTTTTAACAGATGACTGTAGTTAAACTGGAAAACAGGGGGCGGAGGATGGACGCGCCAGTGGAATAGGACCGGAAAGCTGCTCCTGGCCTCAATTTGATGGCATTGTCGGGGAAATTTGGACATCAATCTTGGTTAAACAATTTTGTGTTAACATGATAATTCCTGCATGCCTGATTGGCCCAATTCCGCAACTCCAGCGCCACGACAGAGGAGGAGACGGTGGGGAGCACGGCGGTCGTTAGGGAGAAGTCGGGCTCCTTTTGGGGATTCGGCTCTTTGCAGGGGAAATCCATTCCGTTTTCCCGACTCTTTTGTTGGTTCGATTCGGTCGGTGTGACACAAGTTGCTTCGGAGTCATGAGTGGAATTCTCACAAGGATCGTTCCATTCTTTTTTTCGAGGAGGGATACAAATCGCTGACATTCAAGATGAATGACGTCAAATGCCTCGACCTTTTTCTGAACATTAACTTCCTCCTCGGTCATTATTTTCTGTTGCTGAATGGCCACCATTGCCCAGGCGCAAACAAACGATTCTTTCCAACGCCAGAGCCTTTGAGGGATTAGTTCACAGAGAACGAATCGTGCGTCACGAGTGGTTTATTCTTTATTCCTTCTTTCACCGTATTCACCTTATTCAAGCAAGCTTTAGAAAAAAGTTATCTTTAATGTCCACACGCTACAGAATTTGTCTCCTGTAATGAAAAGGTGGCGTCGCACTCGACCATCTGGCAGAAAGACATTTGCCTTCGGCATCTAAAAAGACAGAGTCCACCATTTTGAGGTGAAGCCGTGGCACTGGGTTGCGGATATTGCAGACATTTCCTGGATCCAGTTTACTCTACCGCCCAGATTTACATGTGTTTACTGATGCAATAGTTACACATTGGATGGATGGATTCAAGACCGATTCAACCTGATATCAACAAGTTCGGCTCACAATACGATTCTTTATCGATATATTGGAGAATGAGAATCCCAATTATTCTCTACACCAACTGACATACATTTCAAAAGGATTTGACATAAATACTTTCCAAATTAATATGTTACCTATGTTGATATTGTGTTAGAGTGAAAAAATGGTTGCTTCTTTTTTTTTTTTTTTTTTTTTGGAGAGCCATCACAGACACACCTTTTTGGAAAACTATTTATCATGTTTGGGTCTATAAACAACTGATCACTACTCCAAGAGGGGGAGAATCACCACGGGTGAGACAAATAAACATAGAAACAAACAACATTTACACAAAAACATGAACACTGGATGACAACATGAATTGAAAAACAATGAATTAGGTCCAGGAAAACTGGAACTACAACTGGTCACGTGGCCTCTTCCTGTCATAATTATGGCAGCAAATGAGGGAGGAAAGGAGAGGAATGCAACCAGGAGGGTACTTGGGTGCACATGAAGCAGGTGTGTGTGTGTGTGTGTGTGTGTGTGTGTGTGTGTGTGTGTGTGTGTGTGTGTGTGTGTGTGTGTGTGTGTGTCCACCAGTGAGTGTACATGACTTATCCCCATTGGTACTGGTGTAGAAGGTCGGTATTATGTCGCGGCGCCTCCAAGCAGCGGAAGGGGCCCTGAAGCCCCCCCGAACTCCACAGTCCCGTGGATACCCTTCGGCTGAAGGAAATCCCGGGGTACCCTGCCCTGCGGCCACAGAAGACCCCCGGGCCCCCAGAGAAGCCAGATGGCCGTGGAGCAACCCCCACACCGGGCCCCAAGGAGCATGACCCAGTCCCAGGGAGCACGAGGAGACCCCGCACCCCAGGGGCGCACACATACAACCAACCCCCGGGTGCTGGCACAAGACGCAGCTGCCGGCACAGATCCCGCCCCACGCCTCGCCCGGCGTGAGTGCCAAGTGCCCATACATGTAGCAGCGTGTGCCCAGCGCGGGGCACCTAGATGTTATACCCCCCCGGCGATGCCGGCAGGCAGCCAGGTATACAGGCCCTCCGCCACCCCCAGCACCCGGGGCGCCCGCTGCTAAGAAGCCGCGCCACAGAAGCAAAAGGCCAACAGCCGCCCCCCACACCCCAACCCACACCCACAACGGCAAGTGGTCCCCCCCGGGGCCCCGGAAGGCACCCGGCGGCGAGTCCTTCAGGCAAGTCGAACCCGAATCGCTCGCACCCCTCCTGTCCCGCAGACCCTGGTCCGATGGAATGTTGGTCGGAGTAGGATTGGTGTGCCAGTGTATGTGTTCTAAGCTAATGTGAGTGGGATTAAAATTTTGGGACGGACGAGAAGCACACTTGGGCAGGAGCGTGACAGGCAAGATGGCAGCTGCCTGCCACATCCCCACCCCCACAACAATGGTTGCTTCTGATCCAGTTGAATTATATGAGAATTCGTAATTCTTTTTTCTTGTTTTTCCTTTTCTGTATTTTCATTATGTTTTCCAACCCATCCTTGGTAGAGATGGGAACATTACTCCACACTTTGAACTGATCAAACCTTTAATCTCTCAAACCACCTGGCCGCCCTGTGGCCTTCACACCCACCAAAAAAACGCAGTAGAAATTTCGGTAGGTAGGACTCGGTGCTCTGGGGGTCTCAGTATGAGGCATGCCGGTTTCGGGAGAGAGAGAACAGTGTGTATCTGATGAAAGTGTGGCCTCACATGCTCTATTAGGCAGATTAAAGAAGCACAAATCACCTGGCCAGAGCAGCAGGAGGGCGCGCTGATGAAGGAATAACCCCTATCTTCAGATGATTTTTATTTTTTTGATTCCCTTTCCTCAGAGGAGGTGGATATCTCTCCCCAAACAGCCTCTCCCGCGCCGACCTATTTTTTTTTGCGATTGACATTTTATCCCTGGGTCGGGAGGACAAACGCGGCCTGGCAGTCATTTCAAGCGAGCGGGGAAGGTCATTGGTATTTGTGGCCCTGGCCCCAGATTACCTGGAGCCAAGCAAACACGGAGAGGATCACAATCACACGACAGGGGCGCCCCCGAAAAGGCCAGATTCCAATCCTGCAATATTTCTGAGAGCAGGAGATTGTTTTTTTTACTGGTTCAGACAAGTAAAATAAGTTACTCGGCAAAAAGGGTGGAAATAAGGTCACATCAAGAAGGTGCGGGTGATTGAATATTACTTTTGCAGATCATTTGAAATGTAAACACCGCACCCTGTAATTTTGTTCCAACAACATGAATATGGAGCGAATACTAAAATAATTGAATTAATTAATCAAGCGGATTCATTTTGAATACTTGAATACTGGAACTATAGTTTCCAGAGAAAAATTTGCCACGGTGTAGTTGTTGGTATGTCAGAGGAATTCTTTTCAATTTATTTGACTTTCAGGTGTTGGCACCTGGAAAATGATCTGAGATCGAATTCCTTCATCGAGGTGCTCCTGAGGCATTAGCGCAGTAATCCGTGCCGGAGTTCAACCTGCAAAATTACTCAAGTTACTGTAAATGACTAGATTGTTTTTTAAATTCATTTTTTTTTTCTTAAGCCGATTTCATTTATTCCACTGCTTTACAACGATACCTCCCTTGTTAAAGAAACGTCCAGCTCTTGGGACTCGGCTCTTGACGAGTCACTAGGTAAAAAGACGTGTTCAATTTGGACGCCTCATAGCTTGATTCGTTTGATTCAGCCGTGGTGACGAGCGTCAGAAGAGGCCAAACTCAGTTTGGCCGTAAGTTGTGAAGGCCGTTCTCACAGGAGTCGTTTAAAATCGTCATATTGATCTATTTTAGTGGAATGCAACGAGTGACTCCCGACTGAGTCATTCATACGATTTTTACGATATGAAGGAATCGTTCGCGAGTGTTGCATCACTACTCTGTCTCGGACGTGCTTTGAGAAATTGGTCTTTCAGCACTGCTTCAACCCCATCATTATGGACAAAAATTTGACAAGAGGCCGATTGAGAGTGGTCTCTTGGGTTGACATCAACTTGTAAATATATTTTGTTTTCCTGAAGGTTACTGCTTAAAAATGTCTCTATTTCTATTATAGTGTTTTTTAAATCGAAACATCAATATTTATATTTGTATTCACCTTCAACACTTGGTCAGTAAATGTTTCTTGCACTTGAATTGAAATTGTCATTACATTTTACACCTCTGGCAATTACAACAACACGGCGTCCAGGCTCTTCAGCTCTGTAATTTTCCCCACGTCTTAACAGCAAGCGAGGGCTCGTGTGGCCGATGGGTTCCTTAGGTTTCCAACACACGCCCCTGGCCGTTCAACAAATCAATAATGCATGGGGGAGGTTATTACGAGTCGATAATCTATACCGCAAACACTCTGCCTGACGGACCGAGCTGGTGTGTGGCCGACGCGTACAAGGTCACATTTTACCCCTCGGACACATTTAATGCCTTCCCTCAAATCTGTCGAAAGCTGTTGTAATTTAGTGGTATTTTAAAATGAGGACTAAAGAGAGCGGGCGGGAGAGGGAGAAGGTTGCAGTTTAAGTTCAAAGCACGAGTCTCATCTTTCATCCTACGGACGAGTGCGCTGCTGTGACACTGATCCGTCAGAGTTAAACGTTCACGCCTGATTTATTAACGATTGGGGATCAGGTTCCAGGGTGCATGGTCGACACAGCGATGGCCGAAGACAAAGATCTCTCTCATACGATCCCAACCGCCATATTCCTGATGAAATCAAAACATTTTTATGGAGGCTCTCCTTTCATAATCTTATGACGTGCGCTCGTCAGAGACTCAAATCCCAAAAGGTCATTCTCAAAAGCCCAAAGCTGTTTAAGCTCCATGTTTGGTTCTGGTTTCAAAAGACTGATGTGGAAAAATATATTCTCACAAACCACAGCATCAGCACCCATCTCCACAAGTATCAGATCCCATCTTCACCAGGATCAGATCCCTTCTCCACCAGCATCAGTTCCCAACTCCACCAGTATCAGCTCCCATCTCCGCTAGTATCAGATCCCATCTTCACCAGGATCATATCCCATTTATACCAGCATCAGGGCCCATCTCCACCAGTATCAGATCCCATCTCCACCAGCATCAGCTCTCATCTCCACTAGCATCAGATCCCATCTCCACCAATATCAGATCCCATCTCCACCAGGATCAGCTCCCATCTCCACCAGTATCAGATTCCATCTCCACCAGGATCAGCGCCCATCTCCACCAGCATCAGCTCCCATCTCCACCAGCATCAGCTCCCATCTCCACCAGCATCAACTCCCATCTCCACCAGCATCAGATCCCAACTCCACCACTATCAGATCCCATCTCCACCAGTATCAGATCCCATTTACACCAGGTTCGGATCCCATCTACACCAGGATCAGCGCCCATTTCCACCAGCATTAGATCCCATCTCCACCAGCATCAGCTCCCATCTCCACCAGTATCAGATCCCAGCTCCACCAGTGTCAGCTCCAATCTCCATCAGCATCAGATCCCATCTCCACCAGTATCAGATCCATCTCCATCAGGATCAGCTCCCATCTCCACCAGTATCAGATTCCATCTTCACCAGGATCAGATCCCATCTATACCAGTATCAGGGCCCATCTCCACCAGTATCAGATTCCATCTCCACCAGGATCAGCGCCCATCTCCACCAGCATCAGCTCCCATCTCCACCAGCATCAACTCCCATCTCCACCAGCATCAGATCCCAACTCCACCACTATCAGATCCCATCTCCACCAGTATCAGATCCCATTTACACCAGGTTCGGATCCCATCTACACCAGGATCAGCGCCCATTTCCACCAGCATCAGATCCCATCTCCACCAGCATCAGCTCCCATCTCCACCAGTATCAGATCCCATCTCCACCAGTATCAGCTCCAATCTCCATCAGCATCAGATCCCATCTCCACCACTATCAGATCCCATCTCCACCAGGATCAGCTCCCATCTCCACCAGTATCAGATTCCATCTCCACCAGTATCAGATTCCATCTACACCAGGATCAGCGTCCATTTCCACCAGCATCAGATCCCATCTCCACCAGCATCAGCGCCCATTTCCACCAGCATCAGATCCCATCTCCACCAGCATCAGCTCCCATCTTCACCAGGATCAGATTCTATCTATACCAGCATCAGGGCCCATCTCCACCAGTATCAGATTCATTCTCCACTAGGATCAGGGCCCATCTACACCAGGATCAGCGCCCATTTCCACCAGCATCAGATCCCATCTCCACCAGCATCAGCTCCCATCTCCACCAGTATCAGATCCCATCTCCACCAGGATCAGCTCCCATCTCCACCAGTATCAGATTCCATCTTCACCAGGATCAGATTCCATCTATACCAGCATCAGGGCCCATCTCCACCAGTATCAGATTCATTCTCCACCAGGATCAGCGCCCATCTCCACCAGCATCAGCTCCCATCTCCACCAGCATCAGCTCCCATCTCCACCAGCATCAGATCCCATCTCCACCAGTATCAGATCCCATCTCCACCAGGTTCAGATCCCATCTACACCAGGATCAGCGCCCATTTCCACCAGCATCAGATCCCATCTCCACCAGCATCAGCTCCCATCTCCACCAGTATCAGCTCCAATCTCCATCAGCATCAGATCCCATCTCCACCAGTATCAGATCCCATCTCCACCAGCATCAGGGCCCATCTCCACCAATATCAGATTCCATCTCCACCAGGATCAGCGCAAATCTCTACCAGCATCAGCTCCCATCTCCACCATCATCAGATCCCATTTCCACCAGGTTCAGATCCTATCTCCACCAGTATCAGCTCCAATCTCCATCAGAATCAGCTCCCATCTCCACCAGTATCAGCTCCCATCTCCACCAGCATCAGCTCCCATCTCCACCAGTATCAGCTCCCATCTCCACCAGTATCAGGTCCCATATCCACCAGTATCATCTCCTTTCTCCACCAAGTAACTATGAGTTCTGCAGAAAGCTTCTCTAGGAGCTAAGGTTCTCCATCACCACTAGCATCAGCTCCAACTGCACCAGCATCAGGACTACACAGTGGAATGATCCATCCTAATGCTTCTCCTGAAGCTCAAGAATTCCAAAGCCAAAATCTGACTGGATATTACTTTTCATTTCATAGGGTCTCTTGTGATGAGTCTATGTATAACTGTGTAAAATAGTCTGTTTGCCTGTTGCTATGCATTGCATGCTTCAGAAGACATTACAAATCCGCAAATGCCAGTTGTTAAATGTGCGTTGCTCCAGCCTCGTGACTCCTGACTGGAGGAGCTTGCGACATGTCTGAGGCTCTAATGAGACGGCGGTGATTAAATTGCAATTTATGAAAGGGGGGAGATTGACAGTCCCCGAGCTGAATACCATGATGTCTCTCTAAGTGAACCCTGAAAGGTGGGAAGGAATAAATAAGGAATTGTTTTGAGTGTGATTTGATTGTCACAATACATCAAAAAGTTGAAGGCAACCATTTGATGCGGCGATGACGGTTACGTAACATACAACTTTGTATATGGTCTGTTCAGTGGCAGGAGTAGTTCAAATTCATGCTGCGCATGTTACAGCAATGTTATCTACCAGAGTAATCTACTGGAACTGAAATGAGATGAGTTTGATTGGGTTCATCGAGTCCAGTGGTTCTCGAAGGACGCGGGGCCCTCCAAGAGGTTCCGGGGGTCCCCAGCCAAATGATTCATGAGCATGAGCACTATCAGACCCCCAGTTGGAGTCTTTGGATCCGAGTTTAACTCTGATCTCCTTAGCTGTCGTACTGTAGAGACAGGTTTGGAGGTTCGGTTTCAACCATTTGCAACAATAAACCAGACCAGATCATCATCAGATGTGATCCATGGCGTTTCAAGTTCTGAGAGTCTCTGTTCCAGTCCTCCTCATCTGGCTCCATAGCCTCCGTCCTTCATCGTATGTCACTGTTTGCTGGTTATTATCAAGGTATTCTTTTCTCAAATGGAAACCGGACACCTGGAAAAAAAATAAATGTGATTCTCAATCCTCCTCAAAGCATGAGCTGGTGTCATCTTCCCTTTACGTCAGTCCAGCTTTGTGCCTAAAACCAACAAAGGACGTGGTTGGAAATCGATCGGTCAGTGGCCAGTGATACGGCGAAAGTATTGCATCTCTTTTCGTTGAGGACGCAGCCGAGGCCGGTAAAGGTCACAGATTCCAGCTGGAGAAGGAGGCGGCGTGGAAAGTTGGGCTACTCACAGACGACTCCATTTATCCCTCTATCCCAGCGCACCCGACCACATGCTCACTCGCTGAGCTTCCTCCGCAGCCCGGGGAAAAGGAATCAGACGCGATGGAGGCTACGTCCTCATTAACCTTCGATCGAAAACTCCGGCAGAGCGAGAGAGAGAGAGAGAGAGAGAAAGAGAGAGAGAAAGAGGGAGAGAGAGAAACAACTCTCCCGGCGTGGCTGAACTAAAATAAAGCGACTCTCTCCATCTCTTCACTGCTTTGTTTTCGCACTACCTCCTCTTTTTAATTTGCTTTGCCCTATACACTGGTGTCTACCTTCTAAGGCAGCACAGGAGAAATCATGTCAAAGGCGCTCTCACGCTCTAATACATACCAAAACAAATATTGTCTAAATTGCGACTACGGTGACATTCATTTCAACCGGCATCCTGTTTTTGTTTTCACCTTTTTTTGCAATTCAAATGACTTTGTTTTCACAGGGGGCAGCGTTTTTTCCACACCTTTTGATTTTAAATGACACTTGAAGGTGTTTTTCTTTTGTTAATTGTGAGTTATGGAATTTTTAAAGCATGAAAAGGGATGTAGACGGGTCTCCATGAATATATAGTTGGATGAAAATCAAAAAGTCACATGACTTGCCGAATGCAATGTATGCAACGTGAGGGTTTCGAGTAGTGGCGGAGCTGTCAGAACTTGCATGGCACCGTTCATGGATTATTACAACATTTGCCGTCTGCTGCCATGCCACAATGATGCGATATACATACTGTATGTGGTGAGGTTTTGCCTTTTTAAGGCAACAACTGTCACAACTGTCGTGGTACATTTTTGGGATGTGAATCAGATGATAATGATGACATGTGCACCACATAAAATCTAATGTGAATCCCATGTGTGATGCAAACTGACGTACTGCTAATTTTTGAATTCCTGTAATGCACACAATTTTATTTATTATTATTATTTTTTGCACCAGTTAGAACCATATTACTTCATACAACACAGGGGCACCCCCTTTTTTAAAGCACCTTTGAAAATCTATATTGGCATATTTTGCGTCTACTGTATCAGATACCATCTTCTCACTCTAACAGCTTGTGTTTTTTAACCTACAGCGGTATAATGGAAAAGCAAGGCACGTAACACCCTGAGCCAGACCCCAAGCTAGACCTGCACACCCTTATCTTTCCCTCCACCCTGTCCTTGCTCAATGAGGTCCTGGGTTTACAACTTCATAACACGCTAATACCCAATAAAAATACATAGCCGTGCAAACATTATTGTTTGGAAGGCGGTTTCCAAATATCCCCAGGGCCGATGTGGCTCACTGGGAGTAATTCTCGATAAAAAAGCAGCCTACTGGGAAAATGATGCTCCTTAGCATTTCAAGGGAGGAATATTTGTGTGTGTGTGTGTGTGTGTGTGTGTGTGTGTGTGTGTGTGTGTGTGTGTGTGTGTGTGTGTGTGTGTGTGTGTGTGTGTGTGTGTGTGTGTGTGAGAGAATATTTCTCTGTAAAACTTGCAGAACCCATGTTGTAAACACATGTGGAAAGCCGGTGACTTGTTGGTTTGTGGCTGCGAATGCCTTCGAGCCATAAGTATTTAAAATCCTAAATCAATGCAAAGTGTGTGTGTGTGTGTGTGTGTGTGTGTGTGTGCACGCGCACTGGAAAAATAAATTGACGTTGAAAATGTAAAGCAAAGAATATACATTGTGGGGAATAATTAATAAACGAAAAATCTAAGCTACATTAATCTTGTGATCAAAATGACTGAATTAAAAACTTCATTTAATTTAATTTTTCCTTAAGTAAACATTTCAGATTCAGTCTTAAAACTTCTTTGTCAGAGTGAAATAAAACTGCTCTCCTTAAAAAAATCACCTCGGCCTATTTCAAACCCCTACAATTGGCTTTTTTGTTTTCAAGTGGCATGGTTTCCACCCAAAGTTCCCAGAAAAGATGGTGCAAATGAGTTCACTGTCATATTAAAAACTCAACAACAAACTGCTGCAGTCAACTAGGTGGCGGTAATGCAAAAGGCTTAACACCAACAAGAAGAATAAAATAGATTAAAAAAAACAACCAAAGCTATAAAGTGGAATATCACTTTGTTTGTCTTTCTTCATCCATTTAATTCTTCTGTAGTTTTATTTAGTGTCAAAAAAAATATTCACTCCCACGCCAAGATTTTATTATAATGTTTGAAAAAAACATGAGTTCACACACGGGGAATCGAACATGAGTCTACTGTGTAGGAGGACAAAATCCTACTCTCTACACTATACACACCAAAAAAAATAAAAATATAATGTTAACAGGTCATTTTTCTGTTTTTTGTCCAAATGAAACATTTTAGAACAAAAAACGAACTCAAAATGGAATCGGTTTGCGGCTGCAGATTTTTTGAAATCTGAAATAAACTGCAGCGAGTACTCGACCGAAAAGTTGAACTTTAGTAACCAAATCAAAATGACAAACGGTCATATTAGACTGATTGCCAAGGAGCTGTGTGTGAATGAGTTTCAAAGCAACATGAGCCAACGAGGCAAAAAAGGCCACAAAGTCGCTCCCCAAATCGCTGCTACATCAGCCATAAAAGTGTGTTATGCAATGTGTCAAGGGTAACGGTCTGGAAATCCTCACAGTGGAAGCCAAATACAGACAAACCGCCGCAGCAAAGAGGCTCCATGGTTGCAGGTCCCAGCTCAACGACGGGGAAAGACACTTCAGAGGACGGTGGGTTGGAAGCCATGAAAATACAGCCTCAAATAAAAAAAACGCCACATAATTGAATCTGCACTTCCGCGAGTCGGCCTCGACGACAACAACAACAACAACAACAACAACAACAAAAAACACCTTGTGAGCTCCAGGAAGCTGGAATTCATGAAAGGGCTGCGTGAAGACCGTGAAGACCTTGTACCCAAGGCCAGCGCAGAGCACGTGCTTCCCGTGGCTCGGACACCGCTCCCCCACGACGTTCCCGTGTTCCGGGACGATAACGCCCCCGTACAAGCCATGCAAGGAATTCCGGAGCGGTTTCCTGAACACCAGGAAGCAGTCAGTCAACCGCCTACCGCCGCCTCCCCAATCACCTCCTCTGGACGTCCATCGTTGACAATTCATAGGAGGTTCTGGAGCCGAGGGAGCAAAGCAAGTGCTTTGGTCACACAAGTGTTTTCCAACCACTAGTGTTAGTTGAACAAGTTTCAAATACCATAAAAAATATATATCTATAATGTAAATTACCAATTGCACAACATCATCTAACGCTTCCAGAATTAAGTGCAGCTGTGTTTTCACCAGAACAAGTTTCACTCTGAAATGGATGACTTTTCGCAGTGATGAAAAGACTCTTGAGCTCCGGTCCCTGACGAGTCACTCGACGCAGTATTTGTCAATTTGATTCAGTCGGCTTATGGGGATGGTAGCTCAGGAGGTAGAGCTGGTGGTCTAGTGATCTAAAGGTTGCTGGTTGGATCCCAGGCTCCTCCTGCTAGCATGCTGTAGTGTCCTTGAGCAAGACACTTAACCCCTAATTGCTCCTGATGGCTGCGTCCGTCGGTGTTTGAACAATTGTAAGTCGCTTTGGATGAAAGCGTCTGCTAGATGTAATGTAATGGTTTATCACCTGGCGAGGGAGGGAGGACTTGCGGTGAAGGATGAACGAGTTGATTATTTTCTGTGTTTTGGATGGAAGATTCACTCGCTCGCCCACTCTATTTTCCGAGTGGCTTTCGACTTCGATGTCATTCAAAAGAGTTGTCCGCTACTAACGACTTTTCTGCACATTGCTGTCTATTCGTCGGCCATAATGACCAGTGCAGTTTCACACGTTTCTGATGTTTTTGGGGGTTAACGGGATGGCGGCTTTTCGGCAGGCAAAGGGCGGCCTCATTTTGCTCCTTGATGTTAATATATATTGCTTGGTTTTTCTGGTACTTAGTGGTACAACCCCCCTTTTATCTTCTCAAATCTACTGTAACTGTTTCTAGTGTTGTTAGGATTACAGTCTTCGCGGTGTCTACAGGAATGTGAAAAGAAAATGGTTAGGCGGTTGTTGTCTTTTTGTTACGTGAGCGTACTGGGGATGTTCATGGCGGATGGCAAGGCGGCGTCGGGGGGGGGGGAGGCGGCACAGCAGACAATCATCTCCGTCATCGCACCGTCCTCCCGGGGCCTCGGTCGGCAAATCTTGCGTCGACACGTCTTGCGCTCCCAGGGACGCGCGCCCCAGTCCCGGCTAAACGAATGATGAAATGAATCCAGATGGCGTGCGAAGAACGGAGCGTGCAGGAGAGAAGGGAGGTGGGGGTGGGGGGTGGGGGTTGAAAAGAAACAGTGATGAATGTCGGTTGGGGCGGTTGGGGAGGGAGGGAGAGGGGAGAGGGAGGGAGGGAGGCTTTAAAAGACAATAGCCGTCCGAGTCCCCATGAAAAGAAAAGAGCGGAGAAGAAGGAGATGTTACACTCCAACGGCCGTGAAAATATTGATTTCCAAGACGATGCCTGGTGGAGGGGAAGGGGAAACAAAAACAAACCCAACTTTTACAGGCCCTGACACGCCCGTAGAGCGATCATTGTTTTTTGTGGGTTTTTTTGGAGGGCTCCGCCTGAACTCCTCCTGTCGTCTTTATTTTCCTCTGACTTTTATAACGCCACACTCGGCCCTTTCCTCAGATGTGACAACTCTACCTGTTTCTCTGCCTGTTCTGCTGACTGTTCCTCTAACTGTTCCTCTGCCTGTTCCTCTACCTGATCCTCTTCCTGTTCCTCTGCCTGGTCCTCTACCTGTTCCTCTGCCTGTTACTCTGCCTGTTCCTCTGCCTGTTGCTCTACCTGTTCCTCTACCTGTTCCTCTGCCTGTTCCTCCGCTGCTTGTTCCTCTACATGTTCCTCTGCCTGTTCCTTTACCTGTTCCTTTACTTGTGCCTCTGTCTGTTCCTCTACCTCAGGGCTGCCCAATACGTCGATCGCGATCGACCGGTAGATCGCGAAGGTAGTGCGGGTAGATCGCATGCCATTCAAAAAAATAAAATAAAATAAAATAAATAGAAATCTGCTAGGAAAAGACAAAACCGTGGTCAACATGATCAGTTCAGTAGTGCAACTTTTGTCCTCAAAGCTGCGGCGCCATGATTTGGGGAACTTTCAAAACCTTGCATCAAAGCTGGAGACCCAAGGGAAGGTAGGGAGGGGAGGGGTGCGAGGAGCGCCCCGACAGTGTGCGCTACACAGAGCAGATTGAACAACTGTCTGTCAGACTTTGACAAACGGTTTCAAGGTGCTTTACTCAAGCCAATCACTACATTTATGTGCTACCCATTTAGGGAAGATATTGAGGTTGATTCACTCGCATCAAAAATTGCAACACTGTTTCATCTGAACTGGTCTGCAGTGGAGGATGAGATGTTGACACAACAGGCTGACATTCAGCTCAAGTCCAGGGCTCATGGACCGTTCTGGAACTTACTCACAGAGGAAAATAACCCAAACATGA
Organism: Zeus faber; assembly: GCF_960531495.2. Classification (NCBI taxonomy): domain Eukaryota; kingdom Metazoa; phylum Chordata; class Actinopteri; order Zeiformes; family Zeidae; genus Zeus; species Zeus faber. The sequence continues at coordinate 24,540,071 of NC_137206.1, read as the reverse complement.
GGAAATGTGCTACCTCCTTGACTGCATTATTGGGCTCTACTTATTTATGTGAGTCAGCCTTTTCCCACATGAAGATTATTAAGTCCAAATACAGTTCCACCATGACTGATGATCATTTGGAAGCCTGCTTAAGGCTGGCTATCAGCAGCTACTGTCTGGACTATGCAACCCTGGCCGGCTCCATTCAGTGCAAGTCATCGGAGTAAGGTAGTGACCATAAATGTATTTAATGCTATTGTGCCGTAAGGGTTCATGCAGGGATGCAAGGTACGCCAACATAAATTGTATATATGAAGTATACTCAGTATATACATATAAATAAATATATTTAGCATTTTTTAATGAAGGTAGATCATTTTGACCTGGTCATTTTAAAAGTAGCTCGCAAGCCGAAAAAGAGCGGGCACCCCTGCTCTACCTGTTCCTCTGCTGCCTGTTCCTCTACCCATTCCTCTACCTCTTTCTCTGCCTCTTCCTCTACCCGTTCCTCTGCCTGTTCCTCTACATGTTCCTCTACCTGTTCCTCTGCTGCTTGTTCCCCTACATGTTCCTCTGCCTGTTCCTCGACCTGCTCCTCTGCTGCCTGTTCCTCTACCCGTTCCTCTCCCGGTTCCTCTGCCTGTTCCTTTACTTGTTCCTCTACCTAGTCCTCTGCTGCTTGTTCCTATACATGTTCCTCTACCTGTTCCTCTGCCTGTTCCGTTGCCTGTTCCTCTACCTGCTCCTCTGCTGCTTGTTCCTATACATATTCCTCTGCCTGTTCCTCTGCCTGTTCCTCTGCCTGTTACTCTACCCGTTCCTCTGCCTGTTCCTCTGCCTGTTCCTCTGCTTGTTCCTCTGCAGCCTGTTCCTCTGCAACCTGTTCCTCTACCTGTTCCTCTGCCTTTCCTCTACCTGTTCCTCTACCTTTTCCTCTGCCTGTTCCCCTACCTGTTCCTCTACCTGATCCTCTGCCCGTTCCTCTACTCCTTCCTCTACCTGTCCCTCTGCCTGTTCCTCTGCTACCTGTTCCTCTAACTGCTCCTCTGCCTGTTCCTCTACCCGTCCTTTGCCTGTTCCTCTACCTGTTCCTCTACCTGTACCTCTGCTGCTTGTTCCTCTACACGTTCCTCTGCCTGTCCCTCAAACTGTTCCTCTAACTGTTCTTCTGCCTGTTCCTATACCTATTCCTCTACCTGTTCCTCTGCTGCCTGTTCCTCTACATGTTCCTCTACCTGTTCATCTAACTGTTCCTCTGTCTGTTCCTCTACCTGTTCCTCTACCTGTTCCTCTGCCTATTCCTTTTACTGTTCCTCTACCTGTTCCTCTGCCTATTCCTTTAACTGTTCCTCTACCTGTTCCTCTAACTGTTCCTCTGTCTGTTCCTCTACCTGTTCCTCTAACTGTTCCTCTGTCTGTTCCTCTACCTGTTCCTCTACCTGTTCCTCTGCCTATTCCTTTAACTGTTCCTCTGTCTGTTCTTCTACCTGTTCCCCTACCTGTTCAGCTCTCCGGTTTTATGCCACGTCCATGGCATAAATTATGATGCACATCAAATTGCAAAATTGGTACATCATCGATTGACCTCATCAGAATGTCATGTAATACCGCGGTACAACACTGCAGACTCTAATTTAATACAGAGTGCTAATAATTATAATCAGAATAATACATAATAATAAAAAATTGTAATGTATGATGAATAATGATTAAGTAAATTATTAGTTATAATTAATTAGTAAATGCTAATAATAATGCCTAGTAATATATTTACTACATAGAAGTACATAGTAATACTACAATGCTTTGCATACTCTCTGCATAGTCACACTTATGTTATGAGGAATATTCTGTATATTCTTAAATACTTGGTTATTTCGGTTCTGTATTTTATGGCTATTTCTGTATGTTGGACAAATTCTATTATTATTATTATTATTATTATTATTATTATTGTTATTATATTTTCTTTTCATTTTTTTCAGACTGTTATGCTTAATCTTTTTCTTCTTATTCTAACAGTCTATACACAAATTCCTTGTGTATATGAGATTGCACTTGGCAGAATAAACTCATTCTGATTCTGACATCAATCCATCAACCACGGCCCCCACCACACAGGAGTCGAGTTTGTGGGTGATTGAAATGTAGATGGGCCCGGGAGCAAAAACCACCCACGATCAGACTGAGTGATGACGCGGGTCACCCAAGGTCGGGTTCATTCTGTTTTGACCTCTTAGGGCATGAGCGTCGCCACCAAGAGATTAATGAAAGTTAATACAGCCCTCAGTGCCGTGCTGTCACCTCAGCCTGACATGCAGTGTCAAGGGTTAATACCCCTGTTTGTTCCCCTTGTTTTTCTTTGTATATATATCAAAATATAAATAACAACCAAAATGAGCCACCTCGAATCGTCATATATCTCAGGCCGGGTCTTAAAAATGAGTTCATTCCGACAAGTACATTGAAATGCACAGTACCAGGAATTTGTTGTGATGAGTATGGTGTGATTCTCTACAGATAATTAGCATGAAAATAAAAATAATATAAATTATCATAATTATTATTAAATGTTTAATGAGGAGTATTATTAAACTAAAATTGAATTAAAAGTAAAATAACACAAAAATCTATATCTAATATACACAATATTGAAAATGCGATATCCTACAAATTATATCTATAATTGGCCGTCACCATGCCTCCCACCGCCTCGATGTATACATAAAAATAAAAACATATATTTTAAATCTCTCCAGGTCCTAGTGAGAATTCACCGCTGTCTCTTTAGTGTGGAGAATGAAGCCCCTTTTTTTTCACGGAGCGTGACACACAAACTGGGAATATCGGGGAGGGAGTGGGATACTCAAAGGTCACTGGCTGACAGAACTGAGATGTATAACGGAGCCCCCCAGGAGGGTGAGTGACCCACTGATTTCCCACCCCTCCCAACCCTCCGTGGTTCCAAGGGGGAGTTAGCATCTGAGGCATTAACATTCAAGGACGGCAGTCACCAGTCTCAAGTCATTGGAACGGAGTCCGATTCTCGTTGCTAATGAACCACTGCTGCAGGCACTGACACATGCGACTGACTGAGATCCCCCCCCCCCCCCCCCGCGCTCCGCCACGCCTCATCATCAGCAAAGAATTAAATAAATTGTAGATCAAAATGGGGAGAATATACAACCTACCAGAAAACTAGTGTTTGGCCGGTTAGTGATGAAAAGTTTCTTTTTTTTTGTCTCTTTACGAGTGACTCTGGAAAAAAATAAATACAAATTGTTTGATTTTTCTGGCCTTTAGTTTGTTTGAGTTTCAGTCAGTCAAACGAGACAGATGATGAAGATTCAGAAGAAGAGTCGGGTTGTGAATGGAATCCTCGAAATAATGATTTAATTCTTTCGAATTCAAAGTGCAAATCAGTCACATGAGTATGAATTACGCCAAATGCCTTCACCCAATTTTTAATTTTTCAGTTTGTGAGTTGGAGATTCAACTTTTTTGCCGGAATCAACCGAGCCGAGTCATCGCAAAGATATATCCGCTATGACTGAATCATTTGCGAATCTTGGATCACTATTTGGGTGGTGACCAAACCCAGATTGATTGGTATAACGAGATAGTGGGATCAGTGTTTGGCTCAAAGGTTTGGCTTCTGTGTTCTTGTGTGAAAAATAGCCAAGGGCACATTTGAATCACTGGTGTGATGTTTTCACTTGCTGTGATTGTTCAAAACCTTTTTTCGAGGTTTTTTATTGTCTTTTGAAATTGTTTGGAGGAAAATCATCTTTGACGCAAACAAAATAAGTGCAATGTTTTGTATATATTCATATGTATATATATACTGTACATACATATATATATATTTTTTTTTCATTCAATCCATGCTAACTTATAAAGTAAAATAAAACATAAATTCAAATAAAATAAGATAAAATCGCACCTTGTGTAAAATGGCCGTTATGTGAGCAAGGTGGATCTACGTGCACAAAAAACACACTCTTTAGATACACTCATACACACAAACATACCTGAACACACACGTGGACGCGCACACACACACACACACACACACACACACACACACACACACACACACACACACAAACGCACACGCACACGCACACGCATACGCATGGCCACACGCACACCCACACACTCACACACACGCAGACCGCAATTTGTGTTTCATGAGACTTTGATGGTTCTTGGCTATCAGGAGAGAAGAGACCTAACTGTGAATTTCATCATCTCAGTCCTCACCCCCCTCACCACCTAGACCCATCCGGATCTCCACCCATCCGATCCCCCCCCACCCACACACACACACACACACCCCACACCCCCACCCTTCCGCCCCACCACCTCTCTGTGCATGTGGTGTGTCAGAGAGCCTGAGGGGGCAGCAAATGAGATGAGACTCAAAGGCAACCGGCATGGATGGACAGAGAGAGAGAGAGAGAGAGAGAGAGAGAGAGAGAGAGAGAGAGAGAGAGAGAGTGAGAGTGAGAGAGAGAGGGAGGGAGACGGACCAGAGAGAGAGGAGTTGAGGGAGACGGAGGGATAGAGGGAGAAAGTCACAGGGAAAAGAGAGGGGGAGAGAGAGTGGGTGTGGGTGTGGTGGTGGAGGGGTTGAGACGCGGCACTCCAAGACAGATTGCTGCTAAGTGACTGAGTGTGATGGCAGCAGTATTCTGCAGCAGAATGACATTTAGATTGGTAAATGAAGAGCGGCAGCGCTGGCCTCCATTGCTTTTACAAACAGCCCAATTTCATGTTAATGGACCTTGGTCTTCAGTGCAGACGAGGAGGAGGAGGAGGAGGAGGAGGAGGAGGAGGAGGAAGGACGGTGCTCTGCTGTGATAAGCCCTTGATTGGCGTTGGTGTAAAAGAAAAAAACTGTTGCCACCATGTAACTCCTCTGCTAATGCCCCTTCACTGAGAAGGGGAAATAAAATGGACGGCAGCCGCCACGAGTTATGAGGACGGGTGTAAACCAATCTGGGAAACTGCTCGACGGAAACGCTGTTTTTGGGAACTCAAGGTGAAATTGCTTGGAGTCTGTACGGGGCAGATCCCTGGCGCTGGGGGGAAAGGGAAAACCATTGAAGCTGCACGGCACAGGTAAAATAGCCGCTGCGGCGTTCGCATGAGATTTAACTATGGGGTTAAAATACCAAAATGCAAGTTGTGGGAAGGCTGTATAGAGCGCCACCTAGAGGTGAGGCAAAGTCGTCTTTATTAGTACCACGCAGCCATCTTTCGTTGCGCCAACTTCCTTTTCTCAAAATGCTTTCAGCCGGTTGTGACGAGCCTCCACAAACAACTTGGACTAAAACAGCGGACATTGTTCACCCACCCCCCCAGAGCTTTTTGGTAACTTTGCCCGAGTATATCCAATGAACATCCAGGTCAAATTAGGTGTTTAGCTGGACTTGAGGAGGTCCATGAGTAGTTTTTCGGATATTTTCAGAAATTTCCAAGATGGTGTCAGAAAAATCGACCCAGGTGCAAATCACTCCAGCGATGGAGAGGCATGTTCGTGTTCATGTTCAGCTTGAAAAACCTCACCTCCACACCAAGTTTCAGCTCTCTAGGGCAAACGGGGAGCAGCGGTGGCTGAGGTTTTTCAGGTTTGACTGCTTGTGCCAGCGCCCCCTGTGGCCAGATTTACGCCGGGCTTTATCAACCCTATCTCAACGGGGTTTACCATCACTGTGTCAAATTTGAACAGATTTCTCAATCCAGGCCCGAGGGATGAGCTCGCTGTATAATAATCCTACCGATAACCCTCAGAGCTCGCCAGCTGAGCTGTGGAAACGTTCAAATTCCACTTTGAAAAACAAAATGGACGGGGTGGACAGTATCTCTTGAATTTGATTATAGAACCGTCGGTGTTAATGAAAGGTTCGACTCCTCTTCGGGATTCGGTTTGTAACGAGTGGACGATTCGACATTTGTTTGGTTCAGTCGGTGTAGAGCACGGATAGAGAGGGAGGACTGACCCGCGAACGAGATTCGGAAGAGTCGTGTCAGCTGAGAGTTGTTAACGGAATTCTCACCGGGATCATTTCATTCCATCAAATGATGATGGTTATTTTGGTGGAATGCAAAGTATAAGCCTGTCATTCTTAATATAAATTGTGGCAAATGTCTCGGCATTTAAGTCCTCCATAAGTTTGTGAGACGGAAGATTCACTCTTCCGATAGAGTGAATCTACTTGTACTTATTGTGCTACTACTGCTTAGTATGTGGCTTATTGTGCATAATCTCTGGGTGCGGTGCAATTACATTTCACTACATGTATGTATGTATGCCCATATGTATATGTATGTGATCTATAAACAACTTGAATCTTGAGTGACTCCGAACTCCAGAGTCGTCGAAAGGATTTGTCCGCTGCAACCGAATGGTTTGCGAGTCTTGCATCACCGGCGATGGGCAGGCTATAAAAATAATCAGAGCAGTTCCACGGGTCTGCCACGTTTTGTGACCTTTTTGCTGGTTAACAAGGTAGCGGTGTCACCGTGGGACTATTTTGGCGTGAAAAACGTAAACGCTGCAATACCCAAACATCCAATTACTCCTTTGTGTGGAGCATCCCTGCCCGGCCCGGCCCCTCCCCACCCGGCCCTGCCTGGCCCCCGCCCCGCCCGGCCCCACCCGGCCCCGCCCCGCCCTGCCCGGTGTCTCACGTCTTTTCAGACGCTGGATCCATTTTCCGTCGGCCGCGTGCAAGCCGGCGTGGGCTTGCTGTGGGGGCGGTACTTCCACGAGTCGCAGCTGATTTTCGTTCCTACGTTTGATGAGCCTCCAGCCCAACCCCCAACCTCCCCCCAACACCCCCCCCCCCCCCCATCCCCCGCTGAGAGAGTGATTTCCAGAACAGCATTTGAGACACAGTTTGCCAGCAGCTTCTCAACACAACCCGTCTCTCCCCCAAGACTTTCAAATGAGCCCCCCCCGCCCCCCTCCCTCTCCCAGCCCTGCCCACCCCCCCGCTATTCATGAAATGGATGCACCGGGTCTTCACAACGCGGTTCTTTGTAGCCTTTGTAGTCTTTTTGTGCGATGTGATTTTGTCTTTTCTGTTTTCATTTGTTCTTTTCACCCCCACCGGTAGTAGATGTGTATTTTTCTGTCCCACTTCCCATGCTGCTTTTCCTTAATTTTCCTTTTGTCTTTCTTATTCCCCCTTTTTTTTTCTCGGGGAGGTGTCCCCTGCTGAGAGCTCCCTCCGCTTCTGGCCGTATCGTCGACGCCCAGTGGGGCTGTTCGGTAACTGAGCCATTGTTTTGATGCAGAATTGATTTGTACGCCGTGCTGTAGCGGATGTCTTGTTTTGTCGTTCTGGTTTGGCTTTTCGTTACCGGTGGTGGTAGTGGTGGGGGGGGGGGGGGGGGGATTTTTTTCCACGACACCTAATGGAGTTTCCGCAGCAGCTCGCTGACATGTGACGTGTCTGCGCTGACATTTGTTGCTGGGGTTTTTTCTACCGGTGATGGAGAGAGGGAGAGAGGGAGAAAGGGAGAGAGGGAGATGGAGAGCGGGAGGGAGAGCGAGAGGGAGAGAGAGAGAGAGGGGGAGGGAGGGAGAGAGGGAGAGGGAGATGGAGAGAGAGAGGGACTGAGTGAGAGGGAGAGAGGGAGAGGGGGAAAGAGAAAGAGAGGGAGAGATGCTGGTATGTCCCATGGTGGCTTGCAGGGAACATTAATCTCAGAACCGGCCATATATGTTGCAAAGACAAATATCAGACCTGACGCGGCCTTTTCTCAAGTGTGGAGTCTTAAATTGTTGCCTTTTTGTGCAAAATAACCCCAAAATAAACAAAAAACGTGAATTTACTATATATGTATATACGATTTGGTTAAATAAAATCACAACATGAATTTTTTTTAGATGTCAACTTGTATTCTTTAAGATGAAATCTATCGAACCTTACTAGACCAGACACTAGTGACGATGGATGGTTTGTCTCTTTGTTGAGTCGGTTCTTGGTGACTCACTCAGTAAAAAGAGTCATCCAATGTTTTCACTATTCTTTTGTTTGATTTAGTTGGTAACTAATGCACAGGTGAGAAAGGGAGGACTTCCATGAGCGACGGACAAGTCATAAGTGTCGGTTCAGCTCTGAATTGTGAATGGAATTCTCACAATAATCATCTCATTCAAGCAAGATTATTCATTTAGGTTGGAATAAAAATAATCGATCAGTCTCATGCAATATGAATTATACGGAATGCCTTTACCATTTTTTCCACAAAAGTATTTAGTCCTCAGTAAATATTTTCATCTGCAAGTCAAAGATTCACTGAATCGTGAAATGGAAACTATGATGCTGCGAAACCTGATCATTTGAATAATTTGTTCGCTAGGACCGAATTGTTCTGATTCTTACATCATGATTCAAGATTCAAGAGGTTTATTCATCACATGCATATACATACTTTCATACAAATATGGAGTGAAATGTAATGCAACGCACCCGGTGATAACACACAGTATGTCCTAGGAAAAATTTCTTTCTAATAGACCAACTAACTGACTCCTAAAACGTAATCCAGTAAGTCGAATACTTATAGAATAAAATAAAAATATATAGAATAAAATAAAATACAATATAATAAAATGAAATAAAATGGAATAGATATAGGGAATATACTTATGTATATGGAATTATTGTATATACAGATATGTGCATTAAAGTGGCAGGTTTTCAGTACTCGCCCAGATATGCCATCTGGGCCCGCAGCTTTGCTGGTGTTCACCCGCATCAGAGCCCTGCTGACCTCGTGCACGGACACTGAGAGTGCGCGCTCATCCCCAGCGGTGTAACTCCAATTAGCCGGCGAGCTAGCGGTGCTGCTGCCAGACTCGAACAGCGCATAAAAGGAGTTCAGTTGGTTGGCCAGGGAGGCGTCCACACTCGTGGCTGGGGAGGAGCTGCTCTTGTAGTTTGTAATTGGCCGCAGCACCTCCCACAAGCATCTTGTGTCCCCCCGCTCCATCTGTAGCTCCACGGTCTCTCTGTACGTCCGTTTGGCGTCCCTCACCGCCCTCCACAGATTGTACGACGCCGCTTTGTAATTGTCCATATTTCCAGATACAAGACCGTCGTTGTAAGCGGGCGTGCGAGCATTCAGAGCGCAGCGGATGGATTTATCAACCCACGGTTTCTGGTTTGGAAATATCCGAGGGAATGATATTATCTGCTAGCGTAGTCACAAAACTCACTGCCACCTCTGTAACCTCGCTGACGTCACTTGAACTTAATTGGAACATGTCCCAGTCTACGTCAGTCAGAGCGTCCTGAAGCGCAGCCTCCGATTGGTCCGTCCACCGCTTCACTTCCCTTGTCACCACCAGTTCTAGTGCGATCAGAGGCCTGTAAACGGGGACCAGCGAGATCGTGGCGTGGTCAGATTTCCCAAAGCAGGTAGCGAGACAATCTTGTATCTGTTGTTGTCGATGTGTAGCAATGGTCCAAATTTCTATCTCCCCTGGTGGCACACGTGATGTGTTGGTGGAAATTAGGCAGAACTTTTTTAAGGTTGGCCCTGTTAAAGTCCCCAGTCACCACCACAGCCGCATCGGGATGGTTGTTTTGAAATCCGCACAACACGTCGTACAGGACCGATAGTGCTGTATTGGCGTCCGCTTGCGGTGGGATATAAACGGCTGTGATGATCACCATGCTAAATTCCTGGGGGAGATAAAATGGACAACATAGCATGGTCAGCTGTTCCAGGTTCGGCGAGCAGGAGTGGGAGAGAAACTTGGTGTTGTTGGGGGTTACACCAGCGATTGTTTACCATTAGGCAGACGCCCCCACCTTTGGATTTCCCCGACTCCCCCGTTCTGTCGCCGCGGAACACGGGGAAGGACTCAGCTGGATGTATGGCTTCATCCGGCACCAGTGGGTTCAACCATGTTTCCGTCAGACAGAGGACACAACAGTTCCTTGTGTCTCGTTGGAATTTAATCCTCGCTTGAAGTTCATCCATCTTGTTCTCCAGGGACTGGACGTTGGCAAGAAGGATGCTTGGCAGAGGTGGACGGTAAGGTTGCGTCCTCATTCTGACCCAAATGCCACCTCGTTTACCTCGGTGCTTCCTCCCTGGGCCCGCTCGTGGAACAGCGGCTCCATTTTTGTGTTGTTGTTGAGAATGTTCCCGCGTAGGATTTCCGCTGGCCACTCTGCTTCCACGGATAAAAAGTCCTAGAGTTGTTCTTTTAGGTAAATTTTTATATCCATGAGTGCATCGCGGTCGTATGAGGTAACTGCCGATGCTTTTTTGGCGTACATTATGATAAATATGGAAAAAAATACTAAAATGTGCAAAAGTTGACCGGAGCGCTGGCGCAGGCGACCGCAGGGGGCGGCGCCATATCGCCACTATCACTACCAATAATATCAAGATTCACCCTGTGCGACACACTTTGCATATTCTGTGTATTTTTATATACTTGACTTTGTCCATTCTATATTATTAGCTTTAATTGTATATTTGGCTATGTTTATTGTAATGTATATTATTAGAATTGATTATTTTATTTTACTTCCAAAGTTTTATTTTTAATGGCAACCCCATGTCAAATTCCTCCTGACAATGTGCTTGGCGGAATAAACTGAATTCCATTCTACCTGACAGTGCGACAAATGGTACAAGAAAAAAAATTGCATATCGAGTGTAGAGCTCCATAACCAACCACTAAAAAAACTACCATCCGCAGATCTAAAGTTTAAACAGTTGTTCATATACTAAAAAAAAGAAGAAGCAAATCATTATCTCACCGCATCCACTAATGCACAGATATGGTTTTGAAGGAGGTGAAAGTGAATGATATTCAATCCGTGCTGATGTAACGTCAGGAAGGGGGCGATTCAGAAAGGTGTCGTACTCCATGCGGGGCCGAGTCATGTTGATGAAAGCATCCGTCAGACACAGCGCCGCCAAACCCCGTCAGACAGTCGATCTTGCTACCCGCGACGACCCCTCGGGAGGCCGCGCAGCTGCCTGAGCACAAACAAAAACAATTATAAACAAATTCCCATATTTAAATATATTGACTATTGAAACAAATGATTTGTATCTACATTATTTCTTTGCGATTATCTCTAAAATGAGTAAAAACTTGAAAAATGTGGTGAGCTTGCTTCACACTGAATCCGACAAACGGCAAGAACGAACCAGAAGTCTATTCATTCCTATGGAGAGTTGGATTCCACAGTGAAAAGCTGCGACAAGTTTAGTAGCCAACATTTCAACCTGAAGTTATGTCAGTCAAGTTGTTTATTGTAACTGGGCTTAAAACTAAATACATAAGTCAAGATAATGACATAATTAACGTCCACGTTGGATGTCACCATATTCACTATCAATAAATATTTATTTTTTTATCAGTGAATTGTGCATATTTTTACAATAGTTCACACCTTGCAAACACTATATGAAGGGAGCTTTAAAATCTTATTCATGCAAAATGGTAAATTTCCAGCTGAGCAAACTACTCACTGTTGTTCTGGGAAAGCACAAGCTCTCCCATTTTCCCTGACATATTATGGATTCAAGAGGTTTGTTCGTCACATACATCTACACTCACCGGCCACTTTATTAGGTACACCTGTTTAATTGCTTGTTAACACAAATAGCTAATCCACCAATCACATGGCAACAACTCATTCCATTTAGGCATGTAGACATTGTGAGGATGACTTATTAAAGTTCAAACTGAGCATCAGAATGAGGAGAAAGGGGATTTAAGTGACTTTAAACGTGGCATGGTTGTTGGTGCCAGACGGGCTGGTCTGAGTATTTCCACTCAGCTGGTCTGAGTGGTGGCGTAATGGTGTGGGGGATATTTTCTTGGCGCACTTTGGGCCCCTTAGTACCAACTGAGCATGGTTTAAACGCCACAGCATACCTGAGTATTGTTGCTGACCATCTCCATCCCTTTATGACCACAGTGTACCCATCATCTGATGGCTACTTCCAGCAGGATAATGTACCATGTCACAAAGCTCAAATCATCTCAAACTGGTTTCTTGAACATGACAATGAGTTCACTGTACTCCAATGGCCTCCACAGTCACCAGATCTCAATCCAGTAGGGCACCTTTGGGATGTGGTGGAATGGGAGATTCGCATCATGGATGTGCAGCCGACAAATCTGCAGCAACTGCGTGATGCTATCATGTCAATATGGACCAAAATCTCTGAGGAATGTTTCCAACACCTTGTTGAATCTATGCCATGAAGAATTAAGGCAGTTCTGAAGGCAAAAGGGGGTCCGACCCAGGACTAGCAAGGTGTACCTAATAATGTGGCCGGTGAGTGTACATACGTTCATACATATATGCAGTGAAATGTCTTGCAATGCACCCGGAGATTATGCACAATAATTACTGAACCGAACATTATAGCTAACCTAATTCCTACCTAGCTAACTAACTGAAAATAACTGATTCCTAAAACATAATGCAGCTAGTGAATAGAATAATGTAAATACAATTAAATGAAAATTAAATAAGACTCAAAAAGAGCATGGAGCATGGGATGCAAAACTTAGACACAGTTCATGCGACGGCCGCTGGCGGAGGATGTGATTACGGATTCGCTGTAAAGTAGGCTTGAATCTCATGCAGGCCCATCAGATTAGGCCACATTTTTTTTGTGTTTTTTATGCAGCAACTTTCTCTGAGAAATGCTGTTATTTTATGGGGAAATTGGAGCATTAGGCCAACCTGAAAATTGCGAATCAGCAGCAATAAATGCTTTTATTTTTTTGGTAGCTGTTGCATTAATGGACCATTCAATTGGCTCAAAAACATTTCCCCAATGGGAGATGAAAAAATTAAATAATGGATGGATGATTAGGTAATTCATGTGAGTTCCCTTAAAACATGACTGGATTAGTGAGTCGCATCCAAGTGTCTTAATCCTATGGTTGAAATAAAATATGCAGAAACATTGTAGGGCTGGGGAGGAGAAAATGAAGCTAATGCAGATGCTGCGCTTAATAATGTGTTTGCATTGTCAAGGAAACAAGGAGAGGAAGTCCATCCATCCATCCATCCATCCATCCGTCCATCCGTCCATCCATCCATCCATTAGCACCCATCCTTCCATCAACCCATCCCTCCATCAACCCATCCCTCCATCAACCCATCCCTCCATCTGTCCATATCTCATCTAACAGTTGTTGTCAGTGAATCAGGGGACAGACCCTGGGTGGGACGCCCGTCCATCACGGGGTCGCACAGATTCACTCACGATCTTCACAACCTATGGGCAATTTCGCCAAAATTCCAATTAACCTCACTGACACGTCCTGTGGAGGAAGGAGGAAGAGAAGGAAGGAAGGAAGGGCCCCAGGGGACATGGAGGAGGAGGAGGAGACCCAAGCAGAACCTGAAAATCTCGGGTGGGAAAATTCACCGGAACTCGACAACCGTCAGGTGCCAAAAAGTTAATTAATGAATGGACTTTTTTGAATCAATGCAAACTTGAACCATTGAGATCTTTGTTCTTTTTTTTTTGCCTAGTACCTTTCAACACCCCCCCGCCCCACCGCAGCCCAGATGGAGCTGTCAGTCCTCGCCCACGTCAGACTTGATTTGATGTGTCTTGAATGCAGATGAGTTCCTGACAAATTGCCCGACGCCCAGAGGTTCAACCCGGTAGTATAAGCCTCGGGTCCGCTCGTCAGGGACGATCCCAGAGTGATTTATAAAGCCGCGGAGACGTGTCTTTTTCAGGCCCGTGGCACTGACAGGAACTCCATCTGCCAGCACGGCCAGCCCCTACAATTTGTTTTTTTGGGGGGGATTATTATTTATATTTGTTAATTTTTTTGCTCAACGAGAGGGCACTGATACAGCATCGATACAAAGCAATCCCCTGGATGGCGATTGGGACAAATAGAGTGAATGTCTTGGTGTCTTGGGGGGGTGGCAAGTCTGCTGCACATTTAAAATATGTGGGAGGAAAAAAGGAGACAAAGAGGACAAAAAGTTGATTGGAAGACATTGGGGGGTGGAGAAAACTTTGAGATTGTTTACTTGAAGCTGAATTAGCTCAGATTTTTTATTTTTGATTGTCAGCCCTGATGGTCAGGTTGTTTTGAAGTCATTTTTACAAGTACTCGGATTGGCTGATATCTGATCGCTCCTTCACTCACTGTTTTTGTGTGAAGTACCTGGTAGCTCTTATATTATACTCTATTGTAGTGATAAAAGATTCAGGGCTTTTTTGGGATTTGTTCTCGACGAGTCACACAGAAAAAAAGAGTCGTTTAATTTTCTGACTCTTTGTTAATTTGATTCAGGTAACTAATGCATTTGGGGGAAAAGGAGGACCATTGGTGAACAAGGAACAATAATCAGAGTTATTTGGCTGATGAGTTAAAAATCATTACATTTTGTCAGGGTAATTTATTTAGGCGGAAGGATGCAAACTGTGGATCCCAAAACAATTTACTTCTGTCAAAATGATTTATGTTGGTGGAATGCAAAGTGTGAATAAATAATTTCATACTAGTTACGCCAAACACCTTGGCCATTTTTCCACATTAATTTAGTTGTTTTCCTCAGAAGGTATTTTCAGCTTGTGAGTCGACAATTTCGACTCGCTCACTCTCTGACGACTGAATCGCCGGAGCGAAACTTAATTTGTTTGTTTGGGCTTTTTGGCACTTCTCATTCACAAATCAAGAGATTTGAGACTGAATCGAATGCCGTTGTGACTGGCTGAACTAACAGTGTCGCGGACAAAACAAACGACTGACTCTTTTGCCGGGATGATTCCGGGAAAACCGACTCATTTGAAAGATTTGTTCGCTAAAAACGAATCGTTTACAATCTTGACATCACTACTGTATTGGTATTCCTATCGTCTATCTCAATAGTAGTAAAGCAACAGGGGAGACAGAATTGGGCGCAGTGTGTTACCCGGTCGGCATTTTCAAGCGAGATAATTGACTTGAAAAAGAGAAAATAGGAAAAAAAGGATGTACTGACAATGGAGAGGATATCGCAAAAACCACGCTGACTTTGAAAGTGCTATTCGTCAGTTGTGGTGCGGGCCCCCCCCTGGTGGGACCCGGGGTGGGCCCAGCGGGTGGGGAGCGGCGCCAAACACTTTGAAGCTCCGGCGCAACGTGCGTCCCTGTGTTTGGGGAAGGA
This sequence comes from Zeus faber, assembly GCF_960531495.2. Classification (NCBI taxonomy): domain Eukaryota; kingdom Metazoa; phylum Chordata; class Actinopteri; order Zeiformes; family Zeidae; genus Zeus; species Zeus faber. Next base: position 24,524,907 of record NC_137206.1, on the reverse strand, counting down.
GGGCGTCGGACTCTGTGCTAATGGAGGCGTGCCTGGTGTAATGAACAAAGGGAAAACAATGATTATCATTAATGGGCTCTGAGTCGACTGGGGGACGCTTTTCACTTCCCTCTTTAGGGCGAGAGCAGAGCTGTGGTTAATGCATCATCCGGGGCCTCTGCTGTAAATAACATGGATAATGATATTTGTTCTCTGAGGTGACATGTGTACAGTATGGGGTGATCAGTTTGTTTCTGAACCCGCGCCGGTCAGGTCGGTGGGAACTCAATTAGACTGGACTCCTCCCTCCTCCCTCTGCTCCCCTGCCCTCCCAGTCCGTCCTGGTGTGGAGGAATTTGTTGGCGTTATATTTCACAAACGACCCCTCATCGTTCTTTCTCCCACAGAATTATTGGTGATTATGAACAATTTCTCACTATTCTTTTCCCCGCCCACTGTGACAGAAGATCCCTGCATCCGATTGGGAGTTTCTTTTATACAAAATGTCTTCCAAATGATGTGACCGTCCTTCTTGGTTCTTTTGAAAGGTGTGAGCAACGTGTGACTGGTCACTGTTGGTTGGCTGCCTCCTGGTCCGTGGGGGGGGGGGCTATTGCACCTCTGCAATGATTTGGTTGTATTTACTTTTTTCTCCCAGTGCCAGAACTCAAACTCAGCACATACACCACACAACAGACCTAGATTTTGTGGGTACGGATGTGGCGGGCGGTTACGATCTTGCCCGTCATGCTCCTGCCCTGAAGCACTTCTTGTCCTTCCTGAAATTTTAATACCGCTGATATTAGCTTAGAACACACACAATCACACAAAAATCTTACTCTGAACAACGATCCACCAGACCTGGGTCTGCGGGGCATGGTGGGTGTGATGATTCAGGTTCCACATGCCTGGAGGACTCGCAACCCCAGCCCCTCACCCCTGCATTTAGCTACAGTGCACATTGAGCGCTGGGGTTTCCTGGTGGCGGGGTGCTGGTGGGGTTGGTGTGGGGATGTGGTTGGCCGGGTGGGACCCCTACCTGCTGGGTTCGGGTCCTGGGGGGTTGCCCCTGGCCATGCAGCCCCCTCCCGATGTATGGCTTCTCTGCGACACCCCCCACAAACACCCTCCTGAATTCATCCCTATCCATTACTCCCTCATTCACTGCCATAACTATGACAGGAAGAGGCCACCTGCCCAACTTCTGTTCCAGCTTTCCTGGACCTAGTATACTCTGTTTTGTCAGTACATGTTCTGGTCTGTGTGTTTCTATGTTTATGGTTTTCCGTGTACATATTGTTGTTTGTTTCTATATTTATTTGTCCCACCCATGGTGATTCCTCACTCTTGGAGTAGTGATTAGTTGTTTAAAGACCAAAGCATGGTAAGATACTCTTCAAATAGAGGGATTGGTGGTGGTTCTGTGTCATAAAAAGCTGTGCTCTTGTCATCCCACAGGTCGTCCACAGGACAGAGTTATTGCAGCAGTTGTTGATGATTAAAGAATGAACAAAGAGTGGCATTGCAGGTTGAGAAGTTGAACTCCACTTGCAGACTAACTCTGTCCTAGATGTAATGGAACAACTACTCTGTGTTGCATGCCCTGCATGCTGACAGTACAGGTAAAAGAAAAAAAAGAAAGAAGAACGGTGCGATTGACAGGAGGCCACAGTGTACCTCAGTCTGGATAAATGACTCACAGTCAAATCAATCTTTTGAATACAGAAACATGTTGAGGCTACTTTCTGGAAAAGGTGTGTGTGGTGTGTGTGTGCGTGTGTGTGTGTGTGTGTGTGTGTGTGTGTGTGTGTGTGTGTGTGTGTGTGTGTGTGTGTGTGTGTGTCTACTCCCAGCATGGCTTGTTGACGTCCGCACCAGAGGTGCTGAAACCCGACATGTATTCGCTGTCCATGGTGCTGAAGTGGTGGATAGCCTTCCACCACTTTAGCTCCACAGACAGCCTGCTGGGGGAAAATATAATACTAATTTGTGCTGGTTGATTCAAGATCTCATTATCAGCTTCACGAGAAAGTCCAGCTGCAAGAGTATCATACAATGGTTTCATTATAAAATATATGTTTCCTTCCAAGTTATTTAATTGGGAGAGATTGCCTCTTACAATTTCATAATTTTATTTTATAAATAGGGCATCTTTCTTTCAAAATATGCCATGTTTTTACCTTGAACTATTTTCTTTTTCATAACCAACTGTATGAATGACTCATACCTTACATAGTCACTATTGAGTGTATTCCATTTGGTAAGAGTATTCAAACACTTATACGTTTATATTATTTTCCCCCCACGAGAGGTCTTGGATCAGGACACCCAACAAAACACATAAACGCCTCAATAAATCAGTGTAATTTTTTTTTTTCCCATAAGCTACCGACACAACTGCAAGCGTGAGCGTGGTTGCCATGGTGACGAGGGAAACAGCCAAATCTTCTAAAGCCGACGCTGTACGATAATAATGATGAGGCTGTAAAAGCTGCCGTGAGGGTCATTCATCTTTGGCTGATTGGAGAAAAACACAATCAGTGTGATGACTTAGGAGACAGAGCAATCTTTCTTCTTTTTTTAAGTAGTAGTTGTAGGTCTGTTTTCTATTATATGTATTCAACTTTCACCCTTTTCCTTTTTTATTTTTTACAAGTTTATCAATACATTTCACAGCAAATATCTATAGTTGTCATTCTACTGCATTTCATGTTAGTTTAGTTATTCACAAAAATACATCTCCATGTTTTATTTGATTTATTTTACCTTTATTTGACCAGGTTAGAAACGCCGCTGGAAAGTGTTATATAAATAAAAACATAAGAAATTAAAGGGAGGGCAATGCAATAAAACAACATTTAAAATGTTGTGAGGTTGTTTTAATGAAGAAGAAATGTCACTTTTCCCATAGTAATTTGGTGTCAGGGCCTTTGTTTCTACTTCAGTAAAAGGTAGAGACGGATAGACAGATAGATAGAAAGATAGATGGAAAGATACAGGCATGGCCATGGTTGGAGTGCAAGATGGAGTGTGAGGCGGGAGCCAGATGGAGGTGTGGGGTCAACATGTCTGCAGTCAGGTCGTACAGATTGAGTGGACGGGGTGGGGCGGGGGCACGAAACCCCTGTTCCACTGTAACATAGTGTCCCGCACAGCGAGACCCCCCTCCGGGCCGATACACAGAGCCACACACCTACAGTGTATTGAGGCAGTAGCTCAGGAGGTAGAGCGGGTCGTCTAGTAAAAAAAATGCACACATCATCGTCTGACCAGCGATGGACACTTGGTACCAGGCCCCCGGGCGCGTCGACGAATGCTACCCTGTGGTGTGTTGCGTGACAGTTAAAGATTCTTCTTCTTCTATGAACGTGTGTGTGTGTAAGCTGTGCACATAACTGTATACCTATCTACTGTATATGTACTAAGGATGTGCAGAGAGCCTAGTATTTGTATCTGTATTTGTTGAGACAGCAAAATTATTTGTATTTAAATAACAGTGGAAATAGGCTGTGTTAATATAAGTGTTCTTCAATACACTATTAAAATAATTAGGAACACCTAAACTTAATATTAATTTACATTTTTAGTAAACCCAGCAATAAACATATATAACCATAAACATCATTTAAAACAAAAAACATTTTAAAACGAACATTCAGTTCCTAATCCACACTCAAACCAATAAACTTAACTCTAAACTAATAAATGCCTGCAGTATGTGAACGTTGTGAACCCCACCACCACCCACCCTAATGTAAGATGCTGAACAGACTACAACAGATTGAACAGAATATAAACAAACAAAAATAAAATCATTATAAATAAAAAATTGTTCTCTCTGAAGTACTGCATGGCAAGAAATTAAACCTTAATTAAGCCCTGACTAAGAGATCCTGCACCACACAAGTGTTATTCTTTACATAGCTGTCAATACGATTATAAACTGAGATGTCAGAGAATAACAGCCTTGTTATCACAGTGTTATATTATGTCATTACTCAGCTGTCTGCCGAAATAAAATCTAAACAAAAATGTAGTTGAAAAACGATTTCTTTCCCCTATACAATATTTCAATTCTTTATTTAAATGTTTTTGTTTAAGCATTCATAACATAATCTTTTATACTTTTCCTTTTTTTCACCAAATTATGTCTAAATTAAAACCAAAACGTACAGTAGCATGTAGTACGTTTTGCCTAATGCTCCTATCCAGTCTGTGCTCTGTCGCCCCTTCACTCTCCTATTGTCTTCCTGTCATGTCAGCAGGAGTAGGCGGAGCACAAATACCCACGGCACTCACAGCTACAGAGGAAAACCAGCTCTTTCACGTTTTTTTTCTTCCCGAAAACAAATAATTAAATAAATATTTGTACGAAATGTGTACAAATGTCTGTGTGTGTATATATGTATGTATGTGTGTATATATGTGTGTGTGTGTATATATGTATGTGTGTATGTATGTGTATATATACTGTATATACAGTATGTGTGAGTAAGTATATGTGTGTATGTAGTAGGTGTGTATGTAGTATGTGTGTGTGTATATATGTGTCTGTGTGTATGTGTGTATATATGTGTGTGTATATGTATGTGTGGGTATGTGTGTGTATGTATATGTGTGTATGTAGTATGTGTGTGTGTATATATGTGTCTGTGTGTATGTGTGTATATATGTGTGTGTATATGTATGTGTGGGTATGTGTGTGTATGTATATGTGTGTATGTAGTAGGTGTGTGTATGTATACATGTGTATGTATATGTGTGTGTGTGTGTGTGTGCGTGTGTGTGTGTGTGTGTGCGTTTGTGTGTGTGTGTGTGTGTCGCACTTATTGTTAGTTGCTATGGACAAAAGCTAAATGACGTGGTGTATAAGGTACTGCAGCTATAACTCCACCTTACAGTGCTATAAGGTATTAAAAACATATGGTATTGTAAATATATGTACTTCCAAAGGCAAAAAGCGTGGTGCTTTTATTTACCTTAGTACATTCTAAGTAAATTACTCTGTATGTAAGAGGTAATGAGGCACTAATGGAGAACCACTATGTACACTCATGAATACAATAGTAAAAAAAAAACCTCCATTGAAGCAGCTTGTTTCCATAATGACGCCATCTGTGTGCTATGCAGTTTACACACAAAGGTCCACACGTGTGTGTGTGCATTTACGAAAACGTGGTCTTTGCTGGACTCTAATCTAGAGTGAGGGATGAAGGGAGCTTGCTCGCCCTTTTTGGAGGAGAGGTGATCACAAGCTTTGATATTCATCTACGCTCCTCAATAAGCTTAGCCGGACACAGCACAATGCTACGTGAATGCTAACACGCTATGACTGCACCCCCCCCACACACACACAGACACACCCTTCCTCTCCAGGCAGCTCTTGAAAATCCCATCTGCCACGTGCTTCATAATGTATGGAATGAATGCACGTGCATGTTTGAGGTTTTGATGGGCGTGCTCCGGCTGCTGGTGCTGCTGCAGGAAGCGTGGAGAGGGAGATGGAGAGCAAGGTGAGGAACATGGAAAATGCATGATCTGTTTCATCGCAGCGGGCGGATGTTCGCAGCGCCGCTCAGATCAGACTGCTGATCAGCCGGCGAGATGAGAGCCTGGTGTGTCCGACATTCGACAAAAGAGGAAAAAACTGTTGAGGGAACACTCAGCGCTTTGTTTGCATCAGGGTTACGCACTGGGGACTCCCTTCAGGTCAACGTGCCCCCTCCTAACTTGTAAGAGGTTTTTATTTTTAATTTTTTCAGCAATAGTTTTCTGTGGAAGTTGAGCCCTGGTTGCATGTGAGTAGGTTCCAACGTTTTCTCCAAACTGGACGTGCAGCTCCATCTCTCAATCAGTAGTTCAATGCAAGTAATGGGGGACAAAGCGACAATCTGTGTTCAATGCAAAAACTCCTTCAACATTTGTGTCACACCACAGCAAAATTCGCCATCTCACGCATTTCTAAAATCACCAGGAGCAGCCAAATAAGTTAAACCTTTCTTGAAGGAAAATTTGATTTTTCCAGATTCATGCTCCTTTGTGATTTTTTTTTATCTCGCAACGTATTTTCAACACCGAGTTTGATTTATAAAAAGTAGAAAAATGTTAAACCGTGGAGTTAAATATTCCCGTTTGATTACATGAACACAGTTCACTTACCGAGACACGGAACAGCGCTGAACGACGCAGATCGATCGTTTCCTCTAAAGTGAGCGTCCAGGTGAAGATCATTCATCCATATTGAATATGTGAAGTCCTTTACCTAGATAGATAGAATTCCTTTACCTTTACTTCTTACTACTTTTAAACACACTGAGCCACTGTTGTGAAACCGCGAAGAAGAAGAACCCTTCGCGTCACGCACCTACGTCACTTCCGTCAACAGACAGTTAAAGCGCAGCACGGGGGCTTTTCGGTCTCACTTGTCTTTAAAATTTTCTTCTCTATATCGTTATGGATTACGCGAAGCGGGTGGCGGAAGCTCTGAATCATATTTCGGACCTGAATCTGACCAGTGTGATAGATCCAAGTCAGTGTTAGCAGCGCGTAATGGACTTCATTTTTCGAGATGATAGTCAGTTCTCCGACAGCGACTGACAGCATGACAGCGCTGCTGAATCTGATATTACTCCAGACTTGGAGAACATTTCAAACAGCGGATTTCAAACTTAATATAACAATGAAACAGAATATTTTCAAGAACCATCGGAGGAGGCCGACGATACGTCCATTGTTGTTTCAACGGAAGAACTCGATGACGTGATGAAGTTCGTTGAGGTTGGTGACAGATTTTCAGAATTTCTGAGACTCATAATATTGATAGACTCTACATTTTGTTGTGTTGTCCGTACTTTTAAACTACAAAATAATTCCACTTTTATAAAACATGTATATTCTCACTGTTAAATAAAAGCTTTTTAAAAAAAACATTATCAGTTGTATGTTGTTGAGCTATTCTTGATTGGCCCATTCAGCAGTATGTTAAGTAGCCATGAAGCTTTGTTTGCATTCTGGAAGCTGGCTGAATGAACCTGGTGTGAGTAACACTTTAGAGGTGATTATCTCAGAAACACGGTTTGCCACACCATTGTCATTAACAATAGCTTTAAAAATATTTACTTGATTTTGCACAAGTGACACCTTGTTTGGAAGCTCTGATTCTCCACTTTCAAATGATGCAAAAAAAAAAAACCTCGAAAGCCACCAAATTACCCTAAAGTGTGCGGTGATTCACATTTAGTAATGGGGGGCAAAACCACAATATGGGTTCAGTGCAAAAATTCACTCCGCATCTCAGGCAAAGCTAACGCGATCTGACATGTCCAGGAGTTGTTATGAGAAAATATATTCAGCTTCATTGCTAAATTCCCTGTTGGCCAGATCTCTTGTCATTCATGTGCCTTGTTACCAGTGTTGCACCCAAACGGGTGACCTGTGGAATTGTGACCGTGCAGATGACTGCTTTTTCAGTTACAGGAAAATTGCTGCTTTTAGAGGAGTGCAACAACCAAGGAGAAACAAAATTCTTCCGAGATTACCGACATTTCTCTATTTGTACAAAAGCATTGTGTTGAGACGTGTGTGGTTATTTTTCAGAAACTAACAGATCTGTCTTTTTTGGCCTTTTGTGGCCAACATGTGTGGTATTTAAATACAGTAAATGTGTCAGTTATTTATTGCCTCACAGCAAGTGAACTTCTTCTCATCTTTGTGTACACCAATTTTTTGGATGTTTCAATACATACACAGGGAAAAGTGCCTCACAAATTTTGGCAGGTCGGCCATTTGGTTGTAACACCGTTAACAATACTATGGCACCAGGATGAAAACAGCAGAATGAATTCAATAATAAAAGAGAACATATATACAGATAAAATTACTGGAACCCAAATACAGGTAGGTACCACATGAGGCGGAGGAGTAGAAAACCGGGATAAACTTGAAAAAAAGCCCCCAAAACTAATCTGTTTAAGTCGCGCAAAGTTGATTGGATCATTTCGAGTGAGCTGGATTGAGATCTCTTCGCTCAGCCGCAAATAACGATGAAAAACAGCAATTCCTGCGTAAAGTCCTCCGCCCTGTCGGCGCAGATGCGGGCGGATGAAACCCGGCCGCGCCGACGGAGCGCCAATGTGGTAATGACTGCGGACAGCCGCGCTCACACCCGCAGCTCGTAGTTCCTTTTGTTGCGTGTGCGTGTGTGTGTGTGCATCTCATACATACTCATACTGTACATGTTCTGCCTCTCCGCCTGTTATTCCTTCGTGTCAGCTGCTGGAGTTCAAAGCCTTGGAAATATTTCCCGGAGTCTCTTTGAAGAAATTTAAATTTTACGTACCACCACTGATTTAAATGCAATCAGACGGAAAATGTTGCCGTTTGCGACAACAAAGGGAGAAACTGTTGCAGCCCCCAAATATATACATGAATATACCTCCGTGACATGAACATGGCAAGGGGAAGATTATTTAAATCAGAGTCTTATTTATTTGTGGCATGGAGTGGCACTTCGGCCTTACCCTGAGACCAGCCAAACTTTTATTTTGAAATGGCTGAAAGGCCTGACACTCAAAGCAGGATATGAGTATTAACTCTTAATTGGAACGCCAAGACCACAGAAAGGGTGTGGCCCACGGCTGTCGGGGGTAAAGCGTGAGAGCATGCAGTGAAAGTAATGAGGACAAAGATTTACAACAATAAAAACCATATCAATCACGGTGATCTTGCTCGGCCCGCTGGACCTTTTGTGGCTTCTCGGGAGCAGGTTGCCAGATCTATTCATTAAAACGAGCTGTTGAACCAACACAACCAGGGAAAACAATCTAGCTGATAGTGCCTTTGGATTGAATGGAGTGGATGGATTGGACAGATGATCACTTGCCTTGGGCTGAATTCTCGCCTCTCAAGTTGAATCACTCCTAAAATCTCTGAATCTTTCAAACCATATCTTTATTTTTTTTGATTAGATTACTATATATATATTATTTTGTGGGAAAAAAAATGTCAATATATGTATATGTATATGTATGTATTTATTATAAGTCGTAGGATTGAGTGTGATGATTATCTCTACTTCTGTGTATTTGAGTTTGGGTCAAATTTATCACTGTAAGCGGATGATTATTATAACCAATTTTCTTTCTTTATTTCTCCTGCAGATTACCATCTAATGGTATCAATAGCTCTGTGGTACCTGACACAGGACGCACAGGGTTTTTTTGTTTTGGAATTCGGAAGTGGAGGAAAATAAATACATCTAGAATAAAAACACACTGTTTTTATTTGTTTTTATTCTGAGATTGCTCCCTCTTCATTACACATTCACGTTGCCACTCTACACCTGCCTGTTTTACCAATTATCAGTCTTAAATACATTTTAATCTAAAAATAATTGTCACAGAATTTCAAGTGTTTCATGAAAATGTAAAATTGTAAGGAAATCCTTGGGGTCCTTCAGGGGCAAATTATATTTTAGATATTTAGTATTATATAATATAAAAAATGGAATTACTGTGGTTTTATATTTTTTTGTGTAAGCGGACTACTTGATTATAATAAGCAAATTATTAAAACAGCATTTGTATAGGAATGATTCTGTCCCAAGGTTTTTGTTCCATATAAGCGGTTGATCACTGTAATATAAAAAAAAAAACAGCAACATGACACGCCCCATGGAGGCGATTTGTTCGTGTTTCAGTTAAAAAGAAGCACAGAGCAGTTCGAACCCGCTCAACATCTCTGAGCGTCCTCTTTTTTTCAGTTCATCTCCAGACGGACTGTGGTGGTTATTAGCTGCATGGATTGACACTGTGGGTTTGGGGGTGAGTTGCTTGTGAAAAGGGATCCAACATGGCTGTGACACGCGCATGGTAACATGTACGCGGCTCCGGGCGGCGCTCGTTCAAACATCTGGGATCAAAGGGAGCAACACGTACACATCGCCGAGCAATAAACGGCTAGTTAGCAGTGCAAGCCCGTGGGGGAGAGAGGGGTTGAGGGGGAGGGAGATGGAGGGGTCGAGGGAGGAGTAGAGGAAGATATAGAGAGGGGAATGGGGGGGGGGGGGGGGGGTGTGAGGGAGAGGGAGAGTAAGAGGGGGGACAGAGCGAGAGAGAAGTGGTGAGAGTTGGAGGGAGAGATGGAGAATGACAGAGGGAGAAGTGGGGGAGAGAGGGAGTGTGACAGGGATAGTGGGGGAGAGAGGATTATGACAGGGGGAGAAGTGGGGGAGAGAGGGAGTATGACGGGGATAGTGGAGGAGAGAGGGATTATGACAGGGGGAGAAGTGGGAGAGAGAGGGAGTATGACAGGGAGAGAGAGGGAGAAGAATGATGTGGGAGAGAAGAGGAGAGAGGGAGAATGATGGGTGGAAAAAGAATGACAGGGGGAGGGAGAAAGGGGGGAGAAACTTAAATTCCACAAATCAAATCCACACACACTCTCTGGGTCTTAATGTATGCACACACACACACACACACACACACACACACACACACACACACACACACACACACACACACACACACACTCCCACTCCCACAGCTGGAGGTTCGTGGGCGAGGGGATGGATTTTCGGGGATTGTTCCCCCAGCGCGGAAGTCTCCGGTCGCTGAAGGGGCCCTGGATCCCACTCCACCAAGAGTGGAGAGCTGGGGAGGGGCTGGAGGACACGGCGAGTGGGGATTGAAAAGACCCACCGCAACGAGGAGGGGTCGGACCACCAACCCGTGTGCCTCCCTGTAAAGTAATTAAGTAGAAATACTTTCTCACTGTACTAAAGTACCCTTTTCAAGAATCTCTACATAATTGAAGTATGTTCCGTCTCGGAGACGTGTCACTTTTACTGAGTGTCAAAGCAAAGTAAAACTTTTTTTCAGTTTTTTACATTTTTTTGTAAATCAGGGACTGGAGCCCTCATCCTGCACGTCACTGAGGTTAGCGTTAGGGTTTGTCACTCACATGCAATTCCTTTCTGCTAGGAACCCACCGGCACATACCCCAAAAACCAAGTACGGTGTTTTGCTATTGACTCCGTCAAACAAACCGGAAGGAAAGATGTCGAGATTATAGATTTTAAAGGACTCATCTGCAGAAAGAAAGACACCGTGTTGTGTTTTCGGCTCTGGTGTTTCAGGAAGATAACTTCTATTTTTCAGCAAGTACTTGCGTACTTTTGCCCGAGTAGAAAGGTTATTGTGGTACCTTCACTTTTACATTTTGTCATTTTGTGTAGTGTCTTTCACTCCAGTAAAAGGTCTCTTCCAAGGTAGTTCTTCTACCGCAGTGAGTCAACCTGGCAACCCGAAAATCCAGCAACCCCCTCCCCCCCCCTTTGATGGAAGCTTGGCTGCCGGTGCCAGGTTGGCCGGCTGGGTCCCTGCCTCCGCTAAGTGGCCAGGTGAGTTGCATCCCGGTGACGTGCGCCCGCATCCAGGACCAGCTGTTTCCCCGGCAATGCACAACCCCCCACATCCAGACCCCCACCTGGTGGTTTTCAGACCTGTGGGGGAGGGGGGGAGTCAGGGTGGGGGGGGGTGGGAAAACCCACAGCTGATCGGGCGTAAGCCCCCCTCGCCGCTGCACGCTGTGTGACGGAGGCGCGGCCCAGCTGCCTACCGCCGACAGCTCCTGCCCAATTGATGCTAATCCACTAATCGATGCTGCGAGCGGCACGGGCGCCTTGACAGAGATGCAGTGTGACAGGATTAAAATGCAGGAAACAACAGTTTAAACACAAGATGACATGGGGCATTAGCTCTAAACACCCAGCGTCGGGTGGGTCAGGGAGTGTCGGGACGATGCCTGCACCGAAAAAACTGAACGCTACAGGGCAGGCATATTCAACAACTTCATTATCAACCCTGAGCTGGAAAATAGTCGGAAATTTGGCACCAAGCAGAAAACGGTTAAATTTTTCTGCTATGGAGGCTTTCCCACCGTCTGAACCATTTCAGGAAGTGGAGTAGTTTGTTGTATAGTTTTTCATACGTCAGCAGACTAATTTGTATCATCTTGGCGGGTCATTAGACCGTGGTGAAAACGCTGACAACAAGGGGCTAAAGGAACCTTTTAATTCCTTTAAAAAAAAGTCCCAAAAAGGCAAATTCCTCAAAAAGATCCCAAAGTCCCAACAAAGGCCCAAAAGTCCCCATAAACATTTTCCAAGTCCCCAAAAAGATCCCCAAAGTCCCAATGAAGGCGATACGTTTATAGGTGGAGTTTGTAGAATGGAAATTGCTGATCCCACCCATCGCTTGATCGCGCTACTCTCATCCTACTTACTCACTGCTTTAGTTTCAGGAGGGAAAATAAAATCCCAGAACCCCAAAAACAGCAGTGGGATCCGAGGAATTCATCCTGGTGAGGATTGGTATGTTTCTCACCAGACACTCAGCATAAAAAAAAGCCCAACAGTCGGTAAAAATATTAATAAAAAAAAAAAAATACAATAAAAAAAGGTAAATACACAGAATTTGCCATATATATATATATATATATATATATATGTATATATATATATATAAATATATATAAATAAATAAAAAACACTGGAATATACAAAGTGATTCTATGCCAAATAGATTATTGATGTGTATGGGTATAACAGGTATAAATTTACTTACGTTAGGATCATTATTTTATTACAATTTATAGGTTTATATTGTTTATCGCTGGAGTGTATTATGGTCTAGTGTACATTACCAAATTGCGTCTGTCATTGCACGCAATGCTTCCTGTTTCAGGAGGTTTTGGGGAACGAAACGCAGCCTCTACTTCCTGTTCCTCGGTGGAAAAGCGGCTTAGGCAGAACCTGGATGAAGCCTAAACTGCAGACCGTGTCGCCTTGGAGACTCTGGGGGGGGGGGGGGTGGAGCGCGTGAAGTTTCCGGATCAGGATCAGGCCCCCAAATAGGGAGTCGCTGTAAACTACATTCGTCCCTGCTTCTAAATGCTTTACTATCATAACAGCAGGGGTCCGTTTTTTTTTCTTTTTTCTGTTCTGTAAAGCCCACTTTGAAGTTTGCGCTGGGAGAAGCCACTCTAATCTGCACTGATTTCACTGAGGCATGTTTTGGGTGCGAGCAATAACTATGAAGAAGAGGGACACGGAGCCGCTTTGAAGCTCGGCCCAATTACAGATTCAGACCCCCAAATAAAACGCCCGCTTGCTTGTCCTTCTCTGCTTTCTTGCTCTCTCTCTCTCTCTTTCTCTCTGTCTCTCTCTCTCTCCCTCTCTCACTCACTCTCTCTCTCTGTGGCTGTCTCGCTCTCTCTCTCTCTCTCTCTCTCTCTCTCTCTCTCTCTCTCTCTCTGTCTGTCTCTATCTCTCTCTCTGTCTCTGTCTGTCGCTCTGTCTCTCATTTTCTGTCACTCTCTCTCTCTCTCTCTCTCTCTCTCTCTTTCCTCTGTGTCTCTCTCTCTCCCTTTGTCTCTCTTTCTCTCAGTCTGTCTCTCTTTCTCCAGTTCTTCTGTCCCCCCCTCTCTATCTCTATCGCTCTCGTTCAAGTTGCAGAAAAATAACTTGACATCCCAAAAACGCCCTCGCTGGCGGACAGGCGTCCGGATCAGTGCGACTGAAGACGCCACGAGTGGATGAGAACGGGTGGACTTTTTTGTTTTGTTTACTTTTAATCCGCTATCTCGTGCTTCTGTGGCTCAGAGGCCTCTTGGCTTCGGAGACATTTTGGGAGCCGTCGGAAGCTGCGTAGCATGGGATGGACGTCTGTCCCGTCACGCCGCCCTGTCGAGGACGGCTTTGTTTGTCGAGCGTTTGACTCGCAGCCCATGTGTCAGATTGCAGATGGATCTGGAAAACCCTTTCTCTCTGGTGATGAGGGGAACAGGAGAGAGAGAGGGCCCGGGTGGAAGAGGGAAGGATATTTCGATGTGATTCATGTGGGAAGTAGAGCAAGGTGAACAGGAAAATCCCCCAGAGCAACACACACCTTTTTTCTGGGGCCCGGTTTGTCTCAGCAGAGGAAATCACAGTCCAGCGCTGACACCTTCCAGACGAGTCCTGGGGCCACGGAGCTATGAAGAGACGAAGAGAGAAGCAGGCTTTGGAGAGGCAGATAGATAATCCTTTGTTTTGTTATATACATTATATTGTTTATATTTATTGTAAATATTTACAAAAAATATTATGCTGTAATGTATGTACAATGTATATACAAGAAAACCTTTTGATTTTTATTTTTTGTTATTTGTTTATTTCATTTAATCATATTTTTTTACGTATGTATGTATGTTCATATATTTAATATATACATATATTTATGTGTTTATATATATATATATATATATATATATATATATATATATATATATACAGTATATATACAGAGAGAGAGAGAGAGATAGATAGATATATATGTGTCTGTGTGTGTGTATACAGTATATCCGATTCATCTTTTGAAAAAATGACATTATTAACAAAAGCTAATGACTAACTTCTAACGACTGCTGGGGAGTCAAACAGGGAATGAACACGTCTCAGTGGAGGCGACTCCAGTGTAAATATTCTAATATGCGGAATGTCAATATTCAACATTTATGGGTGTGTGAGCTTGTTAAGTCGTTGAACGGCCGCAGTCCAAGGTCCACTGGGCCTGAATCCAGACACCACGAGGGGTCCTTGAGCAAGGCATTAAATCAAAATGAAGCTGTTTAGTAGCAGGTATGAGAATATTGCATTTGCAATGATAAACTCTGACGTTTGGGTATATGACACTGTGTAAATGATGCAAAGTAATATAAATATATAAATGATAAATGCACAAATAAGTAATATAAATAAAGCAATGTCAATACCTTGAATGCCAGGATAGCTTAACCTGATTTATGAGCAAAATATATTTTTATTGGACAAAATCGAAGTGAAAGAATTTCATGCAACTTCTCCATCTTATTTCAATATTTTCTTTTAATCGTTACTGCAATTATTAATGTTTTTGAGCGAACTAAGCAATGTGTTTTGACACACACGAGTGTCATCTTAAACCAATAAATCACAGGGATGTTCTCAACTTTAATCAACCTTTCTTTCTCTGTCGTTAAAAAAATCATCATTATCTCGGCACCAAGCTGATTTGATAGGAAGGGGGCATATAAGATAAGCTTAGTTCATTAGAATGACAGAGGCTGTGGAAGGAGGGATGGATGAGGGAGAGGTTGGGGGTGTGGGGGGGAGTGGAAAAATGAGAAAGCGTCAAAGATTTATAGTTGTGAAATGGAGGTATGGAGGACGAATCATTTCCCTCCTCCACATACTTCTCTCCTCATCCCCTTCTCTGTCACTCACCTGGAAGCCATGCCCAAATAAGGTAATATGGTTTTGACTCCCTCAAATCTCACCAGGGGGCGTTTCTTTTCTTTTCGTTTTTCTTCCCATGCATTTTTTTTCTTTTCTTTCATAAGCGGCCCGCTCTTTCCCTCCTGGCGCTCAGCGGTGCACGCTGCCTTGACAGGCGCCATTTTTCATAATTCTGCAGTTTGATTACAACTGCTTCCGTGATTGATGAAGCCCGCCGGTCGACTTCAACGCCCCGCGCCAGGTCCGTAGGTGGTGGTGGAGGATTGACACTAGAAAGTAGAGGAGATCAGTCTCTTTATCATCACTGCATACCTGCAGAGTGACGGTCCACAACAACAACAGCAGCAGCAGCAGTGGCCCGGACATTGTTGTCCTTGGATGCTGTGGTGATACTGGGGCTCCCAGTTTGTCTCAAAATCAGTTGAAACAAGTTGTGTCTTTATCTTCTTTGATAATTGAAATGCAGTGCTGCCACATCGCACAAATCATGTATATATGTATGGTACATAAGTGTGTACAGTATGTGTATGTATGTATATGTGTATATATATGTTTGCATATATGAGGGTTATTTATATATATACATATATAAACTATATAATGTATATATATGTAAACCAATCAGCCACAACATTAAAACCACCACTAATAACACTAAAGTGTAGTTCCCCCCTCGTGCCATCGAAACAGCTCTGACCCATGGAGGCATGGACTCCACAAGACCTCTGAAGGTGTCCTGTGGTATCTGGCACCAAGACGTTCACAGCAGAACCTTTAAGTCCTGGAAGTTGTGAGGTGGGACCCGCATGGATCAGGCTTGTTGTTCCAGAACATCCCGCAGATGCTCCTTCGGATGAGACCCTAACCCCGCCCATCCACATGATGTAGAAGGAAACATGATTCATCAGACCAGGCCACCTTCTCCATTGCTCCATGATGCTCACATGTCCATTGTAAATGGTAAATGGACTGCATCTTATACAACGCTTTTCCAGTCTTGCGACCACTCAAAGCGCTTTACAATTCATGCCTCACATTCACCCATTCAGTCATACGTCGATGGCAGCGACAGCTATGCAAGGTGCACACCAGCTCATCGAGAGTACTTCAGGGTTCAGTGTGTTGCTCAAAGACACTTCAACGTGCTGCCAGGAAGAACAGGGGATCAAACCCTATTATCACCGGACGACCCACTCTACCTCCTGCGCCACCGTCACATTTAGGTGCTTTCAGAGGTGGACAGGGGTCAGTATGGACACTCTGACTGCTTCCATACGCAGCAAGCTGCGATGCACTGTGTGTTATGACACCTTTCTATCATAGCAGCATTAACTCTTTCACCAATTTGTGCTACAGTAGCTCTTCTGTGGGATCGAACCAGACGGGCTAGACTTCATTCCTCATCATTATGCATCAATGAGCCTTGGTCGCCATGACCCTGTCACTGGTTCACCAGTTGTCCTTCCTTGGAACACTGTTGGTAAGTACTAACCACTGCATACCGGGAACACCCCACAAGACCTGTCGTTTTGGAGATGCTCTGACCCAGTCGTCTAGGAAGGACAACCGGTGAACCAGCGACAGGGTCATGGGCGCCCATGAATCAGTATGTATATATGCATATATGTGTATGTATGTATGTGTATATATATTGTATGTATATATACATATACTATACACTATACATTATATATATATATATATATATATATATATATATATATATATATGCGTACATAAGTATATTTATATGTGTGTATATGTGTACAGGTATGTATATTTGTATATGTATATATATATATATATATATATATATTATCCACTCTATTCCACAGGCAAATAAAAACAAGTAAGATCTGCTGCTATTAGTAAATTGACTGCACAATTATATGATGTTAAGATATCAACTATTGATTTTATTTGAACTTTTTCATGTAATGGATTACATTTTGTAAAGTAATAAAACAATATGGTTATTTTAAGTGATGGATGTCCATTTGGATGAAAATGGTTGGTTCCCCAAGTCCATTATTCAACCATAAACACATTGAAAATTGTAGATAGATTCCAAATTTTCCCCCAAACATTGTTCTAGTCTAGAGTCAAACCATCCTTTCAATGACATGCAATAGATGCGAGAAGCAGAGCTGCTTGTCTGTGGTGTATACAGTATGTATATACGGTATATGCATATCCATACAGTATGTTTCTGGTGTATATGTTTATATATGCATATGTCTCTGGTGGATATGTTTATATATGCATATGTCTCTGGTGTATATGTATATACAATGCATAGGTCTCTGGTGTATATCTATATACAGTATATGCATATGTCTCTGGTGTATATATTTATATATACATATATGCATATGTCTCCGGTGTATATGTTTATATATGCCTACATCTCTGGTGTATATGTTTGTATATGCATACAGTATGTCTCTGGTGTATATGTATATATATGCATATGTCTCTGGTGTATATGTATATATATGCATATGTCTCTGGTTTAGATGTTTATATACGCATATGTCTGTGGTGCAGAGGTATATATATGCATATGTCTCTGGTGTATATGTTAATATATGTATATGTCCCTGGTGTATATGTTTATACCTGTCTCCAGCCTTTCCCCCGAGCGGCAGCAGGAAGGATGTTCTGTGGCGATGCAGCACAATATCAGTGTCAACAGTGCTCAGTCACCCCGTCACGCCTTATCCCCTTTCCCCCATTCCCACCTTATCACAAATAATTATCTTTATTCTTGGGGCCCACTTACGCCAAGGTTTTCTCTCTCTCTCTCTCTCTCTCTCTCTCTCTCGCTCTCTCTCTCTCTCTCTCTCTCTCTCGCTCTCTCTGCTACTATAACCTGTTATCGCATGTTGACTGGAGCACAGGATTTATGTAATTTATCGCTCTCCTTACATGCCGCCCAATATGCTCTTATTTCTCAATCTCTTCACGGCTTCATGATCACAGCCTCTGTAATCGAACCCGTACGCCACCCCCCTCTCCCCCCCACCCTCTCGCCCTGTCACACACACAAATGTATTTATATTTCTAGTGCTGTACAGAAAAAATGTTTTTGTAGTTACAGCTCAAAGCTCAAGACTCTGACAAATTCACCATTCATTTAATTTATTATTGCGTTAAAAAAAATGTAACAAATTACTTTAACAAAGACTTTTGGGTGCGACACATGCTGTTGTATGCAAAGACACTGAGACGCCGACAAAATCCATCTATAGCCAATTGTTTAATATTATGATATTCCTAAATTAAGTTGTCAAATGGCTTCGTCCCCGAATCCATTTTTTTGTGGTTTTGTTATGTAGCATCAGCGGGGGTGGATTTGATTTAGTTTTGTCCGAAAATGAGATTTGTGGAGAGAGTTGTTCCAAAATGTGATCAGAATCTGATTATTCTTTTTGGGAATGTTCATCTATATCAACAGTACTAACCACTACTAGCCACCCACCACCAACAATGGAAACAGCATATAGAGAGAGCACAGGCACAATTAGAATACCTTGAATGGCTGATTCTTTAAAGTGTTAAGTATGGGATTATTTATTTTAAGCAAAATAATCTTTCTGATTACCGCTTTAAAATGTGATGGTTTCCCAAGTCCATTTTTGCTCTTTGGTCAGTTTTTATTGGGATCCATAGGACTCTATTTTGTTCGGTTACAATCAATATTGTCTCATCTTGAACAGTGTTTCTGTTGACATATGGGTAATTGTCTTCTTTAAATGTCAGTTTTGACAGAATAATAACCCTGCATGTTTCTCACTTACAATGAAATATTCATAGATTAGAAACGACGGCAGAATACAAAAATCCAATAGCTGTATTAACTCCATTTCCCCCCGCCCAGATCCTGCAGATAGCATGGTTTCACATACAGCTTCCTCTCATCGCCCGATAAAGGAAGCCATCCAGGAAGTGTTGGCGCTGCCGTTGTCAAACCGCGGCTGCACTTTATAGCTGGATAATGCAGCCATCACTCACACTGCCACTGACCGTCACGTGCTTCACATTAGCTCCGTCTGACACTGATTTATACACCGCTGGCATCCCGGCTCCTGAGCCAAATAAATGAAGGAGGAAAAAATAAAAAAATAAAAATAAATAAAACATCCAGTCAGCATCTGTGACCGTCCTCCGTCTGCAGCTCGTACCTGCACCCTGGTCGGCGCTGTTAACTCACAGCAAGAAGACCATTCTGCCCGTGCCCATGAGCAAGGCATCGTTCTGGAGTTGGTCCCCGGTACACCGCTCTTTGAAACCTGACATACTAGGACGGGTCAAATACGGAGAAGTAATTTTCTATAGTATATGCAGTATTTTATGTTTTATTTTGTATTTTATGAATAATATGAAGGATTAACCAGTAAAGGTGGCTAAGTAGTTTACTGTTGCTTCTCAGTGAGGAGGTTGTGAGTTTGAATGCGACTGGGGCAGTTTCGGTGTGTGGTCTGCATGTTCTCCCCATGTTCTCGTGAGTTTGCTGCAGTTTCTAACCAGCCCAAAAGATACGCACGCTAGGGTTAGACCCTCCTGCCGATGCCCCTGAGCAAGGCATTGGTCAGGGTCTGGAGTTGGTCCCCGGTGCACTGCTGCTAGAGATATGACATACTAGGATGGGTCAAATGCAGAGAAACAATTTCCCTCTGAGGGATTAATGAATTATGTAAAATAAATAAATGGTGGCTCGTAGTTAGCACTGTTGCCTCTCAGAGAGAAGGTTGCGGATTCTAATCTGACTGGGGCACTTTCGGTGTGTGGCTGCATTTTCTCCCCATGTTCTGGTGAGTGTGCTGCAGTTTCTACACAGCCCAAATGACACACCCATCAGGGTTAGACCCTCCAGCCAACGCCCCTGAGCAAGGCATCGGTCCAGACCTGGACTCAGTCGGGGCAGCACCCTCTACCTACCCAAGTACCTCCTGTACACCAGCCGAGAGGTATTTTGAATATATATATATATATATATATATATATATATATATATATATATATATATATATATGTATTGAACAGCTCGGTTTGGTGCACAGGAGATGACGCACGAACCTCCCTGTTATACAAATATCATATGTATATGTATATATGATATATATACGTATGAATATATGTACGAGAAGTATTACCTATCATACTGTTTTCAACAATTTTTATTTGTAATTTTCTGCCTTCTTTTAATTGTCTTTAACTGGTGATTTCTTATCTGGACATTGTCGCCCGACGATCTTTGTGTGACCACCGATCGATAGGGTTTTTTTTACCCGCTATAGCAAGCTTTGTTTTTAGTTACGAGAAATATATCTACTATGACTGTGAGGAGATATTCAATTTAGTTCAATCTTATTCTATTCAATTTTCATTTGTTTTTTTTACGCCCACTCTGTCCGGTAAATCTTCTTCAATTGTGTTCCATTTATGCTACCTGGCCAGTATGTTTTAAAAAGTGTTATAAATAAAGATGCACTTACTTGATTACTTACTTACTTACTTACTTACTTACTTACTTACTTACTTACTTAATGCATAGGGATCTATGACAGGTCAACTGCCAGGAACTTATTTCTGCCCAGAGATTAATGAAGTGAACAAATATGCAAAAAGATTAATTCAATATGTTCGTTCCTCTTGAATTCTTTTGATTGGTTCCCTCCCCGCGGTCTGGGAGGTCTATATCCTTGGCTCTGGTATATATCCTTGTATCTTCTCATCCATCTTTTATCTTATCCCGTGGCTTATGGCTTGGAATACCCCCATAAATAACGTGTGACAAAAGCTGCAGGGAGCGCTCGCCGGCCGCACCCCGTTGACCTTTGACGAAAAGGAAACTCGACAAAAACAAACAACTCCCCTTGACACAAGGACGCGGTTTAATTTGGTGCAGGAGACGGCTATTTCTATTTTTCCATTTCAGATTCTGCGCGTGCGGTGGATTCCAACGCCGGTGGAGACCCGCGTGGAGCCCAAAGAGGAAGAAAAATCAATGGAAATGGGTCTTTCGCGGGCCGACTGTAATTAGACCCGAACCACCCCAAAAGTTACTCCAATGGAAGTTTGGTAAATACACACGGAGAGTCATACAGGGAGAAATAGCCCTGGTTTCCCTTTAGTCATGTCGCCGTTGTTTTTCTCTTGGTTTTCCTTCCATCAATTATCACCGCACGTTAACCTTTACAGTGCACATATCAGCCAACATAACTTTGAAACTTGGGACTCGCGGGTGTATGTGTGTGTGTGTGTGTGTGTGTGTGTGTGTGTGTGTGTGTGTGGGAGGGGGGAGACAGAGTGTAGCCGCAGTTCATGCGTGTCTTTGCATCCCAAAATAACGACGATTAAATATTAGTTCTTAAATGGATTGTGCTGATTCATCGTAACATGCAAGAAGTTTAGACACTAAATGTCACGTCGTTTTTCAGACTGGCCTCAAAAGACAGATTACGCAACGTTCAATCTCTCTAAAAGATAAAACAGTGGCGCACGACTCGAGTTCTTCATTGCGAACAAATCTTTAAAATGCCTCGCGTCTGGAGTCACTCTGGCAAAAGCCCGTCCCTCCCTCTCATTGCATGGTTGGATGTGGTTTTAAAGATGGATTATGCAACATTCAGTCACTCTAGCAATAGAAAACAGTGATACATGACTCGCAAACAGGTTGTTTGTTACAAACAAAACTTTAAACTACTCGGGAGTCAAGAGCAGTGTTTCTCAAATGGGGTTACTCGTACCCCTAGGGGTACTTTTACTGCAGGGGGTACTCTGAGATAATAAAAATAAAAAAATGTAATTGTAAAAATAAAAACAATAAAAACTCACATACACTACATCATATATGTTAATTTAAAAAAAACAAAGAAAACAGTAAAAAAAACCTGACAAAGTGTCCCTGTTACACACAGTGTTTTCTTTGGTTTCGTTAAATTACAGTAAAAACATCTACGATGAAAACCCACTATTATAAGTGTTTTTATTTTAATTAACAGAGAGCGGGGACGCACAGGGGATCATGGAGGTGGGTGGTACCACCAACCTTTTTTTCAGAAAGGCTAAAAACACAGGATATTTACGGGAAAATGAACAACTGGGAGGACAGCAGGGAAGACGGGTAAAATACAGGAAATCCCGGGAAAAAAAGGAGGGTTGACAGCTATGGTCTGGCATCATCCTGGCAAAAGGCCGTCTTGTCCTAATAATGTGCAATGTTTACATTTAACCATATGTTGGACATCAAACTGTATGCTAGTATGCCATTTCAAATTAAAAATCACTAAAATCAGTTTAAAAAGGGCAAACATCACCGAAAGGAGAACAGTAACTTCAAGTTCCTTCCCATAACTTATTGCTATTTTACACCAATTTAAGTGAATTCAGCTTTAGATATTTCAATTCAATATTGTTGTGCTTCTTTTGCAGCGCTGCCTCCCTCTGGATAAAAATAGATCAGTTTGTCCAGCAGTTGTTAAGCAAACTGTTAGTGATCATTATTTTGTCATTATTACGGCACACTAAAGGGACTGGGAGCCACCATCAGCAGCTCAGTTGGGCGTTGCTCTGTGGAAACTGTTCCGCTTCCCTAATGTGGGAATCTGTAAGGTCGTCTGCGTTGGGTGGATCTACACTATTCTCAGCGGGAAAGACGGACCACGCTACTAACAAAAGAAAAACAGTATTTAGAGGAGCAACATGATGGAAATAGATTGAATGTTTATTGTGTTCATTGGATAGATATTTTATTCATCCCCACAGGAAAATTGCAATGACCCAGTAGCTACATCAAAAACACTAGGCAGTAATAATAACAAACCACAGAATACAAATATGAAAATGAAAGGTGGCAATATTTGGGGGGAAAAGTGTACAGACTGTACACAGTATTGTGTACAGCCTGTACACAATAAAATATGGCAGAATAATGGAACATAAACCTGGAAAATGTAAGCAGTAAAGAGAATAATGAAATAAACTTAAACAGAAAACATAAAACTCTGTAAAGACATTGATATATTATGAAGTGCCAGATAAGTAAAGTATCAAATGTGTTATAAATTTGAAGTTTATTTGAGAATAATTAACACCTTGTTCATAAAGCAGCATTGTATGGCAGTTGTTGTCTTTAAGTATTGTTTCCTGTGATCCCCAATTTTTATACCACATGAAATATACAGCAAACATAATTTATTAATTTAATTTGTAGCTTACATGCAATATATGTTTTGCACACCTCCACACCCTGCAATTTTTTTTTTGCACATTTAGCACTGGGGTTTCCGGGGTGGCAGGGTGGGTGTTGTTTGCCAGGGGGTGACCGGGTTGTCTCCGGGCAGGCGGTTCGGCGGGGTGTCGGTCTGTCGCCGCAGGACCTGGCTCCGGGCCTGTGGTCCGTGCCTGGCGCCTGTGGCCCGCTTGCGGCTGCGTCTTGTGCATGGGTTGTAAGTGTGCATCTGGGGTGCAGGGTCTCCTCGCGCTCCCTCGGGCTTTCCTGCGGTTGCGGAGTGTCAATATGGTCCTGCGGGGCTTTTCCGCTGTTTGGAGGCACTATGATATAATACCGATCTCATACACCAGAACCAATTGGAACAAGTCCGGTACACTCACTGGTGGACACATCACACACACACACACACACACACACACACACACACACACACACACACACACACACACACACACACACACACACACACACACACACACACACACACACACACACACACACAGATAAGAGTGGATTCATCCCAACAACACACACACACCACCAGCACCTGCTTTGAACACTCCCCAAACACCCTCCTGATAACACCCTTCTCCTTTCCTCCCTCATTTACTGCCATATGACAGGAAGAGGCCATATGCCCAGTTGCTGTTCCAGTTTTCCTGGACTTAATCAACTCTGTTTAGTCAATACATGTTTCTGATGTAGCTGTCGTCTGATGTTTCTATGATTGTTTCTACATGTACATGTTGTTGCTTGTTTCTATGTTAATGTTTTTCCATGTACGTGTTGTTGTTTGTTACTATGTTTATGTTTTTCCATGTACATGTTGCTGTTTGTTTCTATGTTTATTTGTCTCACCCGTGATGATTCTCCCTCTTGGAGTACTAATGAAGATTAGTTGTTTAAAGACCAAAACATGGTAAGATGGTTCTCCAGAGAGGGGGATTGGTGGTGGTTCTGTGTAACAAAAAGCTGTGCTCTTGTCATCCCATAGGTCGTCCACAGGACAGAGTTATTGCAGCAGTTGTTGATGATTAAAGAATGAATAAAGAGTTGCATTGCAGGTTGAGAAGTTGAACTCCACTTGCAGACTAACTCTGTCCTAGATGCAATGGAACAAATACTGTGTGTTGTATACCCAGCATGCTGACAGTACAGGTTAAAAAAAATAAAAAAAAAGGGTTTTTTTGAGGCTTATTGCCCCACACACTCTCCAAAAGGCGATTTGTACCACTCGCAGAGAAAGTGGATCAATACGGAATAAAGCTCGCGAGGACGAAAACTGAGCTTTTCGATTCCAAAATTAGATTCCCGGACTGCTGTGAAATCGATGAAATTGAAGTTATTTCTTTGCTCTTGTTCCGGAGTGAAACGGGGGGAATCTGGAAAAAGAATTCAAAGTCAAAAATCAACATCTGTATTAAACGAAAAAAATAAATGATTCATTTTGTTAAATGGGGGGTTCTCCACCCGGGGTGTGCAGCCCCCACGGGAGGTCGCCAGAGAGGCGGTCAAGAGGCTCTGATCGACCCCTATGGAGAAACTAAAAGAGTATGTCTGAAGCCATTTTGGTGGTATTCTGTTGAACCTTTAAACAAATGAAATGCGTTGCTTGATGGAAAAACAAATAAATAATATGATACATGCAGGTAAAATTTGTGACTTATTTTTTACATAAATGTATTCATTTTTTATTTAAACATAATCAAAAAGGATATATTTTTTAATTGTATTGTTTCTTTTATTATTTATTTTATTTTCTATTTAAATATTTGCCCTGAAATAAAAAAAAGTGGATTAAAAGGCTCACAAAGTTGATTAAAACTATTCAAGAAAAAGAAAAATTGTAATTAAATACATTACTTGAGTAAATCTACTCGATTACTTTGCGTCCCTGCTTAAACAACTAGTCCAGGTTACGTTCCAGAAGATCATTATATGGACAAGGTCCCAGATGGTACCAGATCAACGTGTAGAAGGGAAACAAATCCATTATGTCAGCAAAAAAGAGGCTTTTCAACTGTAAACAATGTAAACACATTCCCTCATTAAGTTCTAACTTAATGATGGAAGTAAGCACTGAGAGAGATAAATAAATAAATAAATAAATAAATAAATAAATAAATAGATAAAATCTATAATGACCCACGGTTCCAGTCGAATATCTGCAATGACATAACAAAAAATAAATATTATATAATGTGAATTATTACAATATTATGCAAATGAGGGAATTATGCCAACTTGATGATCACCCAACATCCTGTCATGCCTTCCTGTCTTTATTTACTGTTAACTTATTAATTGTTTATTCACTTAAAACCAGATGCTGCGCAGGAAGCCTTCTCATTGGCCGGTTCTTTGACATTGATGCAGTGCCTCACCATCCATTACTAATTACCATCAGCCAGATTTATGCTCATTGCCTAATTAAATATTGATGAAGATTCTGTGTTTTTTTTTTGTTGATGTTGTTGTTGTTGTTTTTGCCTCCGAATCGCTATAATGAACATTAATTCATAATTAATAGCTTGGCGGCTGCAGCGCACAGCAGAGACAACTTGACTGATCAGAGATTTGTTTGTTTTTGCAATTACGACGCACTGTATAGTCAAACATAATGAGCATGGGAGAAGGAAGGAGCCTCGACGGGATCTCGCCTCCCTCAGCCACATCGTTATGTTGGACGACAACCCGTCCGCCATGTTTCTGCTCGTGTTTCTGCGAGACTCGTCACTCATTTGATTCGGTTGTTTCGGCTCTGTGTTGTGAATGGAACTCTCAACAAAATTTATGAAATCAATTATTCATTTTTGAAGAATGCAAAGTGTAAATCAGTGTGAATCTGTGCGTCCCATTGCAGTTACCGTCGCCAACAAACGGCTCTTTAGCTGGAGTGACCCTGAGTCATTTAAACGCTTTCTACGCTCAGTCTTGTGTCACTACTTTCTAGCATCTGAAATATCGAAATATCACAAGATATTCAAGTCTTTACGAGTAGCTCGTAAAAAAAGATTTGTTCACGAGTCAGAAGAATTGGTTCAGCTCTGAGTTGTGAATCAAAGTCTCACCATAATCATTGAATTCTGTCCAAATGAAGTAAAGTGTAAATAAAGTGTAAATCTGCGTCTGAATGCAGTTATTGAGTCACAAGCAAATGAGTCTTTGGTCAAGTGACTCAAGTTGTTCGCTACGAACCAATCGTTTCTGAGTCGTGCATCACTACTTTCTATCCTCCGAACGAGGGGGGCGGAAACCATCCAACTGAGATTCCCCGAGATTTGTCCCCCTAAATATATCAGTGTAAAAATAACTAAATCATTTTTAATAATATAATAAGATGCATCGAAAGCACTTGTGCAAATAATAGATGCAAAACGTGTTGTTTTTAAGTTTCGAAAGATTGCGTCGACGACTCATATTCCTCACAGTGCTTTCATCCCATGCCTCCCAAGAACCTCACATACACCCTTGGTAGTCTGGACGAGATGTTGCGTATCTGTGGAGCGGTCTCTGCACAAGGCGGCTGACCTACAGTAAATAGCTAAAAGGTTAACTCAAAACAAAGGACGTGTCAGACACGTTTGTTTACGACTCTATGACTTCTACGACGAGAATAAAACACATTTACAGCTGTAACCAGAATGCGTTTTGTTTGCTCCCTTACCTCGTGGTTGAGTCTTGTGCTTCAACACGGCTGCCATATTGGTACAGTACGGGGCAGCCGCGTCTCCCAATGCATGTATGAAATGCAGGAAATGGGATTCAAATCCCACATTCCTTTTTCCTGGGGGAGGACATCTAGACCCCAACCAAAGTTATGCCCTTGCCTCCGAAATCATTACATTTGGTTTACCCCGTACATTGATTCTAGTTTAGTGTCCGAAGTGGGGGAGGGAGCGGATTTTGTTAATCTTATTGAAAAGAAAGAAGGACGGCAGGCCCTTTGCTGAATAAATAATACAATATAGATCATAACAAAGGCTTTTCATACAAACCAATCTGCATTTCTATTGAGGAGGGAAGGGACCAGATACCCAGCGGAAACTGGCAACCCGGGAGAGTTGGAGAAGAGGTTCACGGTGCATTTAAAGTGGTGGGGACACTCAGAGAGCAAACACGACTTGTTTTTAATGAAGGTAGAGGTTAAATGTAATATAACTTAAGAAGTCCCCGTCCGGGCTTCACCGGCGGATCTCTCATATCCTGTGTGTGTGTATGTGTCATGACGCATTATGAATTGATAACCACATTTTAGAACTAACACGTTGAACTCAATATGTAACAAGTTTTGATGCATTTGGTAAAAAGGCATTATTAATGGTTGGAAAGTGTACGTGTGTATTCACATCTGTGTCAGCGTTGCTTCCGTGAAAAATTTAGAATATTTTGGTGGGTTATTACATAATGCATTGATTTAATACATATTCATCGTTAAAAGCTGTAACTCCGGCAATACTTAATGAGCATCGCATAAAGTAATAGATTGTTAGAAAATGTCTTAAACCTCGACTCGAAGGCGGGAATCCACAATTGTTGTTATTGTGATGAAAACAGAAAGACATAACGAGAAATGGAAATTAAATGTTGTCTCGGTTATTTGACATGTGTCTGCTTGTCTCATTATGTGACGTCCATCACGGAACTGCGCGGCGTTTTAACCACAAAACACACACACACACACGCACGCACACACACGCACGCACCCGCACGCACCTGCACACACACAACTGCAAGAACTGTGAGGGAAATGGAAACAGGGTTGCCGTCGCTGCAGGGTGACGGAAGCTGCTCCCCGCTGCTCCACTGGCAACCCCACCTCCACCCCCCACCACGCCCCAATTCCAACAGATTGATCAACGGATGATCAATTATTATATTCTACACACGCACACACTCCCGTGCACTGTAATTATTTACAATACGCCCCCACTAGGCAAACAAACACACCGCACTGACGAATGGATCATCAATAATCTGACTTTGCATTCTTTCTGGGTGCGGCCATTACTCAAGGCCAGCTCCATGTTCCGGCACCTGCGATCGCTTTAGCGACGACACGGAGGAGAAAACAAAAGGTGTTTCTTTTTTTTTGTTTGTTTCTTTTTTTTCCCCTGGCACGTGTAAAGGCAATAAGATCTGAATCAACACAAGCGCGCATTCGTCGATACCCAGGTAGTCCCCGTCCAAAAGCGCTGCCTCTCTAAATCACCCGGGTCCTTTGCCACGTTAATGAGTGTTCCTGATGGAGCCTGGAGCCAAAACAAACTGCTCGCTGCAATGTGTTTAGCACCCCCGTGCTAAAGAGGCATTAAAGTAGAGGCACCGGCCGTGGGTTATTTTGTCAAGCCGTGCTGTGCAATACGTTTTATTTATTATAAGGAGTCGTTATTGTCACCCCTGAAGTAGGTGGCATGAGAAGAAAAGAGACGGAAAGGGAAGAACTTTCCTTCAGACTAACCTTTTGGAGGAGAACTTTTGTCTTTATAGTCTGAGCAAAGAGTCAGAAAAGAAAGTTGAATTACGTCCCCAGCTGATGAGCTGTAATCCACAATATGTTTTATTTATTAGGAGTCGTTACTCTTACCCATGAAGTAGGCGGCAAATTATAAGTTATTTTTGGAAAAGGACCTTTTGAAGGACAACTTTTGTCAATACAGTACATGGAAATATTCGGGAAGCTGATGAACTAATCTCCAATATGTTTTTCTGTTATTAGAATTCATTATTCTCACACTAAAGTAAGCAGAATATCGGGCGGCAGGCCTGATAACCTTTCGGAAAATAACCTTTCTGAAGAACTTTTGTCCCTATACTAGGGGTGCATTGGCAAAGATGCAGAGAGCACATTTCTGAAAACAAGGTTCAAGTCCAAGCCTCTGAGTGGAGGTGTGTCTGTTTCATCATAACAAGTCATTATCGCATCGGCAGTAAATCAGGCGGTAGGCAGCGCAACGTCGAGCTAAGGAACCTCTGGGAGAAGAACTTTTGTCAGTGTAATCAATATGATGCAGTGACCACATGGTGGAGATGAAATACATTTGAGCTCTGTGCCCGGCTGATAAAGTATAATCTGGAATACGTTTTTTATTATTATTAGAAGTCGTTATTCTCGCCTGTAAAGTGGGTGAGGAGAGGAAGAGGATCTTTTTTGGAAAAATAACCTTTTGAAGAACCTTTGCCAGTATGCTCAATACGAGGTGTATTGATATATAAGCAGTGAGAAAATGCTGGAGAAGGAGGTAGCACTCTGTCCATGGCTGATAAACTACAATCTGGAATATGTTTTATTTCTATTTTTTATCGGAAGTCGTTGTTCTTGCCCTTAAAGTGGAGAAGGAAAGAAATAAGAACTTTGCGGAAAATAACCTTTTGCATAACTTTTTATCATTATTCTCCATATGAGGTGTTCTTAGGAAGACGCATGAGCACGTGCCGGCAAAATATTATTTCCTCCATTATTGTTGCCCTAAAAGGAGGTGTGTGTCACAAAGAAAAGAAAGAAAAGAAACTTTTCAGAAAATAACTTTTTGAAGAAGAACTTTAGTTATATTTATACTCAATACGAGGTGTATTCACAAAGATTCAGTGATCGAACGGTGGAAAAGCAAGTCGAACTGTCCCCGGCTGATGAACTGTAATCAGCAATACATTTTAGTTACGATGAGAACTCATTATTCTTGCCTTTAAAGTAGACAGCATTTGAGGAAAGAAAGAAGAACTTTTCAGAAAAGAACCTTTAGCAAGAAAAACTTTTGTCAGCACAGTGTGAGCAAATAGCCAAAAAGTAATGGTCCCCGGCTGACAAACTGTTATCTGCAATGCGTTTCAGTATTATTAGAAGTCATTATACTTGTAGTAGACGGTATATTACAAGGGAAGATATTTTCCCAAAAAACCCTTTTGAAGAACTTTTGTCAGTCGATGCCCCTCACACTCGATG
Source organism: Zeus faber (assembly GCF_960531495.2). Taxonomy (NCBI): domain Eukaryota; kingdom Metazoa; phylum Chordata; class Actinopteri; order Zeiformes; family Zeidae; genus Zeus; species Zeus faber. The sequence goes on along the minus strand of NC_137206.1, from coordinate 24,494,433 downwards.
TGAGGGGCATTCACAACGACGCAGTGAGTAAATGACGGAAACACATTTTAACGGCTGTTAAAATGTGATCCGTTTTGTTTTATTATTTTGAGAAGTCGTCGTTCTCGCCCTGAGGTGGGCAAGGAGAGAAAGAAAAGAACCTTTTGTCGGTAAAATCAATACGATGCGTATTCACGGACATGACGCAGATCTGAAAGCAAGGTTGTGGAAGAAAAAAAAACAACAAAAATAAACCGCAGTGCCACCAATTTCGTGCTATTTGGAGCAATTTCCGAAGGCGGGGCTTCTCCGGTGTGTTCTTTGTGAGCCGCTCAATAGGTTGCTCTGGGGGGCTTAGAGCTCAAGCCTCTGTCTGTTTTTTTTTTCATTTATATATATTTTTGACTTAATTTCTCTTCCTGTTCCCGAAAGTGTCTTCCTCTGGGAAAGTTCAATAACTATAGTGGTGTCTTAATTGGCCCCATTTTGCTCGGGGCATACATCCACTTATGCTTTTAAACAAATCAGGAAACCGCGGTGCGCTCCCAAAGACCACGCACACATTTCAATATCCAGAGCTTGATGGTGAAGACGTTGGATTTCGTTGCCTGGAGACGCCCACCGGCCCGGCAGGGGGTCCACGACCTGCGGTAGGCAGGTGTCAGTGAGGACTAGTGCTCCCCTGCATCGATAATACAGTTCCCAGAGAATCAGAACCAAAACCCCTGTGCTTCACGCCCACGCCCGGGGGGGGGGGGGTTCCTCAAACGGTGAGTCCTAGTCCAAAGCAGAGTTGTGGGGACTATATTGAGTGGACCGCTGGGCGTATACTGTATGTCCACTTCTACAAACGTCTTATTTTTGATACATTGATGATATAGTTACCTGAGAATCCACACCAACTACTACACAACATTTTACTGTAGAACAGGGGGGTCTCAACCGGTGGGTCCTGGACCAAAGCAGGGTTGTGGGGACCATTTTGACAGGACCGTGAGGTGTATATGTCCACTTCCTTAAAAAAGGTCATATATACTGTATATTTTGAACTGTGCAGAATTTCTGATGACCTCATATCATGAACGCCTCCCAGGTCATACAATCATTAAGTTGTTGTGCGCAAATTATTCAAATTAAATTAAAGCTAATCCCATCAGATAACCAATTGTTGCATGAAAGCATTGTGCATTATTGCTCTGTTATTGTTGTAAAATAAATTGTGATAATTCAAACCTTAAAATGTAAATCTCATGTTTGAGTTAAAACTTAACGGGATAGTCCAGTTTGGCATGCTAACTGTGTTAGCGCAGTGCATGGCTGCAGATGGGATTACTAGCCTGGCTCCTGTGAGATTATACCTTCCACCCACATCAGGCGTGAACCTGTTTTAAATTACACTTCAACCTGTAAGCTCAGAATTTATTTTATTTTTTATCATTATTTAAGTTTTAATTTCCATGCACTTCTTTGCTTTCATTTAATGTATTTGATGTTCTGTGCAATGCACTTTTAATTGCACTTGTGGTATGAAATTTGCTGTACAAATAAACAAATTTGCCCTGTCTCACCTTCCAGCATCTCATAATGTGAGTGAAAGCAACTCATCTTTAAGTGATACATCTGTGTCTTTATGACAAGTTAAAATAAAACAAACTGATCTGAAAATGATCTAATAAACACACTTTAAATGCCGCTACCTTCAGAACTACGATAAAGTATCCCTACTATAAAAAGTGGATTTCCCCCCTGAATAAAATATAGTATACAGAGCATGCCTTTAATGACGACGGACAAAAGTGGATCCCGAGGCTAGCTGTTCAGAAGCGCTGCTGCAGAACCACGTCACACCCGTCACCTTCCACCTGTCGCTGCAAACTAGACCCCTCCCACCTGCGGATCCCCAGCCAAACTCTCACCCCGACGCAAAAAAAAACACCCTCGTCCCCAAAATCAGCGCATTTGCCGCCGCACGTCAAATCCTGCAGCGACATAACAAGGTGTCATGACAGCTGTTTCTTTCTTTCTTCTTTCCTTCTTGCCGTTTAACCAGACGCTCCTCCATTAGCCGCTTTGGGGTGTGCACTCGCTGTTTGTCGGTATGGCAGCGGACCACCGGCTGCGTATGAAATATATCGTCAGTGTCCTGAGCCAGTGAGCCGCTTGTTCTGATTACTAAGATTATGACTTCCCTGCCTCTGCTGAAATGCAATTTGTTTTCTGTCTAAAACAAAAAAATGATATATATATATATATCTTTATATTGCACAAAACAACACAAACCCAAGGGTGTACAGGAACTCGGAGACTATTAGAATTCAAATGTGCATCGGAGCTGAAATCCAGCATGCTGTTATCAGTAGCCATCAGAGAGAGAGGGAGGGATAGAGGGAGCAAGGGAGAGAGAGAGAGAGAGAGAGACTGCTTTGAGTCATTCAGGGAAACATGACATTTAGGAGATAATCGGCCTGTCTGTTTGCAATTGTTCTTCAGCTTCTCAGCGGTGCAGAACCCTCTCATAGTTATTCAAAGGCTATCTGGGCTGCACAGTGCACACCCCCCCCCCCTGCCCCGCCTAAAGCATCCGCTGATAACACCCGAAAATTCACGCGACAGTGGGTCGCGTTTCGGATGCACGTTCTGCTCCCAGATATGTTTGGAATTAGGAGGAGTATCGCATTGCCAGTCGCCCATGATAACGAGGAAACCAGACACAGGAGGAACCTTCTGCTGCCAACATGGAGCCAGCTGGTAGTGAGAAGTTCCACTCTCCTTTTCAGATTTGGTTCTCGATGAGTCACTCAGTATAAAAAGAGTTGTTCGATTTTCAGACCTTTTGTTGGGTTCAGTCGGTGTTTTGCTTTTGTGTTGCAAGATCAAAATGGCAAGGCTGCATCTTATTCATTGAATTCATCAGATACGTTCATCAGAACAAATTTCACACCGAAAGTGACAAATATATACGTAATGATGAAAGATTCAACCCTTCCTTTGAGATTCAGTTCTCTTCTCAGTTAAAGAGATTTTCCTACTCTTGTTTTGTTTGGTTCAGTCAGTGTAATGCACAGTGATTGAGGGAGGACTCGTTGAACCATGAACGAGACTCAGAAGTAATGCAAGTGGGAATCAATCATATTCTATATGAGTTAGGCCAAACGCCATTTTTGCCTTTTTGAAGCGGTTTCATCTTCAGTAACTATTTTCAGCTCGTGACTCACAGGTTTAAGATTCACAGACTCGCTCTCTCACTCGCCCACTCACTGAATCTGAACATAAGGAGTTTGTTGCGTTGCTGGGATGACTCATTCAGACTTGAGATTCAGACTTAATGAATCAAGATTCAATGAGCATTGAGACTCAATCTATCAAGATTCCGACGCAGTGAATCCATATTCAGACTCAGGGATCGAGATTCAGACTCAGTGAATCAACAGACTCAATTAATTGAGATTATGACCAATTCATCAATTTTGACTTAATTCATTGAGAATCCAAATCGGTGAATCCAGATTCCAACTCAATTCATTTAGATTCCAAATGGTGAATCGAGATTCCAACTCAGAGAAAAGAGATTCTGACTCAATGAATCAAGATTCCAACTCAGTGAATAGAGACTCATACTCAATTCATAGATTCCAAATCTGTGAATCGAGGTTCCAAATCGCTGAATCAAGATTCCATCTCAGTGAATCGAGATTCTGACTCAGTAAATAGACATTCTGACTCAGTGAATTGACATTCTGACTGAGCGAATCGAGACTCTGACTCAATTAATCAAGATCCCAAATCAGTGAATCATAATTCCAACTCAATTAATCGAGATTCTAAATCTGTGAATCAAGATTCCAACTCAATTAATCGAGACTCTGACCCAAATCACTGAGATTCTGACTCAGTGAATCAAGTTTCCAAATCGGTGAATCAAGATTCCAACTCAGTGAATCGAGATTCTGACTCTGTGAATCGAGATTCCAAATCGGTGAAACGAGATTCCGACTCAATTCATCGAGACTCTGACTCAATTCATCGAGATTCCGACTCAGTGAATCAAGACTCTGACTCAATTAACCAGGATTCCAACTCTGTGAATCGAGATTCCAACTCAATTCATATAGATTCCAAATGGTGAATCGAGATCCCAAATCGGTGAATCAAGATTCCAACTCAGAGAATAGAGATTCTGACTCAATGAATCAAGATTCCGACTTAGTGAATCGAGATTCTGACTGAGCGAATCGAGACTCTGACTCAATTAATCAAGATCCCAAATCAGTGAATCATAATTCCAACTCAATTAATCGATATTCTAAATCGGTGAATCAAGATTCCGACTCAATTAATCGAGACTCTGACCCAATTCATTGAGATTCTGACTCAGTGAATCAAGATTCCGACTCTATTCATCAAGATTCCAAATCGGTGAATCAAGATTCCGACTCAGTGAACCGAGATTTCGACTGAATTCATCGAGACTCTGACTCAATTCATCGAGATTCCGACTCAGTGAATCAAGACTCTGACTCAATTAACCAAGATTCAAAATCAGTGAATCGACATTGACTCAATTCATCGGCATTCCAAATCGGTGAATGGAGATTGTGACTCAGTAAATCATGGCATAACTGGTATCAAGGGGACGGCTGCAACAATGTGGAGATGAAGCACCAGGACACCTTGTTTTTTTGCCCCCAATCTACGCTGTGGTAAATTCATTTGCAGAATAATTTTCAGCCTCGCTGCAAAGTGTAACACAGACTTATTTTCAAGAGAGCGATAGAGAGGGAGTGCAGGAGAGAGTGACATAAATAGGAATGGTGTGAGAGAGGTGGAGATTGGAGGACAAAGAGAAAGAGAGAGAGAGATGGAGGGATACAGGAAAAGAGAGAGGGGTGGGGCGAGCGAGAAACGGTGCAAGAGAGATAGAGCGAGAGAGAATAATGAACGAGAAGGAGAAACTGATATGAGAGCAAATTAATTTGTGGAAAGACAGGAGGATGAGAGAGAGAGAGAGAGAGAGAGCGAGCGAGGGAGGGAGGGGCGGACGGACAGAGGAAGGGAGAGGAGTGGTTCCATCTCAGACACTTTGTTCTGCATAATTGAACGCCATCTGGTTGAACCAGGGATCTGACGGATCCTCCAGCATCCCAAAACAAAGCAGTGCTTGCCGTGGACAACTTAGTGACTTCTGACGCGGTCCAGAGATGAAAAGTACAATGAAATTGAATATGTGTACTAATCCAAAAAATGCAATATGGGCCGGGTTCCATACGCCATAGGAAGTGTCTTTCTGCTCAAGGTGGTGAATACAGAATCCATTGAGTTTGAAGTGGGAATTACTTTTCCAACATTGGTCCTCTGGGTCTTCACTCACTTTATTTTTTATTCAATAAATCAAATACTAATTTCAAATAACGCATTGTAAATCTGTTACCTATCAAAGCTCCCTTCGATATCAAAGATCTGGAACTATTCAGTGTGATAAGTGTGTGGCGATAGAAGTTCTGACAGAGAACTCTTCGACTTAACTTAAAATGATCTGTATTTAGCATTGTTTGAATTTGGGCGTCTGGGCTCTACTGCTCATTGCTCCCGGCAAGGTGTACACAAAACATAGGCACGCCAAATGCCCCCATTGGGAGGTGAAGGGAGTGCAGCAACACAGCCGGGAAAGCAGGTAGGGTAAAGAGGGATTGGCTGCTTAAATAGGCCGGCCCATATAAGGGTGTGGATGCGCGTGGCGCCATCGAGTTGTCTGACAGAACTAGCTCCGCAAGCTACGACTGATTATTCAGTGAAGGAGGCAAATCGTTTTTCATGCCGCAGTACACTGAAGGAAAGTACACACAGTATGCAGCAACAGTGCAGTAGAAGTATTGGCTTTATTACTATATATTACCAACAGCTATATGAATAATAATAATAATAATAATAATAATAATAATAAATTATTCAATTCATTTGTCCTTTGAAGGGGAACATCTTTAAATTTTTATAAACATAATATTTGTTTAGGCCTGTCACTATACTTGGGTAAATTTCACTTGATTTGTGTTTGATATATTGTGTAGCTATGACGCCACTTGTTACTTAAATTGGCATGAATTTAATGCATTGTTTTTAAATTTTGAAATGGTGCAATACAAATACTTCTCCTACATTTCCATGGATTTGAGTTTGTTTCTCCACCTAACCAATGTGGAATCCGAGGAACAGGCCTGCTCTCACATCACGCATGTGAGGGGGTCCTCGGTTTATTTTCTCTCATCTTGGTTGAAAGAAATGTTCAGGGACGTTCTGTGGGGGAGAGGAGGAACGGAGGGAATTATTTCTCTAAACTGGGCAATGGATTGCCAGACATGGACTGGCAACCACTGATACTCCCACTGACACCGAGGTGATGCCATGAAGTCACAAGGAAAAAAAAACATTGGAATTATTAAAAATAATGTCCTTCCATTTATCAAAATAGTAATTTCGAAAAGCTTCGAGCAGCATAAAGCAGCAGAAATATGTCAATGTCAAAAAAAAAGTTCTGAAAAATATAACAGTTAAAATTAAGAGGTTTGTAAGCGGCACCTGGTATAGAATAATTGGCGAGGCTGTAGCCCCCTCAACACGAGCGGAAGAGTCAGTTACGCCTCCGTCACTTCCAGGCTTCAATTTAACGTCTGGCCAGTTCATCCTTGGCCTGCGCGGCGCTCCGCCCCCCCCGACAGTATTGAGCCACCGCGCCGAGGACGTCTGCATTTTAATGGCCGTCAGAAACACTGTCAGGGACGCCAAGCAATTTGGCTCATCTGCAAAAGAAAACAACAAAAAGAAAGTGGGAGAAAGTGGGAGGCGGCGGTGGCAAGACGGCACCGGGCAATTATAAGGGTTGGGTACCGAACGCCGAACCGTCGCGTTAAGGGGTCCGTCATCCCTCCACACCCACAGCGGTGTGGTCAGAGCACTAAACGTTTCCGAATTCGGCTTGTACACGTAAAGAATGGAAATAGCTTGTGTTGCAAGATCCAAATTGCAAGGCTGCTCTCGCCCATCGAATACACAGCTTCCCGCAAACAGCAGCTCTGTGCGCGTCGGAACAAGTTTCACACCGAAAATCACGTCTATGCGTAGTGATGGAAAGTTAAGCTCTTTTTTGAGATTCGCTTTTCGACGAGTTTGTTTCCGACGCCTTTGTTGGTTTGGTTCGGTTAGTGTTACACACGGTGAGCGAGGCAGGACTTCCTGGACCATGGACGAGAGTCAGTTCGGCTCTGAGTTTCGAACGGAATTCTCTAAAATCCTTTAGTTCTGCCAAAATCATTTATTTTGGTGGAGTGCAAAGTGTAAAACGATCACATTCAATAGGAATAGTACCAAATGTGCTGGCTTTTTTTTTTTTTTTTACCTTGGACTTTAATCTCATCCTCAGTGATTATTCTAAATTAAAGTCTTTAAATTTTCTTTAAATTTTTTAAAGTCTTAAAATTTTTCTAAATTTAATTTAAGACATTTCACTGCATATATGTATGGAAGTATGTATATGTATGTGACAAATAAAAATCTTGAATCTTGAATCTTGAAGTCGAAGAGTTACTCTTTTACCGGATTGACTCCCGACGTTTCGTTTCGTTACGAACGAATCGTTTGTGAGTTTTGCAACACTAACTATTACCACCATCACGAGCACCATTCTACAGGTTTCTGGTTTTGCAGTCCACAGGGTAGTGGTATAGTGCCGTGGGATTCTTTCATTGTAAAACGTGTTTTTGTGGCAGAATAGAAGTTGGAAACACTGTTCTAAATGGGGAAAACTGGGAGTAAGGCTATAAGTCATTTACGGGTATGGACGCAGGTAATTCCTTTGGCACGCTTCGCCATCGACTTTCTTCGCCATTCTTTGTCTCCGTTCTAATGAACGAAGAAACACGGAGGCTTGGTTGAATAATTTAATTACGCTTAAATTAATCCCCTCGGTTGGTCATTATATCCCATCCCTTCTCCCCTCATTTTACCTCTCAAAGCCGAGGCGGAGGCAGAGGCGAAACAGAACGAAACAAAACACAAACGTCTGAAGCCTCCACCCCCACCCCACCCTCCTGGGTGTATGGGCGGCTTAGGGTTTGAGTCCGGGGGCTGCAGCCCCGATAATGAGGTGTCGATTGTCGCAGCAAAAAAAAAACAAAAGGAGCGGGTGTGCGGAGCGGCGCTACACCACCTCATTACCACATGTTGTGGAGGTGACGATGTCACCGTCACCCCACCAGACCTGGTCTCTGTCCTCGCCAGACCTCTGCCCCGCAGCACCCGCCGCTGACTTCCATCACCCTGCCCCCTTGTACCCTCCCCCTCCCTCCTTCCCTCCCACTGGGGTGAGGATCATGACCACACATTCGAGGTGAGACGCCCAGAAAATGAGGGAAGGAGAAGAACATCATATTATATTATATTGTGTGTATATAAACACATCTCATATTTACAGTGACGTGCAAAAGTCTTAGGTCATCCGAGGAAAATATTTTTTAAGTTATGTATCTGCTCTTTGCTTGGGAAAAACACAAATGTGACCCAACACATCCAAACCCAGCGCATTTCAGGCTCGCCTACTTTTGAATGGATGTGAAAAAAATTGGAAATTCCTTCCTGGGTCGAAAATTTGACTATAATAGATTTATGCTCCTCAGGTTGTTTTCTATCCCCTCAACATATTTTCAAAATGTAGTTTCCTAAATATTCAATGAATATTATTTATTATATTATGCGCTCAACTCATGCTGATGCCGCACGTGGCCTCGACTTTTAGACAATGTGCTCCATCGCCATAAGTTGTGTGAATCGCCAATGAGTCACTGAACGAACGGCGATCCTGCGTTTCCCTTTAATGCAAACGAGATCAACAACACTCTAAAATCATTAATTATTCCCAGTGATGTAAAGCCGGAATGTCAGTCCGTTTTGATGCAGGAAATGGGAACGTTTAGAAGTTACGGAATAAAGGAGGAGTCATGCTACTATAGTGAGCATCAACTAACAATCAGAAATAATTACTGAAAATTAAAGGATTTATTTAAATTATGCGTTCTCCAATATTTTTTTTATAAATTAATGATTCAAATATTATTTCAGATTATTGAACTAATATTATCTAGATGTCACCATTTAAAGCACTGACTGTGTTTCTCAATGTGTATTTTTTGATGCAAAAGTCTATAAAGGCTGATTTCTCAGGAATTCTGTTTGCTAAACCTTCATCTTTGATAAGTCATAGCTTCCAAAATATTCGCCTGGTTCCCAAAAGTGCTCCCTTGTTTTGAAAGGTCTGATTCCACACTTCCATATTAAGTGGAAAAAAAACAAAAAATGTCAAATTTTGAAATGTGACCCTACAGTGGGTGGAGCGGTGGGTCACAAATGAAATCATTAACGGGTTTGTAGGCGAGGTGCCACTTCCCGGGGTGGTAAGGAGGAGGCAGAGAGCGAGGATCGGTTCAGCGCCGTTTGCCGTGTGTTTGTTTAGGAGCATTATAGTCTTTTTGTCCGGGGCTTAGGGGCTCTCGCTGCCAAAAAAGATAAACAGTAGTGTTAAAGATATTACTCAGGCGCAGGAGCAACGTGGCACTCCTGGTGCTGCGGCGGGGCTCCTGGTTGGCTCTCGAGCCCGTACACACATCCCTCACCTCAAAGCAAAAGTAAGAAACCTTCCTGCCCCGAATCGGACCAATCAGGAGCAAATTCTTATACAGTGCCAGCTAGAAAAATAATATCACATATGGCATTTTTTTTTACAAAATAATCTCATGGATTAGTACTTTAAAGCAAGCAATAGGCTTACGTTTTGTCATTTGGTGCTGTAGGTTATTTCATGGAGAATCAATTCTTCTTGATGCCTTCCTCAAAATTCGATTCCTCAGGTTTCAACAGGCCCTACAGGAGCTTTTCTAATGATAATGAGAATAAATCCCTGTGGCTGAAGCCTGTGTACAACGTGGCTCAGCGATGATTCGGCGAAATGCTGAGTCGGCACTTTGCCCAATTTCCTTCTCCCTTAGGGAAGCGACCTTTTCTGTTCTTCTCATCAGATGTAGATGCAGTGTTTTGGGCCCTTTCACAAGCGTCTTTCTCTATCCGTCTGGTCCTGTTGCCTCAAAACAGCTTCTACACTACACCTTGGAAATCTAATGTTTGCCGACTAAAGCTTTGTTGATGCAAAACTGTGGCTTTAATATTTGCCAGCATGCATCTAGCCCGTTCCCAACCTCTCCTTGAGGCGACAGAGTATTTGTAATTTATTATTTATTTCAGCCATGTCTACAAAGCTGAAGCCCCGTCCCAAATGCTGCCTCTGAAGCACATGCCGAGACTCAGAGGTACCTTATGAAGCTGAATTAGGTGAATTTAACAAAATATGAAGTGGGGGAAGGATTTCGTTTCCAAACATGTGTTCTTCTGGACGTGGCGGTGGTGGGGCCTAAAGCATTCCTGCTTTTTGTGCTTTTTATTCTATTAATGCCAGTGATGGAAAGTAGTTCAGAACATGTTTCAAATATTCAGTTTCAAAGACTGGCAACTTCTACTCCACAATGTTTAAAGCAAATTTCTCGACTTTTTACTTGATCACATTTCTAACACAGTCGTTTGGAACCTGGATTTATGTTTATATTTGTCTCGTTTTGAAAATAAGGATTTAAATCCAAGACTCGTCTACAGTCTTACTTTATAAAGTATTATGGACTAAATATGACAAGTGCTGTTACTTTTAATACTGTAACGTTTAAGAGCTAGTACTTGAGCTAGTACTCGATTTATCTATGAGTAGAAACGTTAACATGTTACTTACACTTTTACCAGAGAAATTCTGTATGTATGCGTATTTGTACTTTAAGTCAAATAAAAGCTTCTTCCACTGCTTGTTAATGCTCATATTCTCCGTCTATAGAGTTTTTTTTTTTGTTTTTGTTTTTATGGACAAATACGTACTACCCGAAAAAAAGATGAAAACATGAGATTTTCTCGGGTTGCTGATGACTTTGACACAGTGTTCTATGTGTGTATATTAGGGATGTGCAGAGAGCCCAGTATTTGTATTTGTATTTGTTGAGGCAGAAAAATGATATATTATATATATTTCTATTTATTATTTTTTATTTTTAACCTGTGCTGTCAGCATGCTGGGCATACAACACAGAGTATTTATATGCCATTGCATTCAGGACAGAGTTAGTCTGCAAGTGGAGTTCAAGTTCTCAACCTGCAATGCAACTCTTTATTAATTCTGAAAATCATCAACAACTGCTTTAAAAACTGTGGATGACCTCGAGAATGACCAGAGCACAGTTTTTGGTTCTGGAGAGCCACCACCAACCCCCCTCTTTGGAGAACTATTTATCATGTTTGGGTCTATAAATAACTGATCACTACTCCAAGAGGGGGAGAATCACCACGGTGAGACAAATAAACATAGAAACAAACAACATGAGCACTGGGTGACAACTTGAATTGAAAAACAATGAATTAGGTCCAGGAAAACTGGAACTACAAATGGTCACGTGGCCTCTTCCTGTCATAATTATGGCAGCAAACGAGGGAGGAAATGAGAGGAATGCAACCAGGAGGGTGCTGGGGTGCACTTGAAGCAGGTGTGTGTGTGTGTGTGTGTGTGTGTGTGTGTGTGTGTGTGTGTGTGTGTGTGTGTGTGTGTGTGGCAGATGTCCACGAGTGAGTGTACATGACTTATCCCCATTGGTACTGGTGTAGAAGGTCAGTATCATGTCGTGGCGCCTCCAGCGGAAGGGGCCCTGAAGCCCCCCGAACTCCACAGCCCCGTGGACACCACTCGGCTGCAGGAAATACCCGGGTACCCGACCCTGTGGCCACAGAAGACCCCGGGGCCCCAGAGAAGCCAGAGGTCCAAGGAGCAACCTCTACACCCAGCCCCGAGGAGCATGACCCAGTCCCAGGGAGCACGAGGAAACCCCGCACCCCAGGGGCGCACACATACAACCAACCCCTGGGTGCAGGCACAAGACGCAGCCGCCGGCACAGAACCCAGGTCATGGGCACAAGGCACGGCCCGGATCACGGCCCCACAGACCGACACCCCGCCCGAGCCGCCCCCCCCACTGGTGAGCCAGCAGGACCCCCACGCCCACCCACGGCTTGCGCAAGGGGGAGGCCCGCCCCACCGCAGCTGACCAGACGCCCCGCCGGGCGTGAGTGCCAAGTCCCCATAAACGTAGCAGCGTGTGTCCAGCGCGGTGCACCTCGATGTTACACCCCCCCACCCTCAGGCCGCTAGGTTAACAGGCCCTCCGCCACCCCCAGCACCCAGGGGCGCCCACCGCAGACAAGCCACGCCGCAGAAGCAAAAGGCCAACAGCCGCCCCCCACAACCCCAACCCACACCCACAACCACAAGCAGTCCCCCCAGGAGCCCCGGAAGGCACCCGGCGGCGCTCTCCGCAGCCGGGTGCGAGTCCTCTAGGCAAGTCAAACCCGAATCACTCGCACCCCTCCTGTCCTGCAGACCCTGGTCCAATGGAGTGTTGTTCGGAGTAGGATTGGTGTGCGAGTGTATGTGTTCGAAGCTAATGTGAGTGGGATTAAAATTTTGGGATGGACGAGAAGCACACTTGGGCAGGAGCGTGACAGGCAAGATGGCAGCTGCCTGCCACATCCCCACCCACATGCACCCTGCACCCCGCCCATCCAGCAAAGCCCTCGGCCTATTGTGTGGTGTATGTGCTGAGTATAAGTTTTGGCACTGCGAAAGATAGGCTAATCGCGACCGGATGGATCCAGGGGCGCAGCAGGCTGGGGAGCAACCACGAGGACCCCCTCCCCCCAGACCCAACCGTGCCCCAGTGCGCTTGGTGATCAGCCAAGAGCAGAGAGCGTCCGCCATGCGCCTCCGCCATGTCGGGCAGCTCCGCGCCCCCATCAGGCCCCTGGTCAGTCCCCAGGCGCCAAGCATGTGGACTACAGAACAGAAGGCGGCAGACGGCATCCCCACCCACAGCCCGACCCCCCAGCGATGAGTGCCCCACGCACCGAGAGCGCCAGAGGTACAGGTAACCCCCCCCCCCCCCACGGGACGCAGAAGGACACAGGCCTGTTTTTTATTTTATTTCTATTCAAACAAAAGTGGAAATAGGTTTGACAATCCTGTTTTTCAAGTCCCGATTTTTCGATGGTTCTAAAGATTCAGTTTTTTTTGAGGGATGTTGCGAGTGATTTTTTTCACTTACTGCCTGATCTGCTCGGAAGGGCATCCGGGGCAGCACCGATCGCAAATCGCAAATATTAAACGTATTGAACATTTCGGATGAGATATCCTGTGGCGCGGGGGGAACGCGGCCTGTGGATTCTCACGCGTGCGGGGCCGTCTGGGAGCCGAGCTGACTGAAACGGAGCAAGCGCAAACAAAATGGCAGGCTCGGAACGCTGCAAAGCATCGAGTAACATGCATGGTGTCCATGTCCACGCCCTCTCCATCATGTTGGGTTGCGCGGGATTTCAGAGTTTTGAGAGGTCGGGGACGTGTGGGGTCGCTCACATTGTCAAAATCTGTTAAGATTTGTGAGAAAGGACGGGCTTGCCCCCCATCTCCTCACAGGGAAGAGAATCATGGAGATACAGCAACACCACTGCACTGCGAAAAGCTGAACCGAGGTGGCGGGGATATATATATATATATATATATATATATATATATATATATATATATATATATATATATCCGGTGAGAAAGGAAAATCAAATAAAAAAAACCCAACAATCAGCTGTCAGAGAAGGAGAAAAACAGCGCGGGAGTGTCCCGTGGTCCTGGTGGAAGTGTAATTCCGTCGCCCTCTGCATAGCGAGCACTGCAGGAACGGCTCTGCACATCATCGCTCAGCGGCGCTAAATTAGCTTTTGGAAAGTGTCATGTCGCAGTTGTCAAACTCATCCTCTGCAGGATTCCTCCTACCCTACCCTCCCTCCCTTCTCTCCTCCCTCCTCTCCTCCCTCATCTCCTCGCTCCTCCTCTCCCTCCCTTCCGATTCTCCCTATGTTATTTTTTTTTCTTCCCTGTTTTCGGGCCGTCAGCTCCAATATCCGAGCTGGATGTGTCTGACGGGAGTCCTCTCGTCACCAAGGCGACGGTGATGCTCTCCTAACCTCCTCCTCTCCTGTCACCTGTATACGCCTCCCCCCATCCGTCCATCCCTCCCTGTCTCTGTTTCTGTCTCTCTCTCTCTGCTACCAGTCCTCCCTCGGTCCCTCGTTCACCCATTTCTGGATCCACACCTGGTCTCGTTGGGTCCAGGCCCGTCTCGCTGAATCCACACGTCATCTCACTGTGTGCACACTCGTCTCGCTGCGTCCACACGTCGTCTCGCTGAGTCCACACGTCGTCTCGCTGAGTCCACACCCGTTTCGGTGTGTCCACAACCGTCTCGCTGCGTCCACAACAGTCTCGCTGCGTCCACATCGGTCTCGCTGCGTCCACATGTCATCTTGTTGCGTCCAAACGTCATCTCGTTGAGTTCACACCCGTCTCGCTGGGTCCACATGTCATCTCGTTGCGTCCACACCCGTCTCGCTACGTCCACACCCATTTCGCTGCGTCTACTTGTAGTCTACATGTTGTCTTCACGTCAGCTTGTGTCCACATCCGTCTCGTTTTGTCCACATGTCATCTCGTTGCGTCCACACTCCTCTCACTGCGTCACCACGTCGTCTCACTGCATCAACACCTCGTCTCGCTACGTCCACACCCGTCTCGCTGTGTCCACACACATCTCGCTGCGTCCACACCCATCTCGCTGCGTCCGCACCCGTCTCACTGCATCATCTCGCTGCCTCAACTTCCGTCTCACTGCGTCAACCGAGTCTTGCAGCATTCACACCCATCTCGCTGCGTCCACACCCGTCTCGCTGTGTCCACATTTCGTCTACATGTTGGCTTGCTGTGTCCATGCCGTCTCACTGCATTCACACCCATCTCACTTCATCCACACACATCTCACTGCATCCACACCTGTCCTGTCCTGTCTTGCTGCGTCCACACTTGTCTCACTGCGTCCACACCCATCTCGCTGCATCCATACGTTGTCTTTCTGTGTCCACACCTATCTTGCTGCATCCACACCCATCTCCCTGCATCTACTTGTCATCTACACGTCGTCTTCAGATTGGTTTATTGTGTCTCACTGCACCCCCCCCCCATCTGACTTTGTCTACACGTCATCTTGCATTGTGGCACGGTGGCGCAGTGCAGTGCATTGCACTGCTGCCTCACAGCAAGAAGGTCCTGGGTTCGATTCCCACCTGGGGCGCTGTTGGCACCGTGCTCTGGCGGGTTATCTCCCAAAAAGGAGCCTTTCTGTGTGGAGTTTGCATGTTCTCCCTGTGCTCACATGGGGTTTCCTCCACCTCACGTCAGTAAGGACCCCCCTCAAAAACATGCACCCATCATCGTCTGACCAGCGATGGACACTTATCACCTGGTCCCCGGGCGCGTCCACGACTGCTGCCCACTGCTCCTGGCTGTGGCCCCGGAGGAAGGACAAGCCAGGATGGGTTAAATGCAGAGGAACCATTTCACCGCCCACTATCCAAAGTGTGTGTGTGTGTGTGTGTGTGTGTGTGTGTGTGCAAGCATGTGTTGTGGTGTGTGACAAATAAAGATTGTTCTTCTTCATACCCGTTTCACTGTGTCCACACATGATCTCGCTGGGTCCACACCCGTCTAACTGCATCCACATTTCGTCTTGCTACGTCCACACCCATTTTGCTGCATCCACATCCATCTCATTTGTCCACATGTCATCTCTCTGCGTCCACCCCCTCTTGCTGCATCAACATGTTGTCTCACTGTGTCAACAGGTCATCGCACTATGTCAACACGTCGTCTCGCTGCACCCACACCCGTCTTGCTGCCTCCACATCCGTCGTGCTGCGTCCACACATCATCTCACTGAATCCACGCTCGTCTTGCTGCGTCCACACCCGTCTTGCTGCATCCACACCCGTCTCTCTGCATCCACACACCGTCTCGCTGCGTCCACACGTTGTCTCACTGCGTCAACACCTCGTCTCGCTACGTCAACACCTCATCTGACTGCGTCCACACCCATCTCCCTCCCTCCACATCCATCCCGCTGACTCCACCGTTTCTTGCTGTGTTCAAATCCGTCTCGCTGCGTCCACACATCATCTTGCTGCGTCCACACCCGTCTCGTTACATCCACAACTGGTTGTCTTTCTGTGTCCACACCCATCTCGCTGCGTCTACTTTTCTCTACACGTCGTCTTCACATCGGCTTACTCTGGCCACACCCATCTCACTTCGTCCACACGTCATCTCGTTGCATTCGTACCCATCTCGCTGCGTCCACACCCGTCTTGCTGCGTCCACACCGGTCTTGCTGTGTCCACACCCGTCTCTCTGCATCAACACGTCGTCTCACTGCGTCAACACCTCGTCTCGCTGCCTCCACATCCGTCGCTCTGCGTCCACCCCATCGCGCTGCATCCACACCCCTCTCGCTGGGTCCACACCCGTCTTTCTAAGGAGGACCTGACCTGGATTCTTCAAATGACCACTGCGTTTGGGGCGGCGGGGTGCTTGATGAGAAGGCTTCAAACTGAAAGATAAAAATAAAACCTAAGATGGAGAAACTCCACTCCACTGGATTATCTCAGCAAAAAAGTTTGTTCTTTTTTATTTGCTTTGCCAAAAATGTGGGTGGTTTGGACAAGCATCTTTCTGATTGGAAAATGTTCTGTAGTTCTCATTGTCATAGGCTAGAAGAATATAGGAGAAAAAAAATGAACACAATTATATTATATCCAAGAATTTCCTAATATAAGTATTGTTATAATTATATTGTCTCAACCATACAAAGGCCATGTTGAACTTGATTAAGATAATTGAGTTTCACATCATGTATAATACAGACCCATACACATTCACAGATATGCCCCTTAAATATGTGTGTGTGTGTGTGTGTATGTATGTGTGTGTGTGTGTGTGTGTGTGTGTGTCTGTATGTATGTGTCAGAGTATTCTAACAGATCAGCAGCAATCTTAATTTAGTCTTGAGCAAGGATCGCAATTAAGATTCATCAAATCGCCGTCAGTGAATTGTCACACCTGACAAAGACTTTTGAGAACTTTGTGAAATGCGCTTCCCTTCCCGAGCACATGTATTTATCTCAGTGCAGAGGGAAACAAGAGAAATGCTCATTCTCTGCAGTCTGGCATACCGGCGCCACGGTGTTATGCTCGGCGTGGCTTTCACATTGCCAGCAACAAAGTTGACATTTGAGGAGAGAATTACTTGGAAACCAGATTTGAAAAAATACGACAACTATTCTTTTTTTTGTGTAAAGGTTGTGGGAAATGTCTTCCAGTAATGTGCAGGGAAGCCTTGGTCAAAAGGCTGTCCGTCCGTGCACATGAAGGTACCCTGTATTTCAATGCATGGAGTGATTTTTTTTGTCCCAGTCTATCTTTCAAAAGTGGCCTTGAACGGAGAAATGATGAGGAAATTGAGCACCAGAGTGGAGCTCAGACATTGGGCATTGCTCGCCGTACACCCTGAACCCTCCATAACAGAAAGAGTCTGGTGGAAATGAAACCGTAAACTGTACAAAAAAATTGACACATTAGATGTCTGTGACATCCCCCGCTGAATTCTGAAGAGACTATTTAAAGCCTCAAGTTTGCACTTATGCTCCCCGCCATCTTAGCACGACAGCTATTACAGATTTCGCCAGCGAGCAAGAGACCTATGAATCAAGGCAACCACGCTGCCAGATTTGCATATCTGTAAGCCTCAGTATCTTCTTTATGGAACAATAATTTAGAAAATCACAGCCAAGAGACCCATTACAATCAGTAAACTTGGACATTTGAGACCCATAGCTCTTGTGGAAAAAGAATATTGAATCTCGACTTTCTAGCGAAAAGTGAGAGCTTGTTTTTTCATTGACTTCCATTCAGTCTGAGGCTTTGTGAAGCAGCACCCCGTGGCCGCTAGCTGGATTGCAGTTTAAAAGGGCTTCCATCTTGGCTGCAACCTGCCCATAATGGTCGCCGCTTCGAATCAAAACCACTAATTGTTGGTTGAGGCGGTGGGAATGGCATGTAGAAGAATAGCAAGCGTGCCTGGCAGGATCTTTCCCTGACTGGATGCATGCGTCTCATGTTTCGTCCTGTAACAACAGAAGGTTCACCGCCTTCGGCGTCAAAGTATCAGGATGTTTGTCAAGTTACGTTTGGTGGCTTGTTCCACCGTGATGGATCCGCCATGCCACGGTTGATCCCGGCTATTCCTGGCAGCATGTCCAGGTGTCCTTGAGCAACCCAACTGGTGCAATGAGCCGGTTGGTGCCTCTGCCAAGAACGGGTGCTACACTGAATGTAGTCCATTTACTGACTGGTGGCACGGTGGCGCAGTGCATTGCACTGCTGCCTCACAGCAAGAAGGTCCTGGGTTCGATTCCCGCCTGGGGCGCTGTTGGCACCGTGCTCCGGCGGGTTATCTCCCAAATAGGAGCCTTTCTGTTTGGAGTTTGCATGTTCTCCCCGTGCTCACATGGGGTTTCCTCCACCTCACGTCAGTAAGGACCCCCCTCAAAAACATGCACCCATCATGGTCTGACCAGCGATGGACACTTATCACCTGGTCCCCGGGCGCGTCCACGTATGCTGCCCACTGCTCCTGGCTGTGGCCCCGGAGGAAGGACAAGCCAGGATGGGTCAAATGCAGAGAATCCATTTCACCGGCCACCATCAAGCATGTGCATGTGTGTGTGT
This sequence comes from Zeus faber, assembly GCF_960531495.2. Taxonomy (NCBI): domain Eukaryota; kingdom Metazoa; phylum Chordata; class Actinopteri; order Zeiformes; family Zeidae; genus Zeus; species Zeus faber. The sequence continues at coordinate 24,475,667 of NC_137206.1, read as the reverse complement.
GTGCAAGCATGTGTTGTGGAGTGTCGTGTGACAATTAAAGACTGTTTCTGTTCTTTTTCTGTTTCGACTATAGCAGCACTATTTCAGCTAAAGCGGAGCTCAACAAGCGTAATACACCGAGCCAAAATGTCCCGGCGCTAAAAGTACGTGAGCAGGGTTTCAAGAGTGGTTCTGAACCCGTCCACGATGGGCGGACGTTCCTCAACACAGATCCTCTTCACTTGGCTCTGTTGGATTTCTCCTCCGTCCAAACGTTTCGTGATGCTCCGCTCACCCGCTGTGGTCGGCGTTGATTCAAATTTCAAAGTTTTATTGGTGAACTGCCACAGGCAGGTACAGGCAGAATCACATGATCAATGTAAGGCTTAATATTCAAGCCTATCCCAAGTCATGCAAAAAGAAAATGAATGGTAATATAAGGGGACGATAGTGGAAAAAAATAGCATCCGCAAGATATTAACAAATATTTTTTTTGTGTTTACAAAAAATAAACTATGTATTATTTTTTTTTAAAGAAAAGTAAAATGAAGTAGGTAAAAGTTGAACTAAAGCGCGTGTGTGCGTCTTTGTGTTGTACCTATCCAGCACATTTCCCTTGGTTTCCATATCTCCAAGTTACTGACTTTTTCTCCAAAATGCACTTTGAAGCCATTTCAAAGGCAACGCTCGATACGTTTTACCGTCACCTCTGATCCGCCCGCTCTGCAGAAAACACATTTGACTTCCCCCTTTCTCTCTTTCTTTCTTTGTCCTTTTCTGTACTTCTAACCAGTGGAACGGGAATCTCTCTCTCTCTCTCTCTCTCTCTCTCTCTCTCTCTCTCTCTCTCTCTCTCTCTCTCTCTCTCTCTCTCTCTCTATCTGTGATTTCTTTTCCCTTGCTTTTTTTCTGCTCTATCACTCCCCGAAACACCTCCTAATCCCCGCCAGTGGCGAAGGCCGCTCCATATGAGAAAAGGGCACAAAGAGAAGACTTGTGCATGACTCTAATGCCGCATTCCCAAATAACCTCATGCCCGCAGCCGACAAAGCACCTACACCCAAAATAAGCTGCGGGAGTCTGGGTGCCGTCGCATGCTACTGTGAAACACATTAATTTATTTTGCGTCTCCTTTCAGCTTGTTTTCTTTGTATGTTCTGTATATATTTGAATTTTTGTTATTTGTTGTTTTCCCCTCGGTTATTATTGGTTATTTTCTCTTTGGAAAAATGTTGCTATTTTTGAACATTTGACGATTTTTTCAGACCTTGTAGATTTTGTGAATTTTATTGTTATTAAATTTGGGCGCTGCAGCATCTCAGTGAAGAACTTGAAGTAAGTATTGAAGTAAAATAGTAGAGACACTAAATAAACCAAATATATGAAATAAGACTCAAGAAATATAGAGTGTAGATTTACAATGAAATAAAAATGGAATAAAAATATAAAATATGGTATATGGTAATATGGTAATCACAATGTCAGCAACATATCTATTATGAATCCATAATAAGTACTCTGCTGGCGTTATTACCATATATGTGTTTAAATACGTTTGCGTATTTAAACATCACTATTAATATAATTCAACTTATATTTAAATGAACAATACACAACTTATTTGCTTTTACTTCTCATTATGAAGTCAATGTTGATTGTACAGTGTAACCGCTATAGAATAATAACACCATCGGCGTTTGGATTGGTTGCCTATGAGCCATCATTATCACTATGCATTGGGACTGTCTGCCACCTGGTACGAAATCCCGGGAAAATTATGGATTTACGGCGTCACAGGAAGTGTGTCGACCGTGAGCGGAAATGGAGCAGGAGGAGCATCGTACTACAGGTAAATCATAAACCCTTGTATATAAAAACGATTTGTTGAATTTGGGTTAGGGTTGGAAGGTAGAACAGGGTTGAAAACGGTTGAGAAATGCAAACGTTAAAGTGTTTTTTTCTCCAGAAAAAATGCAGCTTCCCCGTTTACATGGATTTGTTTACAGGCCAGTCTTGCCCGTTCCAATATGGCGGCGATGTCGATGTATCGCAGCAGCGCACCGGCGCAGTCAGTGCGGTGTCTAGGTGTATATATATATATATATATATATATATATATATATATATATATATATATATATTTATATATGTCAACGGTTGCAAAACCAAAATAAATGAGATTTAACTAAAACTGTGACTATTTATTTTTACCTCTTCGGTGAAGTTGCTTCTTTCTTCCCTCTTATTTCCGAACCCAAATTAATCATGTACACGGCGCACTCTGAGGAAAACCTGAAGTGGTCCGATTGTCTTTGCGACAGTGGGCACAAACAATCATACCCCTTGGAAACGCCGGGGGGAAAGTTGAAAAGTTGTCGATTGGCCCTTTGACCAATTTGATGGGTAAACACACAAAAAAAATTTATCTCAATTTTTCATCTATAAACTCCCCAGGCTGCTGCTGTGGCCCTTATTCCCCTAGTGTGACCTATCGCAGGGGCTCAGTCCCCCTATTAACAAACCACTGTTCTAACCAGTGGAACGGGCATCTCTCCCTCTCTCTCTCTCTCTCTCTCTGTCTTTCCCTGCCTGCCATGGGAAGTTATTGGCCCTCATTATGTTACTTTGCCCCCAGGTCAGAGTAAACACCCGAATGTGCCCCCCCCCCCCAATTTGGCAGCAGCTGAAGTGATTTTCATTCCTCCATTTTCCTTACTTCTGTTTTTTTTCCCTCCCTCCGGGGGATTCGGTGCCATCTAGTATTGTCTGTGGAGCTGAGATGGGGGCAGGTATCAAAGGGCCCCGTCCTGCACTTGATCAAGGGAGGAAATCCTGCTGCAGTAACCAGGTACCAGGGCCCGACTGGGCTCCATCCAAGAACCAAAGAGCCTGAGGCGAGGAGGGGTTATCACCATCCCTGTTTTTTGGTGCAGGCTTTTACTTTGAAATGGAGGGAGCGAGGGAGGTGGGAGCAGGGGAGAGAGAGACAGAGAGAGAGTCGGCTGGATTTGAAAGAGAAGGATCTAAAAGTCATTGATCCATGTATGAAATATTGTCGCCGCGTGGAAAGCTTAGTACATAAAAAAGAAACTGTACTGGTGAGACACTTATCTGGAGAACAGAATGTAACGTTGATGGACTGGCAGGTTATTTAGAGGTGAAGAAGAGGCAGTAAAATAGATTTTCACGACATGGCCTGGCTGCGACAAAACTGGGATTTTATTGGACTGAAGGAACAAAAATCCGCAAGGAATGCAAAACAGTGATCACCGGCCTACTCTCCGGGAGGACTCTGAAAGGGAAGGAAGCGGAGTGTGACGACGGCCTTGACGGGAGGAGGTGGAGGTGTGGAAACAGGGGCGTTGCACCTTCCTCACACCAGACAAAAAGTGTCTGGGTCAAGTGCATGTATCTCCAACACCAGATGGGCCAGTAGACACTATAGCTGGTTAACTGTGGACTGACTATTTAGCAGTCCAGGCTGCCATTTTGGATGCATCCCTGCAGTTGCTCTCAATAAGGAATATGTGCTTTTCCATTTCAAATTATTACACGACATTACATCAGACTCTCTTGTCCAAAGTGATATGGTAATCAGTACATCTCTGGTTTTGTTATTTTGATATTTTAAAATGATATTGCAGGGGTCATTTACATCACTCACAGCGAGTGCAATATTTGTGCATAATAATGCTGAGTGCGATTTTGGTTCCTGTGGGGAAGGGGCGTGTGGATGCACGGGTGGGTTTATATGATAAACGGGACCTCCACCGACACCGACACCGACACCGACTGGGTGCTCAACTTCAGAATGCGAACAACTAATTTGGGCAACTACGTGCGATTCCACATGAGCATCTCCACCTCTGCGCGGATCGGTGAGCTGGTCCTGGTAATTGTGTTTGGGGCGGCGTCGGTGGGGTTAGAGGGCATGGGGGTGTGGTTTGCTGACATAGCCGGTAATCTGTCTACACTTCATTAAATCTGATCCCAGTGCAAGCCAGAGCACCTCGGCGTGTGGTCAGGCTGATCGGGTCTCAGATGATGTCGGATCCGACCTGGTACCTCCCAGATCTGGAGGTTAATGCATCCTGGTGTGATCACATCACAAAGGTCGCATTGAGACGGCAAGCATAGCCGAGCCCACAGACATACTTGGTGAGTTGGAAACATTGGAGTGATGCGCTTGAATCCCTCCATTGGACAGAAGAGTGGAGCCAATCAGGCGGAGACCAGGGAGGTTGAGGGAAAAATAAACAAAAGAAGAAAACATCCCAATGTTTAAAAATAAACATAGGGATAGAACCACGATAATTCATTTTATTTTACACATTTGTCTGTAAATAACACAAGTTAATTTCATTAAAATTTAATAGCAACAGTTCATAATAAAAATATTCATACATTTTTTCAGACCGTCCATCGCATTCTGCGCCTACATCTCGGAACGACTACCCCCAGCTGGCTACTTGATAGAGGGAAAGACAGTCGAAGAAAACTCTTTGTTTTGGAATTTTAGATGTGGATTAATAGACACAATTTTGATTCGTATTAGTTGTCTCAGACATAGTTTGATGGAACTTATGGAACTCATGGCTCGGGATAGTACTGTGAGTAAAATCGATATTCCTGTTTGGCCCAGGTGTAGGTTGGTCACTGCCCCTGGTGATCGATGACTTCTGCCCTCACTTTTCTCATCCTTCAAGGCGTTTCTCTGCCCCTGGTGGTGTTTCCAAACCTCTCATACTGTATGTGTAGAATGTGTATATACAACAATATATAACTATATACGTATGTATATATATACATATATAGTTATATATAATATGTAACTATATAGGTATATATATACCTATATAGTTATATATTATATAGATTGCAGTATATGTATAAACTGTAAGTATGTCATCAGAACGAGAGACAATGTTGAGACACGAGGCTTGGCTCATCCAGCAGGAGTTCCGATAAAGATCCTTCGCAGGGGCAGCTGGTGTCAATGGGCGAACAGGGTTAAGCCCTCCCCATGTAATATTTTGTAGAGCACATGCGTCCTCTTATTGCATGTCAATAACTACCTTGAAACAGATTATTTTGGTGAAAAAGCAGAAACAAATAAAAATGCAGAGTATTGTCAGGTTGGGACTGAAGCTCTGCATATCATTCTGCCTATCAGCCTATCACAGCACTGCACCCCCCGAACTGTAACGCAATCTGAATACATTCATTCCATTGGTTGAATAAAGTCAGCGGCGCGCAAGCAGAACGCTGGGGAACAATGAAATCAGTGAGTTGAGCGTTTCGACTCAGTTGGGCCTTTGTCTCCGGCTGCAGTTTGACGGAGCGACTCCCGACTCGTTTCCATTCATTCATAATGGACGAATTGTTTGCCAGTGGATCACTTAAATCAAATCAATTGTTTTATGTAACGTGTAAAACATTTGATCAGGAACAACAAAAAAGCAGGGATGTCGTCACATTGGAAGTGTCAGCTTGGGGAAGGTTCCAGCTCCACAGACACAACAGACGGGGCGTGTACAGCACGTGGATTGTATTAAATGTCGTGGACACATAGTCATTAAATGGAGGTGCATCTCTGCACTGATTGGAGCGGTTCTCTGTTTCAGAAACAGTCAGCTGATCCCCTGTCAGCAACACTGGGGAAGTGGCTTTCATAGCTTCATGGTGTAACATGGAGAGGCTCTAAAATGTGATTCTGCAGTGTGAGTTGTTGATAGATGTGAGGTTTATATTTAGCACCCCTGTCCGATATCGCCACCAGCCGCCGCTGATACTCGGTATGAATTAACCAGAGAGCGCTTTGTGTGGCGCACACTTCTGCAGATGAGCCACAGTGATCTCAGGGTTTTTGTTATTTTATTTTATTTTTTCTTAAGGCTTAAGGCTTTTCCCAGTTTCCAGATCCAATAAAAATATGACTAATATCTGCGGCATGGCAGAATATGAAGCAGCCCTAAATGAAGGCGATGCAGAGCTAATAGAGATGCATGTTGTAATAGCCGCATCAATATTGAACATTGTTAACAGGCTTTCTCTTTGGGGCTCGGAGTCTCACACTCTAGCCGTGAATTCGGTCAAAGTCTAGGGATTTACTTTATTTTTTTCCCGAGCGCTAATATTATTATTATGGGATTTTTCACCAGGGGCTACTCTTCCATTGGAAAGAAGAAAAAAAAATCCCTCGACAGTAATTCTGCTGCGGTGCGCTGCTCACTGTCGCGTTTTTCCACATTGGGTTAAAATAAATTCGTTTCATTAAGAATAGGGGGATGACAAACGAAATGTCACGCAAAATGGCGGAACAAGCCCCATCTTCCCCTCATCTAATTGTGGATGAAATTGAGGCCGATCGCTCGTTTACTGCGGGGATGTGTCGAAACCACCTTTTTGAACAAGGCATTCAGTAATTTAATGCCTCCGTCTTGGTTTAAACGACAAAAATGTTAATAACACGTTGAAAATTTGTTGAAATGGCAGCTGTTACCTACAAAACTTTGACTTCCATACCAAATTTAGTGTTTAGAGTTGAGATTCATTATTCATCCCCGGTGCAAAATTACATTGTCAGCAGCAGCTCACATCAAAAAATAAGTAAAAATGTGGAGATGGTTTGAGCAGCTACACCTGATCTGGATCTAGTTCATTGGATCAGGGTGGCTGCATACGGGAGGTTAAAACGCTCATCTCACACATTCAGAATAGGAGCTCTGTCCTGACATGTTCCATCTGCTCCTGGATTATTCCACCTAGCCGCCTCTCTACAATAACCTGATGTCTACAACCCATCATTGTCTGTGTTTCTGTGCCGGAGGGCCCTGGAAATGCCACGTGGGAGCCCTGTGGTAGTAGGAACTACCACAAATATGAATAAAGCAATGGAGTAAAAAATACAAAAAAGAAAATTGGCAGTTTATGGAAAACTTTAGAAATATGCGGCAAACTGTTAACAATAAAATTACAATTCACAAAATCAAAATGATAAACAATAAATTTAACCGCAAAAATAACAACAAAAAATTGAATTGACTGCAAAAAATTAACGGGGAAAAATGTGTTTATTTCTATTATTTCATTACTTACATAATAAGTAATGAAATAAAGATAACTGTGAAGCAGAAAGATAAGAAAAAAAAGTGACAAAATTGGTAAAGTACAATAAAATATTACATATGAACCTTAAACAATTTCACAAAAAAACATAAACCAAAACATTTAAACAGAAAAAAATTCTGGAAATCCACATTATCCTAGACATACTACGACGTTGTTCTTTCCGATGTATTTTCAACCAAAAATAAATTACAGTTTGGGGGATTTTTGACTCTACTTCTGTCACAGTGAAATCAACACATTACCTCAGCGTTGTACAAACACATTTGATTTTGCCGTTACTGATGCTAAGACATTAAATCATCATGGGAAGCCGGAAAGAACCTCCCGCTGAATGTCCTTCCTTCTCAACAAGTATTTTTTCTTTCCTTATTATTATTTTTACTATTTTTTCCGCCCCCAGTGGAATGGGATTAAACTAAGTTGTGTGGAAACAGCGACGGCACAAACTCCTTCCATGGTTCCCTACCTCCCCTCCCCCGCTCGCTCGCTGGCAAACACTTACTGTTTGTTTATGGATCTAAACTCCCGCCGGCGCCACTTCATGCTTTACTTTTTTCCCGGAGAAAGAACAAACTTTATTATTTGCAACTGAAATAAATGGAACGTAATCCTTTTGGAGTTTCCCTGAAAACCCGATGGCAGTGACTGCCGCACAAAGTGAGATTCGGAACAGACAGCGGGTGTTTTTGTGATGTGTGGTGCAAAATTAGTAATTACGTAAATCTACATCAGTGTTTCCAAAAAAGATAGTCCATCACAACATACCTTTCACAAAAAAAATCCCAGGGCACTATACCATAAATCTGTTAACCACTAAAAACCACACAAACATGTATAACTGTGCTTATTATTGTGGCCTACTGATAGGTAGGGATTCAAACGATTAGTTCACGGCGAACACATCTACTAAATGAGTCGGGAGTCTTGAGTCACTCTGGTAAAAGAGTAAATCTGCAACTCATGAAAGGAAAATAATCCATACAAAATCAAAGGTAAAAAATAAATAAATAGAAATAAATGGTCAAAGATCTTTTTCACAAATCACATTGAATGCGGCTGCTTTGCATTCCACCGAAATCATCATCAATCATAATTTTGACGGAACAAAATGAATCTTGTGAGATTTCCGTTCACAACTTGGAGCCGAACCGACTCTCCTTCACGGTCCGGGGAGTCGTCCCCCAGTCCCCGTGCGTTGCACCGACTGAACCCAACGAACGAAGTGGCTGAAAACTGAACGACTCTTTCAAATGAGGGACTCCTTCAGAACCGACTCTCCAAAAAGAGTCAAACCTTTCATAATTAAATACAGTACATATATATATAAAATTATGAAAAATGTGGGGATGGTAGCTCAGGAGGTAGAGCTGGTCGGCCAGTAATCTAAAGGTTGCTGGTTCGATCCCAGGCTCCTCCTGCTAGCACGCTGTAGTGTCCTTGAGCAAGACACTTAACCCCTAATTGCCCCTGATGGCTGCATCCGTCGGTGTTTGAATAATAGGAAGTCGCTTTGGATAAAAGCTTCTGCTAAATATAAAAATACAATATAATGTATAAACAGATTGTAATGCTCCACCAAACCGTAGCTGCCAAGAGATTGTACAATTTTTTCTGATGTGCTTTCTCCTTCTCAGTAAATTTTCAGCACATATTGTGATACTGTTCGCATTTTGAAGGCAAATGTGTGTGCAACGTTTCTGCGCACGCACACACACACACACACACACAGGCACACACACACACACATCTGAGGCCTCTGACATCCTCCACAAAGTCTAATTACCGACTCGACCCAAACACAAAATTAAACAGGGAACACTTTCTCAAAGACAACAGGCGGACGCCATTAACATATACATCTCACACACACACACACACACTCCTTCCCCATTGAACCGTGCGGCGCTGGTGTTGATGCCGATACAGAAACAAGAGATGGTGGGTTGTTGATTAATACAGAACATCAAATTCAAGATGGCAGCCCTTTGAAAAAAGAATAAACACCCCGCGCTTTAATTAACTCCGCAGAAAGCAAAATAAGACGATGAGCCAGTCAATATTTATCACGTCTGGATGGAGGGATGAAGGAAGAGAGGGAGGGAGGGAGAGAGGGATGGAGAGAGGCCCCATGGCGGCGTTACCCACAATGCCCGGCGCTAATTACCTGGGGAGCGGCGTGGAGGAGAGCGACAGGCAGATGATGATGATAAGATGTAGGGTGGACCTGCTAACCAAATTTCCCCAAAGTGCCACACAGGGTAACACAAAGTAATCACATCATGGGGATGACACACACACACACACACACACACACACACACACACACACACACACACACACACACACACACACACACACACACACACACACACATTTGGTAATTGCTTATGTCTCCACCTAAGACGGAAAATGGAGCACCAGGGGTAAAACGGTATTGTTTCAAATCAACAAACAGCAGCAAGTGGCGTCCAAGAAAACATCACACACACACACACACACACACACACACACACACACACACACACACACACACACACACACACACACACACACACACACACACACACACACACACACACACACACACACACACCAAGCACTCCCACTCCTTCCTGCCTCGTTTCAAATTGTTAGCCGGGACTTTATTTTTTTTATTCTCAGCGCCGAGCATTCTGATGAGCTGGAGTGGAGCCGAGTTGGGTTGGGGGGGTGGAGTGGGGGGTGGAGTAGGGTGTGGGGTGTTGATGCATCAGAACAGGCTACACAGGCGTTGGGGTTGTTACTCTTGGAAATAGAAGATGTCAGACGGCACGGGGGCTGTTAGGCTCTAATAGATTTATAAACACCCCGAAACGTGACCCGAAGAGGCTCCAATGGACTCGAGATTTGTTTGTAGGGATTTTTTTTGTTGTTTTTTACGTTGTTGAGGGACAAAATTACACACATAAGCTTCTGCCAGGAACACCCTGAGTAGAGGCATGGACCTGTGAGAAAATGACTGTGATGTCACGCGTGACTATTTAAAGCCTCAGTTTGGGTTTCACCCGCGGCCACCTTGGATTTTTGGTAGTATTGGGACTTGCCTCAACCTCACATGGTCTAAAAAAATGGACGCAGCATCTTTGACGTCGCCGTTTGGTTTTCTCGAGAGGCAATTTTAAGTCCTGAGTTTGAGTTTACGCTTGAGGCCATTTTGTCAGGAAGCGTAGCCTGAGCTTTCTAGATTTGGGCAGTGTGAGGTGGAGCCTTTAACCGTGCTGATTTTGGCTCCTGGACACACTGTAACCCTACCCATTTACATTACATTTACATTTAGTCATTTGGCAGACGCTTTTATCCAAAGCGACTTACAAGGGAGAATAACATTCAGCTACATTGCGACAGAGATTAGTGTAACAACAACATTGGTGTAACAATAAATACTGCAAGGTGGTGCTAAGTAATTGTAGGTTAGGAGAGGAGGTACTCACTGAAGAGCTGGGTCTTCAGGTGCTTCTTAAAGACAGAGAGGGAGGTCCCCGCTCTGGTCATTTTTGGCAGCTCGTTCCACCAACGTGGAACTACAAATGAGAATAGCCTGGATTGCCGTGGCTGTATGGCCGGCAGAGCCAGGCCACGCTCATTTGACGAGCGCAGCATCCGGGGGGGCCACATGGGTGGTGCTAAGCGATCCTGCCAGGCCATTGATTGGTCAATTGTAATCGTCAATCACAAGTCACGGGGCTTCTTTTTCTTTCTTTCTTTCTTTCTTTCTTTCTTTCTTTCTTTCTTTCTTTCTGTCTTCATTTCATTCTTTCTTTCTTTCTTTATTCCATCTTCTTCCCTAATGCAATCTCCTCCATACTGGTAAAAGCTGATTGTAAAACAAACCATAATCACAACCAAGACACCCACTAGAAGAAGTCAACTTGGGATATTGAGACTCTTGAGTCTTGCAGAACGCATGGAAGGATGTTAATGGAAAAAGGAGAAACCTCCCACCAGAAATAACAATAAATGCACTTCACTGTATTCCTTCTGTTTCCATTGACTTCCATTCATTCTGAGGTTTTGCGGGCAGCAACTAGTGACCAGTAGCTGAACTGCACTTTAAAGGACAAACGTATTCCACATTGGCTTCATGACGCTACAGAACAGAACAGCTTGAGATTCATGTCGGGACATATAATTTGATGTCCTCCCCTCGTGGTGGTGGAATCGTATTAAGGGGACGTAGTGGTTCTCACCAGACCATGAACAAAAAAAAAAAAGAATGAATCAAGTATCAAACAATTAAAAATATATTTTCCTGAATGAAAACAATTATAAAAAGAGAGATTCCAATTTTTTCTTTTGTGCATTTTTTCCATTTTCCTGATCACAAGGGAACCAGATCACCAGGAACAGAAATAAGACACCATTTGAAGGACGGAATTTTAATCAACTCCCTATTCCAACTTTTACATCTTATGTCTCACAATTCGGGCCCCTGTTGGTATCCACCCCCGCCCCGCCATCATCTCTCCTTCCTTCTATCTTTCAAAATGGTTTCAGGCGTGACTCGTCCTCAGTTAATTGTCTCCAAAACGCCGCGATGAAGGTCGCAGCGGAACAGGGGTCATCGGAATAATTTGATTAACGGCACAATCTTTTAACCTGCAAAGCTCCTAATCCCGTGCCGGTCGGGGGAACGGTAATGAGTCACCTAGCTGGTTTAGCTCGCCCATAACAGAGGGAGGGAGAGAGGGATATATATATTCAGCTCCCTTTCTACAGATTTCCCACTAATGACAGACAAAAGAAGATACACCTAACCTTTCAAACACATAGAAGTCCAAAGAGTGAATCCTCGTCTGTCCAAGGCAACAAAAAATAAAAAAAGGTGAAGGCATTTGCCGTGAGTCATACTGATTGCCACTGAGAGTTCCACCAAAATAAATATTTTTTAAAGAATTAAGAATAATAATTCCTGTGAGAATTCCGTTCACAACTCCGAGCCAAACCGACTCTTCTGACTGTTGTTCATCGTTCAGGAAGTCCTCGGTCGCTCAATGTGTGAACCCAACCAACCAAGAGCTGAAAAGACGACTCTTTTTACTGAGTGATTTGTCAAGAACCGAATCTCAATAAGATGGAGCAGTGCAGCCTTTGATGCAATTTTGATATTGGAACACAAGAGGTAGTTTCCACTATTACAGTATGGATTATGTTTTTTTTTCGGAGGAATCTGAAGCATTTTCACAGCACAGACTGGTGCGCTCTCACAGCAAAACACACACACACACACACACACACACACACACACACACACACACACACACACACACACACACACACACACACACACACACACACACACACACACACACACACACACACACACACACACACACACACTGGGGTGTGGGAGGGTTGTTCTTTTTCTTCAGGGTATTATTTTCTTCCGAATCATAATGGCCCCCAGCTGTTCCACATATGTACGGCAATAACTCACAGGCAATTAATGAGAGAATGTGACCCTTCTCTTCGCTCGCATCACTTATCCGCTTCTTCTCCTTTTCCTCTTCTCCGGTGGCACACAATGCATTGCACTGCTGCCTCACATCAAGAAGGTCCTGGGTTTGATTCCTGCCTGGGGCGCTCCGGTGGGTTACTTCCCAATTAGGCTTTCTGTGTGGAGTTTGCATGTTCTCCCCATGCTCATCTGGGGTTTTCTCCATCTAACATCCGTAAGGATGCCCACCAAAAACATGCACACATCATCAGCTGACCAGCAATAGACGTATGGAACCAGGTCCCTGGGTGCATCATTGAATGCTGCCCACTGCTCACTGATTTCACCGGCAACAATCCAGAAGCGTGTGTCGTGTGATAATTAAAGATTCTTCTTCTTATAAAAAAGATGAAAGATAGATGGATACACATGTGGAGGATGGATCATACAAAGATGGATGGATGGGTGGATGGATGAATACGTTCCCTTAAAAACCTGTTAATTCGCTTATTTTTTTACCCTGGTCTTCGTTCACTTCGTGGTGGACCCCACGATGCAACAATGGAAACAGCACATGGCTGAAAAGGCTGCAACACAGGCAGAACTCAAAAACTGTCCATTGAAACGTCTGTTTCTTAAAAAGCAGAACAAAAATAAGTATCAAATTGGGTTTTTTTTTTAAACAAAATAATCTCCCCGGTCACCACTTTAATGTCAGGGGTAAAACACCAGAAGCACAATGTGTCCACATGATTCTGCAGGGACACAACTAAAGAGACGCAACCTATTTCATACAGGGCTCAGGACCTGACACACACACACGCACGCACGCACGCACATACACACATACACACACACACACACACACACACACACACACACACACACACACACACACACACAGACTTGAGTGTGTAATATATGCATTAGTTGTCCATCTCTGTGCAGAACAAGGACTCGTCCTGGAGAGAGAGATGTCGCCTGAAGTGCCAATACTCTGTCTCCTCTGGACCTGTCTCACACACCAGGGTCACAGTGTATCCCTGTTTTTTGTGGAATAAAATAAAATCTTCAGCTCGGGCGCTGACACCAGAGAAGGTTCAACAGACTCTCTGGATTCTGGAGGGAGGGAGGAAGCGTTTTGCTCTCGTCCTTGTTTGTATCACAACTTATGACTAATGACTATTTCATTTTGCTTTTTAATGTAATTATTTTTTGATTTATTGTTATTATTAGTGTTATTTTATTATTAATTATAAATTATAAAGTATTATTAATTATTGATTATTAATTATTAATTATTAATTATTAATTATTAATTATTATTATTATTATTATTACAATTATATCTGCTGCTGCAACACCCAGATTTCCCCCAGGCATGAATGAAATATAAAAAATATATTTTTTAACAAAAATAACTATACCTCTACAGACCTGTAATGAGAGGTTGGTAGAGTAACTGTAATGTTCATTTAAAATATAGAAGTAAGTAAAAGTAAAAATACTTAGGTAAAAGTTACTTTGACTGAAGCACTAAATCCAGGCTTGTTTTTCCCCAGAAGCGTGCCAGCCTCCCAACACATTCGACTCAAGGGGACGACTCACAGGATCACCAGTCGTCACACCTTTAAAAGTCGATGCTGAACTTTCGGAGCGTGGAGGCAGGATTTCACACTCGTACGGCATGTTTCTCCCGTGTTGATTTATATTCACGGTGAAAGCAAGAATGAACTTTCTCACTTCATCTGTTTATCTTCCCATTTTTATTCTTCTTCCCAATACCACCGCGAGCAGAACCACAATCTGAACCAGTTCCATTCTTCCTGAAGGAACATTTACTTCCACGAGAGATTTGTCCTGGTGCCTTTACCCACATCATATATATCACCATTACCATTTATAAAATGAAACATAACAGTCCAATATTTTATTAAATAAAAAAGAAAAGAGAATATAATTTGAAAAAAGGGAAGGGAAAAAAAACAATTATTGTCAAATTCAGTGGTACCTCGACTTACGACTGTAATTTGTTCTATAAGAACAGTCGAATGTTAAAACATTTGTATGCCAAAGCAATTTTTCTCATATGAATTATGAAATCATGAAGTGTGAAAATAAACAAAATACACAGCACAAACACAGTAAATATGAAAAAAATATCGATAAGCCACGAACTACGTGCACACACGATGTAGGTCGCCCGCTGACTGACTGCTGACTGGCGTCGATGCGCCAACTGCAAATTTCCACGGTCGTATCGTGGAGCAGTCGATACAAATTTTCGCGACTATCGCTACTCGTATCTTGGATTTATTCGTAAGTAGATGCAGTCGTAAGTCGAGGTACCACTGTATATACAAATTGCCAAAAAAAATAGAAAACAGAAACAGTAAAAAAACAGTCCAGTATAATATTAAGGATAAAAATAATGATAAGCTCCCCTGCGCCCCAAAAAATTGGAGTTAAAAACATTAAATGTATATAATTGTGAAATATGTACAAATGGTCAAAGAAAAAACATGAAACAGAAAAAGTAGAAAAAAGGATGATAAAAAAAATATTAATAAAAAATAATAAACATGATAAATAATAAAATATTATTTAAAAAAGTGAAGTAAGAATAATAAAATTGTGAAATATATACAATTACTCATATATATATATATATATATATATATATATACACACACACACACACACACACACACACACACACACACACACACGAATTAAACAAAACAGAAATTATCAAATTTATACAGAATGTGATACTATGCACAGGATACATCATTACAGGTACATAAGATTCACATTATGAATATGAATATGGTTCATGTCCACTCTGAATCTTGATTCTCTTGGCGGGGAAGGAAGGGAAAAAATATATTTCTCTGTTTAGGAATCAATTTTTAGATGAATTGGACTTTTTACTTTTTGGAGTTGCTGGGCAATGCCTTCTGCTCATGCAGTCCTGTGTTTGTTCTTTTAGAGTCAGGATTTAACACTTGTCGATAACATTCACTGAAATTAACCGCCACGTTATTTATTCACTTTAAATGGGATTTAGGTGTTTGTATGGGAAACAAAGGGGTTGCAACTTTAATTAATGGTTATGGATAGGCTGAAAATTAAGTGTTCCAGCTTCCAGATTGACGTCAACACACCTGTTGAATCTTATCAATATGTATAGTTACCCTTGTTTGTTAGTTACCCTTGTTTGTATCCCCTTTTCTTTAGCTTTTTCAATGATTCTCAACCCTTTTCACACCAAGGACCCTCAATTTGATACCCATTAGAGCCACAGAGCCAATTTCATAAAATTTTGGAACCCTCTGAGACCCCAATTTGAGAATATTTTTATTGTTCGTTATCATTTAGTCCAAACTTCCATACCATTCTATAGGTAGGGAAATAACCATCAACTATGAATTTTAAGTTTAATTTCTATTTACTTTAACTGTCCATCATGTAGCTGGGAACCCCCTGGACAGACCCCTGGAGGGTCCCTGCCCTCATGTTGAGAACCACTGATCTATACGACCCTTCCTCAAACTTGTTCTTAGGTCAGTTTTCCTTCATTGAATTATTATTTTTTAATGTACAGCTGTATATTATTTTGGGTCCAAGAGCAGTTACATTTATTTCTTTTTGTAGTTCATTTTGTTCCTCATAATTTGTTCCATGAGCCATTTGTTCATTCTGCGACAATAAATACATCAATAAATCCCTCAATATTCTTCCATTTGTCCTAATGCAGCAGATAAATATCGCTTTGGAGCTTCAAATAGAGGGCCATTGGTGCCATGTGACGGGGCCAATCAGCGGCTAGAGCGTCCAGTGCTGTTGGCCGTCCCGGGTCGAGCTAAAGAAGCTGCTCTGGTGCCACGGAAAAACAAACAAAATGGCCGCAGCTTCCACGGGTCCAAGTGCTGGCACTTCACAGATGGATATTCCTTCCAGCATAATGCCCTGCATTGTTTTCCTTTATTAGGCGAAATAGTACAGCGTTTCACAGGCATTATTTATACCAACACCTCCAAACAACAAGAAACAAACACGTGCATTTAAGTGGTAATCCGTGAGATAAAAAAAACCCCAAAAACATAAATTATCATTTAATACTTCCTTTAGCTGGTATTTTATATGAAACCTCCATTTGATGTCTTTGTATTATGCATGTGCTCCTCTATGTATATGCTGTTTCCGTTGTTTGGGGCAGGGTCCGCCCCCAAGAATGCATGCATGATGGGGCATTGGCAAACTGTGGTCGTTAAACTGTCGATATAGATGAACATTCCCAAAAAATATCAGAAGAAATATCTCCAAAACCTCAAGGGACCAGGAAATAAATCCTCCAAAACAAATCAATCAGAAGAAGGCAAAGTCTGATAGAGATACTTACTTTTATTCATCCCCAGAGGGAAATAAACAGCTAACCATACATAAAAAAATATGGAAATATACCCTAAACCTGTGGCATGCCGCACGGGGCTTGAACTGCTGGCTCACAGCAAGAAGGTCCTGGGTTTGAATACCGCCTGGGGAGCTGTTGGCACCGTGCTCCGCTGGGGAGAACATGCAAACTCCACACAGAAAAGCTCCTAATCTCCCAATTAGGGGCCTTTCTGTGTGGAGCTTGCAAGTTTGCAAGGATACGCTGCAATCATGCAAGGACTATTTGAATATGAAAAACATACAACAGCTGTAAGAACCACGAACGGTACCAAAGGAAAGTAACTCATTAAAACAAAAAGATAACCGAGGCTGCCAGCCGGGATTTTAGGGAACCCAATGCTCTGTGCTCTACAAAGGAAATATAAAAAAAACAAAAAAAACAAAACTGACTGCTCGATGTTGAGTCAGCCCAAACAAAACACAGAAAGTGTCAACCACTCGTTACCTAGTGAGACTAACAATGCAAAACATAGAGTAGCATGTGCAAAATCAGTACTGTGACTTGGTTCTTCCTTATGTAGTTTCTTGATGAATTTGATGTGTTGATGAAGAAGAAGGGACCGCTGACGCTGACTTGAGTAAAATAATAGATTTATTACAAAAGAACAGCATCAGACCAGACTTGCCTAGGACGTCCGGGAGAGAACTGAGCCGGATGGATTCTCTGTCGAATGAGACTCTGGCGGGCTCTTTTATGCTTGCCCAAAGACAATGTTGACCATTTGGTTCCCCTACATAGGTCACAGGACACATTTCACCTCCCTTATGACCAGGACCCCTGGTGATGTGCTCTCTCTCTCGGGACCCCGGAACCGTCTCTTAGTAATTATCTTATACAATGGGTACTGTCTTGGGACGGCACACATTCCAAGACACCTCATATTTCCCCCCTTCGAGACTACACAAAGTCTCGACAGAGAGAAGAGTCATTGAACTCACGACGTTAATTGGCTTAATTGAAATCACATACAAACAAACAAACTGACTATAATATACCCTTCTGAACATGCTTAGTCATAGCAATTCAATACATTTGTGGAGTGTGAGAGCGAAAAACCCATCTGGCAGCTTCCTTTCTTAGTTCTTTCAACAAACAATCAAGACAGGAAAATTCTCTCATGGTCCCTCTGCCCCAGGCAACCACCTATTGCACTCCAAATCAATTAACCGCAGAGAAGAAGGGTTGAGAAAACTGTACAGGATGTTACATATAAATGCATACATTCAGAACCTCAGAAATAAATCAAAAATTTTGTCCAAAGTCAGGCTGGTCGACCCATCGGACCCTCCAATGAACCTGTCCCTGCCTATCATCAATGTCCCTCAGAACCCCACAAAACAATAAAACACCTGAGGTCCCAATATATCCATTTCACCCTTACAGAAAACTTCAAAGAAAACAATACCAAATCAAAGTGATATGTCTTGCTAAAAATTTCTACTGTAGAGTACAGACTTTTCATCAATAATACAGGTTACATTGTAATAAACAAACTCTAATGTTATAAAAACCTGCATAACACTTATGTATGTATTGAACTGTTGATTTTTAACACCATCAATTTTCAATGCTATTTCACTCGACACTCCTGATCATGATGTGCTCATTCAGGGTTCGCCGTCCATTTTCATCCTCCATTTTTGAATGTCCATGTTTGAGTGTTCAAGTCCATTAGGCTGTTAGGATCTCCGGACAGAGCCAACCTCATACTGGTCCTGAAAGAAAAACTCACCAGCCAGTATTTTGCACACACATCAAATACAGTATAATAATTCACTTTTGCATTATACTTTAACATTATGCCAATATATGATTCACATTTTCCTTTCCCCCCCTTTGTCCATGCATTTTCTCAGTTAAAAATAGACTTGAGTCTATGTCGGAATCAGATATTCAGAATGGGTATTTCTCTACTAGTGTTAGCTCCTCCTTCATCACTATTTCCTCCTCACTACACACCTCTACCCAATTCAGACCTCTATGCTGACAGATTTTAACAATGCGATTTTTCAGCACACCATTAAATCTTTCACAAACACCTTGGCTTTGCAGATGATAAACAGCTCCTAGACGTTGTTTAGTTCCCAATTTTTGCAGAATTAATTTTACTGTTTTATCCACGAACTCTTTCCCATTATCTGAAGATTTGCGATCTGGAAGTCCCCACCTCCTTATGACCTCATGACACAAGAACTTGGCTTGGCAACTGCCTGAGCATCTTTACGCTTTGTTGGACATGCTTCAGTCCCGCGTGAAAATCTAAAAATCGAGTGCATTATCTACCTACAATTCCTTCTGTTCTGCTCATCTATTAACCTTCTCTTTGGCCTTCTTATCCTCATTATTCTTATCCACCAACTGTATTTGGCTGAGTTTTCTGAGAGTCTCCTGGTCCTGTTCCTTCTGGTCATGCTCCTTTTTCCTCTGCTTCATGCAACATCCTGACTGTCTGACTGCTGGGTCGTATCCGAGTTACTCACACTCTCTTCTCCTATTTCCAGGCTTCTGACTTGTTGTCTGTGAGGTGTCTGGAAGGTTTGAGGTGAATAGGACACTGAGCTCCCAAAGCTGAGATATAGTGCGGGAATAATAGTAAAGTATGTTACTATTAGATTTATTGCCTCTATGTCATACGAAGAACGAAAACAACAACGGGTCTATTCAGAAGGGAATTGTGTTGATTCTTCCAGCTTGACCAGAGGAGGAAATGTTTAGATTTATGGCAAGACAGAGGCTGAGCGGGCACCTATGGGTTGGAACCAGATCTGGTATGTTATCTCTGTACAGCTTTAAAAGCAAGTGCCGAGTGTCGCTTGGCAGAGAATATATCCGGCTCCTGTTCTCTCCCAGGCCGTCCATGGCAAGTCTGGTTTGATGCTGATTTGTGTAATAAAACTATTATTTTAATCAAGGCAGTGTCAGCGGTCACCCCTTCATTCTTCAACACATCACATTCATCAAGAAACAACAAAGTGGCGTCACGAATCAGGATCTGTTGGGCCTCATCTGCCGATGCTGCCTGCTCCAGCGAACTGCCGCTCTCAGGGTGAGTGACCTCTCACAAAATTGAGCTGTCATGTGGTCTGGAGCGGTTGTGTTTTTGGCAAAGAGACTGCGCTGAGATTATGTGTTGGAGATGATGTGTTGATGTGTGAAGTGAGTTTCCATCTAAATTGGGGTTAATTAAGATGTAAAAGACGTAAATAAGGGGAATAAGAGAATAATAAATGAGGAAAAAGAGAATTAAGTTGAAATAGAGAATAGAGACGAGAGAAATAAAAGATGAAGTTAAAAGTTAAAGTTAAAGGCTTAGAAGATGTGGAGAAAGTAGAAGTAAAAAGTAATTGTAGAATGACAGAACTAGTAGCCAAAAGATATTTAAATAACCATGCAAGATTAACGAAGACAGGGCCCGCATCTCGTTAAACAGTAAGACATGTTACATTAAATGCTGCGTGAAAGTTGGCCGAATGAAAATATAACACAGTCAAATCTAGGTAGGAAAAACATGAGGAAATAACCCTGGCCAGGGGAATTGACTCAATATAAAATTATATGAATAAAGATGAAAAAGATGAAAGTAAAGTGAAAAAGAGATAAAAGAAAAAAGCCTAAAGTAAGATGAAAAAGATAAAAAGCGGAAATTAGATAAAAGTTAAAATCCTAAAGTAAGATGAAAAAGATGAAAAGTGAAATAAAAAGAGTTACAAGTTAAAGGCTCAAAAGATAAAAAATAAAGTTTGAGAAGAAAAGTGGGGAAAAACAGGGCAGAACCCGCCCTGGAGAACTAGTGAACATGCATGATGAGAGAATCTGATTATAAAGAATTTGTTAAAAGTTTGGCCAAAGTAAAAATGTAAAGGTCTGGCCAAAGTGAAAATTTTGATGAAATTAGAAAAGTATTAATGAGCCGACGTTAAAATATAAAGCTAAGCGCTGTTGAAGTCTTTGGAGGAAAAGATGTGTTGCAGGAGAGACATGTCTTTTTCCTTTTTTCTTTTTTTGTGTGTTTGAGTGTGAAAGTGCCGTGGCTACAGATGTGTGAAGAGCTTTGTGTAAGTTTTGTGTGTGTGTAAGTGATATAGAATATATGTGTTATTAAATAGGTACACATATGTGGTGAGCAGTTGAATAATACATAAAGAGAAACATTCCTTGCCCCTTTAGTGATAAACATATATGAGCCTGTTTACGGACTTTGTAAAGTTGATAAAAATATATGAGCCTTTCTTTAAGGACTTTTGATAAATATATATGAGCCTTTTTCTTCAAGGACGTTTGATGAATAAATATGAGCTTTTTTCCCCAAGGACGTTTGAATATTTGATAAAGGATATGAACCTTTACAGGACTTTATATATTTGATTAGAAAATTAGCCTTCTGAAGGACTAAAGCCACAGTCTGCCTACACATACATGTACACATCCAGAAAAGAAAAGAAAATCTCCTGCTCTGAATTGGAAGTAGGATTTGTGAATTGTTTGATTAGTGTGTGGGTTTTTTCTTTTTCTTTTAATGCTTGGGGTATGTGTGGCGGTGATTTCTGTGGGTCCTGTCTGGTTGAAGGAGCGGATGGTCTTGTTGGGGTGAAGGGAGACGCCGGTTCTTGATGCAAGAAAACTGGTTTTGTGTTTCGGCTGCTGAGCGAAAACAGCTTTGATTTACGACTGTGCGTAACTGCATTGGGCTGGGCTGTTCCTACGTGAGCCAAAACAAGATGTTCACTCGCTGAGGACCAGTCCATACTGGAAGTCTTTGCTAAATTTAAGAGGTGGAGCAAGGGGTGGTGCTTCACACAGAATGGAACTTAGTTAACTCCTCCTGACAAGAGGGGCTGTGGAGCCCCCCCCCCCATCACTCATTTCTCTCAGTAGTTAGAAGAAAAAATGAAAGTTAAAATAAAATTAAATAAAAATAATAAAATAAAATAAAAATAAATTGATAAATAAAATAAAAATAACTAATTATAAGTGATATCAGATTGACTAATATACTCTTTGGACTTTAAATGCATTGCATGATTAAAAGTCACTATTGCTTTATTTCAAGTGCGCACAAAATAAAAAAGCTGATAATGTATGTCACGCTTAATTGCATTACAGTGTGTATAAGAATTTAGAGTAAGCCTAAGACACTGAACTCTTCTGTTCTTTTTCTTTTTTCTTTCTTCCTCTCTTTTACTATGCTGAGTGAAAGATGGGGGAAAGACAGAGAAGATGGAATGAGTCTGAATTGAATCATCCAAAGGGCAGATGACAAGACATCTGGCAGATCTTCACAGACACTGAGGCTTGCGGATGACAACGTTCTGGAATCCTGAATCCATCCAAACCAATTAAAGGCCAGTACGGTTTTATCCACAAACTGAAATACAATACATACAGTGTATTGTATTTGCAATTATTTAGTGAGAGACTTGGCAACGGACTGACTAATTAAGCCAATTGCCTAATTAATGGAGTATTATTGATTGATTTATTGATCACATGTGGAAAAGCTGATTTGATTTAAATACTGTTGAGTTCTGTGAATATTGGTTTCATTATCCGAGTATGGTTTATCAATGCTGTTTTGAGAATGAACACTGATATAATTTTGATAATTTAACATAAATGAGTGTGATCAGATGCATCAGATGCTGAACAAGTGAACTGGCTTTCACAAGTGGGAAGTGATTGGTCTCCTTTGGGGTTGGCAAATTCAGATGTTTTTGGTTGAGTGTGAATACACGGGGCTTTATAAACAAATTCTAAGATAATTCAATTCGATTTACAATAAAAGAAAAATAAGAGTGTCATTAGGATGTCAAAAATGGATACTAAAATTATAAAAGTAATCACTCCTATTGATGTAGTGCAAAAGAATAATCCCCTTATTAAAGATATTACAAAAATATCAGGAAAATGGAGCAAGCGTTGGCCTGACATTGAACAACCATGGCCAGTGGAAGGAACTCTTAACCCGGATATGATTAAAACAATGCAGGTGCTTGTGTCCACAAATAAAGTAAATCAAAAGAAAGGCAAGAAAGGAAAGAGATGCACGGAGAAAAGACAAACAGAACTTGGCATTCTGCAGCTGTTCGCAAAGGAGGGACATACATGGTTCAAAGCTGCAAACGAAAAAAGAGAACAAAGTAGACAAGAAATAAAGAAAAATGAAAAGGAAACAGAAAAATTGATGGAGAAGATTACCGCACCCTTCTCACATACAGTATCTGTAAAGAAGCCCCCGCCTTATGAGATGGAGGTGAAGTTCACTGATGTTTATCCCCAGCTCCCAGTGATTCACCAGGAAGGCAACTATCTCTTCAAAGATGAAGATGAGCAAATAATAAAGATGGGCAAGGCTACAACAACCATAAAGATGTATCCGAGCTCCAACACTACCAAGAGAAGGAACCATCTGGGAAGCAGACGACGAGTCAGAAGTCTGGAAATAGGGGAACAGATTGGGAGGGACTCTGACGAAGCTATTGGAGGATACGACCTAGCAGTCAGATGGAAGTTGGCTAAAGCGGAGAAAAAAGGAGATCAACCAGTGAGGAAAAGGGCACCAGGAACGGACGACACGGATGAGAGTGAACAGGGTAAAAGCGATGATGAATCGGAGAAAGAAGGTCCTTCATGCTTTCAACCGTTAGCAGCCAGCACTGGGGTAGGGGATGACAGACGCATGATTTTAAGAGAGATTGAGAGGAGTATAGACAGATGCCTCGAGGACATAAGTGACTCCACCTGTCCAGAAGTTCAACAAGTATTGGAAAAACAATTACACAAATTGCAAATAACAGAGAAAAAACTCCAGAAGAAAAATCCTCAAAAGCCAGACACGTTGAGGTATGGACTACGTCCAAGAAAAGAAAAGAGACCAGACAAAATGTGTCCAGTGATAATTCGAGGACAAAATTTAGAATACAAGCCTTGGCAGAACACAGACATGTCTAACATACTTGAAAAGTTACCCACTCTTCAAGATGGAGCACATCCGTGGATCTCAAAGCTGGAAGAGGTTTTGGTGGGAACACAGCCTGCCATGGGAGATATTAAGATATTAAGAGACTTCTGGCTAGCCTCATTGGAGTCCCAGCGAGGAGAGGAGGAGATCCTGCAGGCTGCAGGCCTTAACAGAGACGTGGCAACTGCAGTGTATGATCCAGAATTGTTTGCTGCAAGCAGAGGTCGGATGTGGAGAGCATTGAAAGATGCATTTGCAACAAATGTACACCCGGACAACATCTTTATCGAGGCATTGGGCCCACAGGAAAATCCAAGAGCTTATGTGTCAAGAACACATCAAGTGTGGAAAAATGTCACAGGAAATGATCCAGATCTGAATCAAATGAAGAAATCAATTCTCCATTAAAATACAGAAGGGGCTGCCTCCACAAGTGAGGAGCAAATTGACAGAAGTGGTTGGTCTTGGAAGCATGACCAAAGGTGTTTTTACGGACCACATAGTGCATCAAGTGGAGCTATATCGGAAAAAGGAGCATGACCAGAAGGAACAGGACCAGGAGACTCTCAGAAAACTCAACCAAATACAGTTGGTGGATAACAAGAAGAAGTAAAAGAAACAAGCTGTGGTTATGCAGAGTCAGGCCAACCAAATCAATTACCACCACAACCACAGCAAGAACAGATTCAGGTTCTACCACCTGTGGTCCCCACTGTCTCCTTTCCACAGCCAGTTTTTGACCAACCACAAACATGGAGAGAAAGAGGTCAAGGAAATTAAGGAAGAGGAAGAGGAGGAAATTTCCAACAGTCTCAAGAAGCGTGTCATAATTGTGGACAACTAGGTCATTTTGTACGTGACTGCTACAGGTTCAGAGGAGGCTTCAGAGGACAACCACAGCCACCCAGGGGACCGGCGAACCCTTACAGGGGTCCGGAACCTGGTTTCTAGGGGTGCCCGGAAGACTTGAAAGGGAGGTGTCAGCTGATAGTATCAGGCCCGGAGCAAGATCCAAAAATAGAGGTGAAAATAAATGATAAGCCATTGGAAGTAATGGCAGATTGCGGAGCAGCTTTCACCTGTGTTGGGCCTGAAGATGCTATACATCTCCCCATGTCTGACCAATTGGTACGGACAATCGGGTTTGAGGGTGTGAAACAGCTGATTCCTCTCACAAAACCAATTGAGCTCAGCTGTAGAAATCGGAAAATCACACTACCTATTTTGGTGTTAGAACATACGCCCATTGCACTTTTGGGAAGAGATGCTATGTGCAAACTAAATTGTACAATACGGTGTACACCAGACGGCCTTCTGGTGGATGTGCCACCTGATGTCTACCACCAATTATCTATGGCACCAGAGACCGAGACTTCTTCAGTATATTGGATTGGAAATCTTAGTCCAGAGCTATTAGAGCCAGCCAAGATGTGGGAGAAGCTCATTGTGGCAAATATGCCTGATGCTAAGCCCGCTGAGTACCCACATCACTGCACGCTGAAATATTTCAAGAAAGCTGACCAATTGGATCCGGAAGAATGGTTGAGTAGTCAACCCAAGCATGTTCAGCTGACCTCATGCTGCATAATTGTGGGACCACAAGGAGCAGCTGTGAAGATAAACACGAATGAGTATCTTGAGAAAGAGTACGACGTTGAGAAAAGTCTGCCACATGTGAATTTAATGGTGGCTGAAGTATTTGAGCAGGAGCATAACTGAGAAATGATGGCAGAAGCTGAGGAAGCCATTTTTTCACCAATAAAGGAGAATCTTGCTATCTGGATAAGTGAAGCACAGAAGTTCATGAAAATCATGATTTCAGCTCAAGGACAAGGACAACCAAAAGTCAGCGTCTCTACCACCTCAGGCAGCTGAGGAAATTCCGGGTCTCGGTGAGGATCCTCAAGTCCTTCTACTCTGGAGCAGTGGAGAGCATCCTGACAGGCAACATCACTGCCTGGTTTGGGAACTGTACTGCCCAGGACAGGCGGGCCCTGCAGAGGGTGGTGCGTTCAGCTGAACGTACCACTGGAACTACCCTCCCCCCCTTGCAGGAGTTATACACCAGGAGGTGTAGTAGCAGAGCCCGTAGGATCATGAAGGATCCTCATCACCCCAACAACGGACTGTTTCAGCTGCTGCGGTCAGGCAAGCGCCTCCGCAGTCACACAGCGAGAACAGAGAGACTGAGACAGAGTTTCTTCCCTCAAGCCATCAGAACTGTCAACGCTGACCTCACCAGGGGTCCTAACTGAGCCATGCACTAGGCTCCACTACCTACTGTACTGTATGTAGCATACTGTACCGCATACTGTATCACTGTTCAGGGTTGTTCGTGATGCCGTATTGCTGCGCCGTACTGTTGTATACTGTGCTGTATTATCCCAAACACTACCTCACACTATTCACATTCACATGCCACTTTAATTCACATGCCACTTTAAATGCACATATCTGTATATACATAGCCATATTCCTTCAACCTATTCCATTTTATTTCAATTTATTTTTTATTGTATTTTATTCTATATATTTTTTATCTTATTCTATAAGTATTCCACTTACTGTATTACGTTTTAGGAGTCAGTTAGTTGGTCTATTAGAAAGGAATTTTCTACTTTTTATTTTATTTTATTTTTTGTACTTTTTCCTAGGACTTCTTGTGTGCTATCACCGGGTGCGTTGCATTACATTTCACTGCATATATGTATGGAAGTATGTATATGTATGTGACAAATAAAAATCTTGAATCTTGAATCTTGAATCTTGAAAAAGTCATACAGATGTCACATGAATAAATGTTCAGCGCTAAATTGGACTCAGACAGCATGAGAGAGGAGATGCTGCAACAAATTCCAGAATATTTGTGGTCACAACATAGTACTGACATCGGACTTGTGAAGTCAGCTCAACCGGTGAAAGTTGAACTGAGACCAGGAACCAAACCTCTTTGGAAGAACCAATACCCACTAAAGGAGGAGGCAATCAAAGGGATTGAACCACAAATTGAAGGACTGTTAAAAGCAGGTGTAGTGTAAATATGTTTGGATCCTCAGAGCAATAAGCCTATATTGCCTTTAAAGAAACCAGATGAGTCCTAGCGCTTGGCACATGATTTAAGAGCGATAAATGAAGTGGTGCAGGATTTTCCAGCAGATGTACCAGATCCACATACCTTGTTAGCCCAAATTCCTCCAGAGGCTACACACTTCACAGTGTTTGATTTGTGTGGAGCCTTTTTCAGTGTTTCACTGAACGAAGAAAGTCAAGGATTGTTTGGATTCACATACAAAGGACAAACCTTCAAGTACAAGAAGCTTCCTCAAGGATTCACACATAGCCCTCACATTTTCAATAAAGTGTTGCAGGATGACTTGGCTGGGATTGATCAGATCTTGAAAAGTACTGTCATTCAGTATGTGGACGACATCGTCATCTGTTCACCGGATAAGGAAACGTGCCATGAGGACTCAATCAAACTGTTACAGCTATTGGCAGACAAAGAACACAAGGCCTCTCAGAAGAAGCTACAGTATTGTCAAGAAAAAGTTGTTTATTTGGGTCGAACAATAACCCATGGACACAGATGCATCTCTGAGAGTCATTTGGAAGCCATTGAAATGGCACAAAAGCCTAGAACAGTCAGAGAGTTGATGACATTACATTGCATTGCATTTAGCAGACGCTTTTCTCCAAAGCGACTTATAATTATTCAAACACCGACAGACGCAGCCATCAGGAGCAATTAGGGGTTAAGTGTCTTCTCAAGGACACTACAGCATGCTAGCAGGAGGAGCCTGGGATCGAACAAGCAACCCTTTAGATTACTAGACGACCAGCTCTACCTCCTGAGCTACCATCCCCACATCCATGACATTTCTTGGCATTGCGGGATATTCTTCAGCCTGGGTAGAAGATTATGCCTGCCTAACAGGGCCTTTGAGAGCCATGACAAAAGAGACTGGGAATGCTCAACTCCATTGTAACCTCACCTGGACACAGAAAGGTCTTATGGCATTTGAAACGATCAAACAGAGGCTACAAGAAGCTCCAGCGCTAGCGCTGCCTGACTACTCTAAGAACTTCTTGCTGTATGTGGCTACGTCCACTGGAGGCAAATATGCATGTGCAGTTCTTTGTCAGCCCACAGGTATGGGGACAAGTCCTCAACCTGTTTCGTATTATTCTACTGCCTATTCAGAAGTAGAATTGGGGCTACCACGGTGCTACAGAGCAATGGTGGGAGTTCATCTCATGTATGATAAAGCATCATCAGTAACTATGGGTTACCCAGTGACAATTCTTACCTATCATAGTCTCAGAAATCTTTTGAACTTCGGTAAATGTACATTGACTATGTATAGGCTAAGAGACTATCATAGGCTCTTAGAGCAGGAAGATGTCAACTTAGTAAGGTGCGTCACGGTAAATCCAGCTGAGAATTTGCCAACACCAGAGGATGGAGAGCCACATGATTGTGTTCAGGAAGTAGATAGATATGCAAAGCTCAGATCAGACTTGCAAGCTTTCCCACTGCATGTGTCAGATGTGGAGTATTGGACTGACGGGTCCTGCTATCGAATAGGAGACACATTGAGTGCTGGTTACACAGTAGTCAAAGCCCAGGGAACTGAATTTGTTGTTGAGAAAGCAGAAGTAATACCACAACCTGCTTCTGCACAGCTTGTTGAGCTTGTGGGCCTGACTGAAACTTGTCTATTGGCTGAAGGCAAGCGAGTGACAATATATATATATTCTACATATGCACATAATGTGTGTCATTTATTTGGATCGGTGTGGAAAAATCGAGGATTTAAGAAAACCAATGGTTCTCCAATACAGCATCATGCCCAGATAATGAAATTGTTGCATGCAATGATGAAACCAAAGGAAATAGCTGTAGCTAAGTGTGCAGCACACAAAACGGACACGTCAAGGGTCACAGAAGGTAACAAAGCGGCTGATGAGGCTGCATAAGCAGTTACAGGAGCAAACAAAGCAGGCAAGGTTCTTCTGGTCACTCATGAAGTGGACTTGGAAGATAAAATCATGCTCAGAGATGTGATCGCGATGCAAGAAACGGCGTCAGCCATAGATAAACAATTATGGTTGGACCGAGGAGCCACACAAGATTCTACTGGTCTGTGGAGAAATCATGAAAGACTGATGGTAGCAACCCCCTGACCTACTAGGTCTGATGATTCAGGAAGCACATGGGTTAGTCCATGTTGCAAGGGGGGAGGTAAGGAGAAAAATCACGAAAGAGTATGGTTTTTGGGCACCGTTCTTGCTTGAGCAAATTGATTATGTCATAGAGCAGATGCACAATCTGTCTTAAAAATAATGTTCGGGGGGGTGTGTTGAGTCCACCCGGTCACATTCCAACTCCGACAGGTCCAATGCGTGAGTTGGCTGTGGATTTTGTTGACATGATAAGACCAATAGGAGGTAAAAGATACATGTTAGTCGTCGTGGATAGATTTTCACGGTGACCTGAGGCATGTCCAACCAAGCGTAAAGATGCTCAGTCAGTTGCCAAGTTCTTGTGTCGTGAGGCCATAAGCAGGTGGGGACTTCCAGATCACATGTCCTCAGATAATGGGAAAGAGTTTGTGGATAGAACAGTAAAATTAATTCTGAAAAAAATTTGGGAATTAAACAACGTTTAGGAGCTGTTTATCATCCGCAAAGCCAAGGAGTTTGTGAAAAATGAATGGTGTGCTGAAAAATCGCATTGTTAAAATCTGTCAGCATACAGGTCTGAATTGGGTAGAGGTGTGTAGTTAGGAGCTAACACTCGTAGAGAAATATCTTTTCAAAATATCTGATTCCGTCATATACTCAACACCATTTTTAACAAGGAAAATACATGGACAAAGGGGGGAAAAGGAAAATGTTAATCATATATTGGAATAATGTTAAGGTATAATGCAAAAGTTAATTATTATACTGTATTTGATGTGTGTGCAAGATACTGGCTGGTGATTCTTTTTTTCAGGACCAGTCAGAGGGTGGCTGTGTCCAGAGATCCTAACAGCCTAATGGACTTGAACACTCAAACATGGACACTCGAAAATGGAGGATGAAAATTGACAGCGGACCCTGAATGACCCAGTTCAATACATACATATGTGTCCTGAATGTTTTTATAATATTGGAGTTTGTTTACTACAATGTAACCTGTATTATTGACGAAAATCCTGTACTCTACACTAGATATTTTTAGCAAGACATATTATATTGATTTGCTATTGGTTTCTTTGAGTCTGTAATAGGATGAAGTGAATACATTGGGACCTCAGGTATTTTCTTTTTTTGCGGTTTATGAGGACATTGGTGATAGGTAGGGAAAGGTGCACTGGAAAGTCAGATGGGTCGACCAGCCTGACTTTGGCCAAATTTTTGATTTATTTCTGAGGTTCTAAATGTATGCATTTATATGCAACATGCATTTATACAGTTTTCTTAACCCTTCGTCTTTTTCTGTTAATTGATTCGGAGTACCTTAGGTTGTTGCCTGGGGCAGAGGGACCGTGAGAGAATTTTCCTGTCTTGATTGATTGATGGGTGTTCTAAGAAAGGAAGCTGCCAGATGGGTTTTTCGCTCTCACACTCCACAAATTTGCTGTATTGCTATGACTACGTATGGTCAGAAGGGTATATTATAACCAATTTTGTTTGTTATTAGGTGATTTCTATTAAGCCAATTAACGTCGTAAGTTCAATTACTCTTCTCTCTGTCGGGACTTTGTATAGTCTAGCAGGGGGGAATATGAGGTGTCTGGAAGGTTTGAGGTGAATAGGACACTGAGCTCCCAGAGCTCAGATATTGTGTGGGAATAATAGTAACGTATGTTACTATTAGATTTTTTGCATCTATGTCATACGAAGAACAAACACAACAACGGGTCTATTCAGAGGCCCTCTGGGAAAGGGAATTGTGTTGATTCTTCCAGCTTGACCAGAGGAGGAAATGTTTAGATTTATGGCAAGACAGAGGCTGAGCGGGCACCTATGGGTTGGAACCAGATCTGGTATGTTATCTCTGTACAGCTTTAAAAGCAAGTGCCGAGTGTCGCTTGGCAGAGAATATATCCGGCTCCTGTTCTCTCCCAGGCCGTCCATGGCAAGTCTGGTTTGATGCTGATTTGTGTAATAAAACTATTATTTTAATCAAGTCGGCATCAGCGGTCACTCCTTCATTCTTCAACCCATCACATTCATCAAGAAACTACATCTGGTTCCCAAACGGTTCCTTCTCTTGGTACTGTTGGAGCTCGGATACATCTTTATGGTTGTTGTAGCCTTGCCCATCTCTATTATTTGCTCATCCCCATCTTTGAAGAGATAGTTGCCCTCCGTTGTCATCACTGGGAGCTGGGGATAAACATCAGTGAACTTCACCTCCTTCTCAAAAGGCGGGGGCTTCTTTACAGATGCTGTATGTGAGAAGGGTGCGGAAATCTTCTCCATCAATTTTTCTGCTTCCTTTTCATTTTTCTTTATTTCTTGTCTACTTTGTTCTCTTTTTTCTTTTGCAGCTTCGAACCATGTCCGTCCCTCCTTTATGACAGCTGCAGAATGCCAAGTTCTGTTTGTCTTTTCTCCATGCGTCTCTTTCCTCTTTTTCCTTTCTTTTAGTTTACTTTAAATGTAGACACAAGCACCTGCATTGTTTTAATCAAATCCGGGTTAAGAGTTCCTTCAGCTGGCTATGGTTGTTCAATGTCAGGCCACCGCTTGCTCCATTTTCCTGATATTTTTGTAATATCTTTAATAAGGGGATTATTCTTTCACACCACATCAATAGGAGTGATTATTTTTGTAATTTTTGTATCCATTTCTTTTATTGTAAATCAAAATTATTTATTTAAAAATTATTTATAATGCACCGGATAATCACACTCAACCAAAAACAACTGAATTTTCCAACCCCAAAGGAGACCAACAGCTTCTCACTTATGGAAG
This sequence comes from Zeus faber, assembly GCF_960531495.2. Classification (NCBI taxonomy): domain Eukaryota; kingdom Metazoa; phylum Chordata; class Actinopteri; order Zeiformes; family Zeidae; genus Zeus; species Zeus faber. The sequence goes on along the minus strand of NC_137206.1, from coordinate 24,443,699 downwards.
CAACTTCACTTGTTCATGATCTGATACATCCGATCGTACTCATTTATCTTCAATTATCAAAATGTCCATCAATGGTCACTCTCAAACAGGGTCAATCAAGATAAACCATACTCAGATAATGAAACCAATATTCACAGCACTCAACCATATTTAAATCAAATCAGTTTTCCGCATGTGATCAATCAAATCAATAATGCTCCATTAATTAGGCGAATGCCTTGATTAGTCAGTCTGTTGCCAAGTTCCTTATGAACTAATTGCAAACACAATTTAAGAAAAATAACTACTGTAATCCTATATGTGAGAACAATCAATCATGTAGGTTATAACTAGATGTACGCACATATAGGTAAATGCAGGTGTCTATTGAAAAGAGTTTGTGGATAAACCGTACTGGCCTTATTCATCTGGATTCAGAATTCTTATGCGCTGTCATCCGCAAGCTCCGGGTGTCTGTGAAGAACTGCCAGATGTCTTGTCATCTGCCCCTTGGATGATCCAATTCAGACACATTCCATCTTCTTTGTCTTTCCCCAGCTTTCACTCAGCAAAGTAAAAGAGAGGAAGAAAGAAAAAACAAAAAGAACAACACAAGAGTTCAGTGTCTTAAGACAAATCTAAATTCTTATACATACTATAATACAATTCAATGAGACGTACATTCTCAGCGTTTTTATTTCTCGCGCATTTGAAATAAAGCAATGTTTACTTTCATTCATACGACACATTTAAATCTAAAGAGTATATTTGTCAATCTAATACCACCTCAAATTAATAATTTTGACTCTCTTTTCCTATTTAATTAAATGTTATTTATAGTTATTTTATTTTATTTTATTTTAATATTCATTTATTTATTTATTTTCTTCTATCATACTTCTTTTTCGCCCCTCTTTTCAGGGAGAGTTGCCCAGGTTCCACTCTGTATGAAGCACCACCCCTTGCTCCACCTCTTAAATTTAGGCACAACTTCCAGTTTACACTGGTCGTCAGCAGGCGAACATCCTGTTTTAGCTCCCCTAGGCCACGCACAGTCATAAATCAAAGCTGGTTCCTTTCACTCAGCAGCCGAAACACAAAACCTCTTCTCTTGCATCAAAAACCCAGCTTTTCCTTCTATTTCACCAAACTACCTGTTCCTTCAACCAACAGAACTCACAACAAGCACCGCCACACACACTCCAAGCACAAAGAGAAAGAACTCACACACCAACCAAGCAATCCACAAATTCTACTCATAATTCAGAGCAGAAGACTTTCTTTTATTTTCTGAATATGTTCATGCATGTGTAGGCAGAGTATTTCTGGTGATTCTAGTCCTTGTCTCAAGAAGGCTCATTTTGTTATCAAATATATAAAGTCCTTTGAAGGATCATATCATTTATCAACTGTATAAAACGTCCTTGAAAGAAAAAGGCTCATATATATTTATCAAAAGTCCTTCAAGAAAAAGGCTCATATATATTTATAAAAACGTCCTGAAAGAAAAAGACTCATAATCTTTATTATGAGCTTTACAAAGTCCGTAAACAGGCTCATATATATTTATCACTAAAGGGGCAAGAAATGTTTCTTTTTATGTATTATTTAAGTGCTCACCACATATGTATAACTATTTAATAACCTATGTATTCTATATATCATTTATACATATAGACGAACAATACACAAATCTCTTCACACCTCTTTAACCGCGGCACACTCTCTCACACACACACAGGCACACTCACACCCCAAAAGATAAAAGATATGTCTGTCCTGCATCACATCTGATTCTCCAAAAACTTCAACAGCGCTTAGCTTTATACTTTAACGTCAACTCATGTATACTTTTCTAATTTTATCAAGATTTTCACTTTGGCCAGACTTTTACATTTTCACTTTGGCCAAACTTTTAACAAATTATTCTTTTAATCAGATTCTTTCAACGTGCACGCATTCTCTTAGGCTGGTTTAGCCCTGCTTTCCCCCATTTTTTCTCAAACTTTATTTTTTTAATCTTTTAAGCCTTTAACTTGTAACGCTTTTTGCTTCACTTTTTTTTTTTTTATCTTACTTTAGGCTTTTTACACTTTTCATCTTTTTCATCTTACTTTCGATTTTTAACTTTTACCTCCTTTTTACTTTTCATCTTTTTCATTGTACTTTAAGCTTTTAACTTTGTTTGTTTTTCCGACCTAGATTTGACTATATTATATTTTCATTCGGCCAACTTTCACGCAGCATTTAATGTACACATGTCTTACTTTTTAAGGAGATATGGGCCCTGTCTCCATTAATCGTGCATGGTTATTTAAATAACTATTGGCTACTACTGGCATTCTACAATTACTTTTTACTTCTACTTTCTCCACATCTTTTAAGCCTTTAACTTTTACTTTTAACTTCATCTTTTATTTTGACTTAATTCTCTTTTTCTTTGTTTATTATTCTCTTATTCCCCTTATTTACGTCTTTTACAACTTAATAATCCCCAATTTAGACGGAAACTCACTTCGCACATGAACACATCATCTCCATCGCCGCACAATTTGCTCTTGTCAGTGCAGTCAATCCGCCCAAAATACTACCGCTTCAAAAACCCCACACAGCTCAATTTATGAGAAAACACTCACCCTGAGAGTGGTTATTCGCTGGAGCAGGCAGCATCGGCCCAGAGGCCCAGCAGATCCTAGTTCGTGACGCCACTTTGTAGTTTCTTGATGAATTTGATGTGTTGATGAAGGAGTGACCGCTGACGCTGACTTGAGTAAAATAATAGATTTATTACAAAAGAACAGCATCTGATCAGACTTGCCTAGGACATCCGGGAGAGAACCGAGCCGGATGGATTCTCTGTCGAATGAGACTCTGGCGGGCTCTTTCATGCTTGCCCAAAGACAATGTTGACCATTTGGTTCCCATACATAGGTCACAGGACACATTTCACCTCCCTTATCACCAGGACCCCTGGTGATGTGCTCTCTCTCTCGGGATCCCGGCACCGTCTCTTAGTAATTATCTTCGTAACACCTCACTCACAACTAAATCCAAACAACAGTTTCACCAAGTAAACCGGTCTTGTAGCCGGGGCGTGTCTGACCGTAACATGCCCAGGCAGGAAGACCTTCATCAAGGTGATTGAGTCTTCAGCTGGGTGATGATTGGTTCCCCGAATGCTGAGCTCCCTCGACCAACCACGGGCTGCTTTGGTGAAGACCAACCGCTGGGCTGGAATGGCACAGCGGACATCTGCATCAAGAAACATAATGTGCAAGCTCAATATGACGTACAAACCACACACAGTGGTACATAACAGTGTGTGTGTGTGTGTGTCAAGTGCATTGCACCTGTGAGACTAATAAAATGATTCTCGATAAACGTGATGAAAAACAATGAGTATAACATAAAAAGTAACCCAAAAACAATAAAACATTGTAAAATTAAAGATCGGAGCAAGAACTAGGATAAAGCCAGATTTTGATTGGGTTGGGGGAGTTTCGGACGGAACTGAACGGAATTCTGGAATTCAACGGGCAGTTTTGTGGATTGCCATTTTTGTTTCATTTAATTATTTTTTGAAATATTGCCAGGATTTGTGACGCTCCTGATTCCCCTTCCAGGGAGGGCGGGGCAGGGGCGCTGTGGAGAGGAGTCAATTTTAATCCGTGTGAACAACACCCCAAACTCCCGGAGATGGACAAATCGACTGTTTTCGGAGTTTATTTTGGGAGCTCTCCCTCCACCTCGTGTTCAGGGATCGATTCCCAGAAGATTTGTTACCACTTCAGTGGTCACACATGTGGACATTTTCTTCCCTCCCGTTGCCATGCCGACCACACATCGCCAATAGAACCGGGGCGAGAGTTTTTTGTCCCTGGGGAGTTTGAGACCACCTTACCAATCCCGACGAAGTGGCTCCAGCTCCTCTCTCCACTTCCCTTTGTCGCGCTTGCACAAAGGCACGGCTAACTTTCCAAAACTCCATAATGATTTTATAAATTAAATGTGAGAGGGAACCTGGCTCGCCGCAGCTATTTCAACAGTGCTTACAATGGCGCCTCAAAAATCAATCAATCTGCCACCAAAATCCAATACAGAATGCTGCATACTTAATTCACTGGCTCCTAATATACACACTATTCAGTAAATACATATTTCTCATCTATTTATCATCATGGGATCTCATTTCTTTAATACACTTTGACAGGAGCATACTGTAATGTAATCAACTCGGGGCGAAACATCCACTCGGCTCACAGTTTGGTACCATGCACGGTGCCAATGCAACCGGTTGGAAGTTAAGTTCAGTTTTTTTTCGCAAAGTTTGAATGGAAACAAATCAAAACTGTGGAAGATTCCATCTACATTAAATATGCTAACACGGCAGATTAAAGTACAAGAATTTCACAAGATAAAAAAATGAAAAATCATTTTAGATTTAGAGATATATATATATATATATATATATATATATATATATATATATATATATATATATATATATATATATATATATATATATATATATATATATATATATATATATATATATATATATATATATATATATATATATATATACACACACACACACACACACACACACACACATACACACATACACACATACACACATATATACATACACACATATATACACACATACATACATACACATACACACACATACATACATACGCATACACACACATACATACATACATACACATACACACATATATACACACACACACACACACACACACACACACACTCATCGGCCACTTTATTAGGTACACCTGTTTAATTGCTTGTTAACACAGTTTGCCAATTAGCCAATCACATGGCAGCCACTTATTGCGTTTAGGTATGTAGACATGGTGAGGATGACTTGCTGAAGCTCAAACCGAGCATCAGAATGGGGAAGAAAGGGGATTTAAGTGACTTTGAACGTGGCATGGTTGTTGCTGCAGACTGGCTGGTCTGAGTATTTCAGAAATTGCTGACCTACTGGGATTTTCACGCACAACCATCTCTAGGGTTTACAGAGAATGGTCCGAGAAAGAGAAAATATCCAGTTAGCGGCCCGAGCGCCAGTCCATCTGAGGGTTGTGGGTCTGGAGCCAGGGGTGCCCCAGCACCACGGGGTTCAGTGGGGAATCAATAAGGAAGAACCTTAAAGACTCACAGTGGTTGCCGGAGAGTAGCAGCTTGAGGGGAGCTGTCTAGTGGGTTATCCGGGTCAGATGCGACCCATTCAGCCCCTTGACCTCGAGCGGTGCGGGGAGAGGGACGGGTGTCAGCCCTAGCTGGCGTGCTAGTCCCTGGTCGAGGAAACTCGCATCCGCCCCAGAATCTATGAGAGCAGAGGAAGAGCGTGTTATATCTCCCCAAGAGAGGGTAGCTGGGAGCAGCGGACGGGAGAGAGGGTCGGTGCTGGAGCGACCGGAGCGTAACCCTACCGAGGAGTCGCCCTCTCCTGGCCGGACCGGGCAGGTGGCTCGGAGGTGTCCCAGCCGGCCGCAATACAGACAGGCGCCGGTCTGTAGGCGGCGTGCTCGCTCCTCGGGGGAGATCCGGGAGCGACCATTGCATTGCATTGGCTCGGCATCGGAGAGAGTCGGGGTGACTTGTGAGGCGCCCAAGAGTAGCGGGCGCTGGAGACCGGGGCGTGGCCGCCCAGGCGGGAGGCACGGACTGGAGGCTCGCCCCCTCCCTCTCGCGCTGGCGCTCCCGTAGCCGGTTGTCCAGGCGGATTGCGGTCTCCACTGGTTGGTCCAGGTCGGTGGGCTCGTCCCGCCGTGCCAGCTCGTCCCGCAACTCGTCGAACTAGGAACTAGGAACTAGGAAGGGAGCCAATCGCGATGCAACTCGGGGAAAGCTAGTTGACGGTCTAGCAAGGAATGGCTAGGAAGCTGGGGCTAAATACAGTGCGGGTAATTGATCCCAGGTGTGTGCAATTGGGTCTGAGTAGGGAGCTGCAGATGGGGCAAGGGCGGCCTCTAGTGGCGCTGGGAGGCCGTGGGCCTAACAATGTCATTCATAACTCAATGGCTGCTCTGCGCTACTTGGCTCTACATATCCCAGTCCCGAGGGAAGACCACCAAGTTGGATTGCTCATTCTGCCCCCTGATGGTCGAAGTGTCAGTGACAATGTCGTTGATATTGCAATCCATTTATCAGCTATACCATGTAAATCGTCACATATTTGTTCCACATAATTTCAAGCCAAGATATACACTCACCAACGCACCAACTTTGACGAACGCATTAATGTTGCCCTGTAGTCGGAGTGATCCGCCCTGTGCCGGATGATTTCAACCGATGTCGCACCCGATGACTCTTGGGAACCGTCAACGTGCTCCATCGCCTCTGTTCTCCATTAAAAGTGTTTAGAATTGAAAAGGACAAAGGACACCGAGACAGACAACTCAATGGAAACTAAACTCAACTGAAACTGTTGGAAACGCGTCACGCCTGAATACGTCTTCATTAGAAAGACAACAATAACTGATGATGATGAAGGCGACCCGCAGAAAAGCGTGCGAGCGCCATCCGTCTTCTTTATGCGAGTTCTGCGTCGGCTTTCATGATAAATCAGGGAGAACGTGCCGCACGTAGCCACTTGTTTTGTTTTGATTTGATTTATGATAAAACAAAAGGGGAAACAACTTCCCCAACTTCAGCGTCTTCCTTTACCGGCACCGGCAGACTCTGCTATTTGTCTGACCGCAAATCGAATCTACAATAAAGATTCATTATGAGCGGATCATCCTGCCTCGCGGCTGGATGGAGATCTGCCACGGTTCCTGTCCGGGCTTCTTAATTTAACGGGGCATCCCATCATCCCAGTCCCGTCATCCCAGTCCCGTGCCTGGATCCGGACCTGCACCCCGACTTCTTACATTGTGTTGGGTAGGGACTTGATGCCATGCACTGGTTTTATTCAAATCTAATCAAATCGAAACCCATCAAATCAAATCAAAGATTATTTTTAAATGCACAGGCACGGCACAGTCTCCGTCGCTGGCAATGAAGTGTTTAACCCTGCGGCAAAATCTAACAATGTTAGATGGGAAAGAAGAGTCTGATGATGATACAATAAAACAAGTAAAGGGAACATGGACACACAACAGTGGATGGTTAGACAATAAAGTCAACAGAACAATGATGTTTAGGTTTCTATCTATCTATCTATCTATCTATCTATCTATCTATCTCTCTATCTATCTATCTATCTATCTATCTATCTATCTCTCTATCTATCTATCTATCTATCTATCTATCTATCTATCTATCTATCTATCTATCTATCTCTCTATCTATCTCTCTATCTATCTATCTATCTATCTATCTATCTATCTATCTATCTATCTATCTATCTATCTATCTATCTATCTATCTCTCTATCTATCTCTCTATCTATCTATCTATCTATCTATCTATCTATCTATCTATCTATCTATCTATCTATCTATCTATCTATCTATCTATCTATCAATCTATCTGTCTATCTGTCGGTCTGTGCGGTATAAGCAATAATATTAAAAATATAGTACAATTACAAAATATATATTTAATTATTTTTTCTGAAAATATAATATTTATATTAAATACATAATAAATTACTATATTTTATACATATATATTTAAAATATACATGAAAAATATATATGTTTACTCATATTTTTCAAATTTAAGGGCCTCCAGATTTTACATTTTATTTTAAGTCCTGGAAATTACTGTGCAGCCTTTGAAGGTTTGTTCAAGGACACATTGAGAGTTAGTTGTTTGAGGAGTGGAAGTTGTGCAGATAACTGTCTTCAAATCAGGTCTGCGTGTGTGTGCGTTTCTGTGTGTGTGTGTGTGTGTGTGTGTGTGTGTGCGTGCGTGCGTGCGTGCGTGCGTGTCTGTGTGAGTGAGTGGGTGGGTGTGCTAATAAGCAGAGTCATAGGTTGTTAAGGAAATACAATGTGAAATATTTTAAGAGGCAACCGCTGTCAAAGGTACGAAGCGGTCAGTACCTGCCGTTCAGAAAGGACTGATGGAAGAGATCACGCTGTGCTTCTTGGCTGCCTCCTGTAATGAGCTCACATACCACGCACTTTCACGACTGCATTTCACCAGTTTTTCCTCTTAAGCGTTGTTTGTGCCTCGCTAGGGCCGGTGCTTTGTCAAACTGACAAACAATCATTGGCGTCGCTCAGTATCCAGGCCCGAGACTGTCGCTGACATGTTATTCGTTTCCCAGAAGCCACTGAGCTGTGGTGGCTGCGGTCCCTGGGTGTTGGGGAACGTCAACAAACTACCTGTATGAAGGAAGTGACATCCAGCAGCAAGACACTCAGGAGAGTGTAACGGTTTTTTACGAGTTGATGTGTGGAAAAACACAATGTTTGTCACACAGACAGTTGGGGGGGCATGGGGTCATTTAGCTGTGTTTTCTGTTATAACATTTTGTTTGGATCCTTCGATATTTTGTCTAATTTGGTGTCATTGTGTAAGGACTCCACTTGTTATACACAAGATTCTTGGATGAAAAAATGAAGCGAGTTAAATGTAAGCCGGCGAGGAGAAGGGATGTTGCAGCACCCCCTAGTGAATGGTCGACACAGCAAGAAATAAGTGCGAAATAGCACCTAAAGGAAGCTGTAGAAACTACACCCGACGTTGCCAGACGTGAAGCTCCTCCACCACAAGGCTCCTTAGTCTTTGTAGAAGAGGGGTCTCGCAAAGGCGCTCATTCGGTCGCTGGATGCTCATCCATGGTTGTGAAAACAAAAATGAAAACCAGTTTGGGGATATAATCTGCAAGGTTCAGGTCTGGTCTGGGGGTGAGGGTGAGCCCCCCCTCCTGTAAAAAACAGTTGTCCCCCTCAAAATGTCACTGTAAACGTAACTAGATAATTTTAAATAATCGTGGCTCTGCGCCCTAATCGCTCCCTCTCTGTGTTTTTATTTTAGAAGTACGTTATTTTACTATTACATATTGAATGAATTCCACCATCATTCATGATATTGAATTAGATGTTTTGTGGTTGAGGGAGAGAATTACAGACTCACACTTCTATTTTCGTTGTGGCTATGTTGCTTTCATCGTCAGCATTCTGGGACTGTTCTCAGCGGGACACGAATACGCCGTTGCAATGGCCACAGCGGGCTTGAAGCTCCAAGAAATGACAGAGGTTTGAGAGCGGATGAAAGGGAAAAACTACAAGAACTCTTCAGCTTTCTCTGCTTCAAATCGCTTTTCAGGCCTTGTTAAGCTAAAAATAAAAAGCGGACAGTCTCCCGGTGCCATTAAGTGCGTAAACCTGCTCAAGGTCGGGGCAGCGGGAGCCGAGAGATGACAACACGGCGGCTTGGAGTGGTCGTTGAGGTTTCTGTGAAAGCTCACTAGCTTCCCAGGAAGGTCTGGAGACGGCAGACGCCGGAACTGGGAAGAAGCGGAAGCGTCTGCCCGCTGTTGCTGCATTGTCAGCACTGATAGCGGGGGGATGGTAGCTCAGGCGGTAGATCTAGTGATCTAAAGGTTGCTGGTTCGATCCCAGGCTCCTCCTGCTAGCATTTGGATAAAAGCGTCTGCTAAATGTAATGTAAATGTAATGAAAGCATCATCATGGAGAACTGAGTCAAATCAAGTCTCTTCAGGATCCCAAAGAGTAATACACTTATTTGGGTGAAAGGTCTAAATGGGACATGGTCCAAACATTTGGACTGACTCAGTAAAAAAGATTTGTTACATTTTCCCGACCCTTCCTTCGTTTGATTCAGTCCTTGCAAACAGTCGGAAGAGTCAAAAAAGTAATAATCATTTATTTTGGTCAAAACGATTTATCCAGGTGTGAGTGCGCGGTCTAAAGTGTCTGTTTTGGGCAGAGTGACTCCAGAGTCCTGAGTCATTTAAAAGATGAAACCATTCGCGAGTCTTGCATCTCTTTAAGAAGTGTATAAACAGGTCACTGCCCGACATGAGACGGTTCAAAAGGCTCCGTCTCATCGCTTCGGCCCGCACCGTCAAAAGCAGGGCCAAAGATTAGAGTTAGTTGAACCATCTCACAAAACCCCGCCCGCTCCTCCTCCGTCGTTTCTTCTGAGAGAAGTTCCTCCCTTCCTCCCTCAGATGCTTTAAAGGTGGGCTGCAGCATGTAGCAAAGAGGCCAAATACCTCACCCTGATCCATGAGCACAGGCACGTCCTCAGTTTGGGTATTAACACCATGATGAAGACTTTCATCAGTGTCGACCCGCAAAAGTATATTTTACAAGAGCAAGGTGGTTTCGTTATACATCGCCGCGGTGCAGTAAATGCCCCCCATTCATAAACTGTTGAACTCCTTCTTCGTGCTTTTATTACTTAGACTAATCATACCAGTTGCCCGGATCCCGGAATACAAATCTCGGCCTGTGCTACAGCCTGTAGTCGCAGTCATAGGAGTCCCAAACGACGCCCAAACATTTTCAACCATTGATTATCACATGTGCCAATTCAGTTAAGGGCTGCGTATACATATACATGTACAATCCTGTGGAAGTGGTTCTGGCTCTAACTCAAATGGCGCTGCGCATGCCCAAGCCCTAAGGTTTGCCTATTTAAGGTGCGGCAGGTCTGTTTGGCATTGAGTTGCTGCTTTTCCTCCGCCTTCTATTCATCCACTGTCTTTTACCCAAGCGCATCCCTGCCAATCTACGCCATTACTTGCTCAAACCATGTGCATTAGTGATGAGAACTGGCTCCCAGATGCCAAACGCTAAATATATGCAGTATACCGTAGTAAAAACCTGAATTGCAGAGTGAGTTGTGTGACAGAACTGGGGTGAAATAGCTGTTGCTGTTATTTTCAGGAGGTTCTGGTGGTACGCCAGTAGAGCTCTGGCCTCTCCTGATAATTGAATTTTTTGTTTATAATTAATTTTTTGGGGAAACTACCAATTTGGGCAGCGCCGACTTTTATCAGGAGAAATTGTAACTTGGTCTCCCTGCCAATCTCGTTAAAAAGTAGGGTTGGATATGGTTGGCTGTCAACTAACACTCACTGGCAATTTATTCTCAAGTAAAAAATATCCACAGTTCATTTCACAAGAAACTGAGATGTGATGTTTTTTTCTTTAAAAAATATTTAATCTTTCAACTTCTTCCACCAGGAGTTTTTCCTGGACCGGGTGGAGGTTAAGGCCCTGGGAGCCCAAGAGACTGGTCTGGGATTAAGGCCTAAAATCCTACTTTCCGAGGATGATTGATGAGTTTTTATTGTGAACCGCCCTCTCGAATTTTGGCACGAACATTATTTTATAGAGACATTAATAACACAGATAAGTTTAGAGATACGTTAAGTTCTATTTACGTCAATCATCCTGCACATATAATCGCCTTTTTTGTATATTCTTTATATTTTTGTTTATATTTTTGACCTTTATTTTTTATTTTGCTATTTTCTTTGGATATTTGGCTATTTTTGTACATTTTGATATTCTTGCTTGTTTTTTTATTTTTTTGCACTCGGCCACTAAAAATTCCTGGTATATGAAAATGTACTTGGCGGAATAAACAGTTTCTAATTCTGATATTTCCTGTGACTGTGAAAATTGAGTTTCATCTGATTTTCATTAGGGGGTCACCAGCTTGATGTGCGCCATCCAGAGCGCCATTTGAATGTCAATTCACTTTCATGAGGCACGGATCGCTCTGTTTATTGTGTGCCCCGTGGCGTGAGCCGCTCTGGGTTTATTTGCACTGGTCTGAATTGGAAGGAATAAAATTGAGTTTGTTCAAGCGGTGGAATGAGACGAGGGATGAAAAGTTGGTCTATTTTCGGAGATTCGGCTCTTTTTGAGCGAGTCGCGTGTAAAGAGTCGTTTTCCCCACCGTCGACTCCTCGTACGTTTGATGCAGTCGGTGTAACGAGTCAGAAGAGTCGGTTCGGCTCTGAATAGTGAATTCTATTCTGTCAAACAGATTTATTTTACCTGGAATGCAACGTCTAATTCAGTCACATCTGACATGAATTATGTCCAGCGACTCTCAAATTAATTTACTCCTCGGTCATTATTTTGTGTTTGCGATCCACTCCCTCCAGTTACCAAGTATCCCCTGCACTTACTGAGTCGCAAACAAACACCTCTCGTCTGTGTGACTCTTGACTCACGAGTCATTTGAAGGATTAATTTGCTACGAAATGAATTGTTTGCGAGTCGTGCGTCACACGACGGGATGCATCTCAGGCGTCGCCTTGTGTGAAAAAAAAAAAAAAAAGAGGAAAAATAAATGTCACAATCCCATCCCCCGCTGGATCATCGCTCTGCATGTTTAGCTCCTTCGACGCCCTAATTCCGTCACACCCCACACGTCGGACGAACGACGCCATTCATTATTTAATGATGGTGCCGATGAAAATAAAAAATTAAAAAAAAAGAGAAAGGGATGATTCACAGGCGTTTAGAGGGTGCTCTATCAGCGAGTCACTGATCTGGGGCTGATGGTAATGCGCTTCCCCACCCGGAGATGACAATATACCGGCGTATTAATTAATGGGCTCTACGCGGAGCTATAACATTGGTGTCATCCGTTGGCTGATATTGCCGTTTTGACAGTGAGGGCTATCAGACCATGGACAAATCGGCCTGACACGCGTTGGAAGGCTAACGACGGCGTCTTCTTATGCGGCTGTCAGATTCCCTTCTCCTCCCGCTCGCCACATGAGCGATTTTTATCACGTCGCGGCAGAAGGTTCGACTGAAAATTAGAGGTCAAATTACTTTTATTTTTTTATTTTTTTCCTCCCTCTTTCTTAAGAAGAAGGAGGAGGACGGGGCGAAGGAACTAATGGGCAAATGTCACTGTCTGAGCTATCAGACGTTCACATCACATCCCGCTGTTTGATAGCACAAGCCTCGGTTTTTCGGGGGCCTAATGGAATATTTTAGGTCTGATCTTGTCTCCGTTTCTCCACCCGCATCATCTGGAATCATCTGGCAGCCTCGCACACTCTATGATTTCTTTATCCATTATAGATATCGTTGACATCCATATTTCATTAAAACTTACAGTAAAGAAGGAAAAACAGCCAAACTACTCAATGAAGTTGCCGAGCTGTGGAGGAGCTGTCAAAACGACGAAGCACGTCAAAAGAAAACATGGAGCTTCTAGTGCTAATGCTCAGCTTTTCGGGACTTTTCTTTTTTTACTTTTCAAGGGGGTTTCTCCCAACCTTTTTTTTTTTTCGTCAATGGGGGAATCAATTATGGCATCTTGGCCAGATTTTGCTTATCGTAACATGGTGATACGGCTGAATAATTACTTCTCCGAACTTCATAGACTGTCCTATAGCTTAATATCCACATTAATGATTGTTTATCAAATAAGTCTTGTATATAAATGTGTAATGGAACAATGAACAGTCATCCCCAAAATATTGTCAAATGATCGATTTTGAAGTGTCAAAAAAAAAAAAAAAAAAAAAAAAAAAAAATTTATATATATATACACTCTTTATAATAATAATAATAATAATAATAATAATAACAACTTAAATTTGTATATCACTTTTCAAAGAACCCAAGGTCGCTTTACAGGAGAGGGGCAAGGGGGGGGCAGATTAAGGGAGAGAGGAACAAAAACAAAATAAAGGAATATCTAAACAATATCTAACTAACTAATGGGGAAAGGGCATGGTGATAAGGCAGGTCTTGAGGGTTGTTTTGAAAGTGTCCAGGGTTGGGACGTTACGGATTAATGGAGGGAGAGATTTTCAGAGGGTGGGGGCTGCCACGCTGAAAGCTCTGTCCCCGAAAGTTTGTAATCTGGTACGGGGGATGGACAGCAGACTCATGTTTGAGGACCGCAAGTTCCGGGATATAGTGTGCTGGTGGAGGAGGTCGGACAGGTATTGGAGGGTGAGTGCGTGAAGGGATTTGTATGTGAGGAGGAGGAGTTTGTGGAACTTGACTGGGAGCCAGTGGCGGTGGATGAGGGTGGGGGTGATGTGCTGCCAGGGCTTGGTGTGGGTGAGAACCCTGGCAGCTGAGTTCTGCACATACTGCTGGAAGCCCCGGACAGGATTCCGTTACAGTAGTCCAACCGGGAGGTGATGAAAGCGTGGATGAGGATTCCAGCCACGTAGTCTGAGAGTGAGTGATGGAGACGGGAGATGTTTTTGAGGTGATAGAAGGCAGACTTGGTGATGGATCTTATGTGTGACTGAACAGAGAGGGTGGAGTCCAGGATAACACCCAGTTTGCAGCCCTCGGGAGATGTTGTGATGGAACAGCCGTCGACAAGGAGGAGGAGATCTCCAACCTTCCGGAGCAGCGTCTTTGGGGCCACAATCATGAGCTCTGACTCTTTGTGGTTGAGTTTGAGTAGGTTAGTTGTCATCCAGGTTTTTATGGCATTAAGGCAGTGTACCAGAGACTGTGGGGGAGCAGAGTGGATGGTGAGGTGCTGAGATAAAGCTGTGTATCATCAGCGTAGCAGTGGAAGGTGAGACCATGGTGACAAATGATCTGGCCGAGGGGGAGCAGGTTGATGGTGAAGATATGTATACACTGGTAGAAGGGAGTGTATATACTGATAGATAGGAGTGTATATAGTGGTAGAAAGGAGTGTATATACTGATAGAGAGGAGTGTATATGCTGGGAGGTAGAAGTGTATATACTGGTAGAAAGGATTGTATATACTGATAGAGAGAAGTGTATATGCTGAAAGATAGGAGTGTATATACTGGTAGGCAGGAGTGTATATGCTTGTAGATAGGAGTGTATATACTGGTTGGTAGGAGTGTATATACTGGTAGATAGGAGTGTATATACTGGTAGATAGGAGTGTATATACTGGTGAATGGGGTTGCACATAGTTGTAGATAGGAGTCTATAAACTGGTAGATAGAGTGTATATACTGGTAGAGAGGAGTGTATATGCTGGGAGGTAGAAGTGTATATACTGGTAGAAAGGATTGTATATACTGATAGAGAGAAGTGTATATGCTGAAAGATAGGAGTGTATATACTGGTAGGCAGGAGTGTATATGCTTGTAGATAGGAGTGTATATACTGGTTGGTAGGAGTGTATATACTGGTAGATAGGAGTGTATATACTGGTAGATAGGAGTGTATATACTGGTGAATGGGGTTGCACATAGTTGTAGATAGGAGTCTATAAACTGGTAGATAGAGTGTATATACTGGTAGGCAGGAGTGCATATACTGGTAGATAGGAGTGTATATACTGGTTGGTAGGAGTGTATATACTGGTAGACAGGAGTGAATATACTGGTAGAAAGAAGTGTATATACTGGTAGATGGGAGTGTATATGCTGATATATAGGAGTGTATATACTGGTTGGTAGGAGTGTATATACTGGTAGATAGGAGTGTATATACTGGTAGATAGGAGTGTATATACTGGTGAATGGGGTTGCACATAGTTGTAGATAGGAGTCTATAAACTGGTAGATAGAGTGTATATACTGGTAGGCAGGAGTGCATATACTGGTAGATAGGAGTGTATATACTGGTTGGTAGGAGTGTATATACTGGTAGACAGGAGTGAATATACTGGTAGAAAGAAGTGTATATACTGGTAGATGGGAGTGTATATGCTGATATATAGGAGTGTATATACTGGTAGATAGGAGTGTATATACTGGTAGATAGGAGTGTATATAATGGTCGATGGGAGTGTACATACTGGTAGATTTGAGTGTATATACTGGTGAATGGGAGTGTATATAGTTGTAGGTAGAAGTCTATAAACTAGTAGATAGGAGTGTATATGCTGGTAGATGGGAGTGTATATACTGGTGAATGGGAGTGTATATAGTTGTAGGTAGAAGTCTATAAACTAGTAGATAGGAGTGTATATGCTGGTAGGTAGGAGTGTTTATACTGATAGATAGGAGTGTATATTCTGGTAGATAGGAATGTATATGCTGGTAGGTAGGAGTATAGATACGGGTAGATAGGAGTGTATACTGGTAGATAGGAATGTACTGTATATGCTGGTAGAAAGGAGTGTGTATAGTGGTAGATGGGAGTGTATATACTGGTAGATAGGAGTGTATGTAGTGATATATAGGTATGCATATACTGGTTGATAGGAATGTCTATGCTGGAAGGTGGAGTATATTCACTGGAAGATGGGAGTGTATATACTGGTAGAAAGGAGTGAATGTACTGGTCGAAATGAGTGCATATACTGGTAGATAGGAGTGTACTGTTTATACTGGTAGAAAGGAATGTATATACAGGTATATATGAGTTTATATAGTGGTAGACAGGAGTGTATAAGCTAGTAGATAGGAGTGTATACACTGGTTAGTAGGAGTATATATAGTGGAAGAAAGGAGTGTAGGTACTGGTCGCTATGAGTGTATATACTGGTAGATAGGAGTGGATATGCTGATGGATAGGAGTTTACATACTGGTTGATGGGAGTGTCTATACTGGTAGATTCGAGTGTATATTCTGGTAGAAAGGAGTGTATATATGGATAGATAGGAGTGGATATGCTGGTGGATAGGAGTGTACATACTGGTAGATAGGAGTGGATATACTGGTCGATTAGAGTGTATTTACTGGTAGATAGGAGTGCATATACTGGTAGAAAGGAATGTAAATACTGGTATAATGGAGTGTCTAAACTGGTAGTGAGGAGTGTATATACTGGTAGATAGGAGTATATGTGCTGGTAGACAGGAGTGTATACACTCGTTGATAGGAGTGTGTATAGTGATAGATAGGAGTGTATATACTGGTAGATAGAAGTGTATGTAGTGATATATAGGAATGCATATACTGGTAGATAGGAATGTCTATGCTGGTAGGTAGGAGTGTATTCACTGGTAGATGGGAGAGTATATACGGATAGATAGGAGTGTACACTGGTGGATAGGAGTGTATATACTGGTAGATGGGAGTGAATATAATAGTAGAAAGGAGTGTATATACTGGTAAGAGGGAGTGTATATACTGGTAGATGGGAGTGTATATACTGGTAGATAGGAGTGTATATACTGGTAGAAAGGAGCGTATATACTGGTAGAAAGGAGTGTATATACTGGTAGATAGGAGTGTCTATACTGGTAGATTGGAGTGTATATTCTGGTAGATAGGAGTGGGTATGCTGGTGGATAGGAGTGTACATACTGGTAGATAGGAATGTATATACTGGTAGATAGGAGTGTATATACTGGTAGATAGGAGTGTATATACTGGTAGATAGGAGTGTCTATACTGGTAGATTGGAATGTATATTCTGGTAGATAGGAGTGGATATGCTGGTGGAAAGGAGTGTACATACTGGTAGATAGGACTGTATATACTGGTAGAGAGGAATGTAAATTCTGGTAGAATGGAGTGTCTAAACTGGTAGTGAGGAGTGTATATACTGGTAGATAGGAGTCTATGTGCTGGTAGATAGGATGTATATGCTGGTAGATGGGAGTGTATATCCTGGTGAATAGGAATGTATATAGTTGTAGATAGGAGTCTATAAACTGGTAGATAGGAGTGTATATGCTGATAGGTAGGAGTGTATATATTGATAGATAGGAGTGCATATTCTGGTAGATAGGAATGTATATGCTTGTAGGTAGGGGTATAGATACTGGTAGATAGGAGTGTATAATGGTAGATAGGAGTGTATGTGCTGGTAGGTAGGAGTGTATGAACTGGTAGTGAGGAGTGTATATACTGGTAGATAGGACTGTATGTGCTGGTAGATAGGAATGTATATGCTGGTAGATGGGAGTGTATATGCTGGTGGATGGGGGTGTATATGCTGGTAGATAGGAGTGTATATAGTGGTAGATAGGAGTGTATATACTGGTGGATAGGAGTGTATATACCCCTAGATAGGAGTGTATATAGTGGTAGATAGGAGTGTATACACTGGTGCATAGGAGTGTATATACTGGTGGATAAGAGTGTACATACTGGTGGACATCTGCTCTCACTGTTCCCTTGATACCAGAGATGACTACTTTCATGCCTTCTGGCTCTGCCCACCTATCCAAGCATTCTAGACCAACATCACCAATAAGCTATTAACCCTTCTGGGTCGCAGCATTCCAGTCTCCCTGTCTATATGCCCTCCCGGTGACATCTCCTCAGTTGACCCACCACTCTACGGGTAGATGGGAGTGTATATACTGGTAGATTGTAATGTTTATACTGATAGATAGAAGTGTGTATAGTGGTAGAAAGGAGTCTATATACTGGTAGATAGGAGTGTATATAGTGGTAGATAGGAGTGCATATGCAGGAAGATAGGAGTGGATATAGTGGTAGATAGGAGTGCATATGCAGGTAGATAGGAGTGGATATGCTGGTAGATAGGAGTGGATATACTGGAAGAAAGGAATGTATATACTGGTAGATGGGAGTGTGTATACTGGTAAATTGGAGTGTATATACTGGTAGAAAGGAATGTATATACTAGTAGAAAGGAGTGTATATACTCTTCGAAAGGTGTGTATATACTGCTAGATGGCATGTATATACTGCTAGATGGGGTTGTATATTCTGGTATATAGAAGTGTATAGCTGGTAGATAGGAGTGTATATAATGGCAAATAGGAGTATATATACTGGTGGGTACGATTGTATATACTGATAGATAAGAGTTTATATACAGTGGTACCTTGAGTTGCGAGCGCACTTACATACAATGTTTTCTGAGTTACGAGCCGTCGTTCCTTCGATTTTTTGTATTTATTTGTGAGAAAAAATTTGAGTTACGAGGAGCGAGCTTCAGGTGCACCGCCGCTGGTGGGCGTGGCGAGTGAATGCGGCCACATCGTGCGTCTCACTCCTTCACTTCACATGGTGACCTGACCGTGGAATCATCTCTTTTGTGTTTTGTGCTCGCGATTTGTGCTTTTTGTGCAGTTATTTTGCCAAATTTTTTTTCTGAACCATGGGTCCGAAAAAAGTAAGTGCTGACAAGGAGAAGCAGATGACGTCCATTGACTTAAAGCGAAAAATAATAGAAAAACATGAGCGAGGTGTGCGTGTGATGGAATTGGCGAGGCAGTACAAGCGTAGTACTTCTACAATATGTACCATACTGAAGCAGAAGGAGACGATAAAGGGTATTACGCCAGCCAAGGGCGTTAAAATAATGTCTAAGCTGCAGGCCGCTGTCCATGAAAAGATGAAGAATCTGCTATTGCTGTGGTTGACGGAGAAGCAGCTCGCAGAAGATAACGTAACGGAGGGTATCACCTGCAAGAAGGCAAAATTGATCTCCACATTCTCTTTTATTATGTTTTATTATATTTTTATACAATATTTGTTATTTATAAATACATTTTTCTGATTTAAAAACACATAAAAAAACATTGGGGTGCTTTTTTGGGGGCTGGAACGGATTAATGGCAATTCAATTAATTTCAATGGGAAAAAAATGATTTGCTATACGAGCAAATTGAATTACGAGCTCTGTCACGGAACGAATTAAACTCGTAAATCAAAGTATCACTGTTCTGGTAAATAGGAACTTACATACAAGTAGATAGGAGTGTTGGTACTGGTAGATAGAAGTGTATAAACTGTTAGATAGGAGTGTATATACTGGTAGATAGGAGTGTGTATAGTGTTAGATGGGAGTGTATATACTGTTAGATAGGAGTCTATATACCGGTAGATGGGAATGTATATACTGGTGTATAGGAGTGTACAAACTGGTAGTTCAGAGTGTATATACTGGTAGAAAGAAGTGTATATACTGGTAGATGGGAGTGTATATGCTGGTATATAGGAGTGTATAGCTGGTAGGTAGGAGTATATATACTGGAAGAAAGGAGTGTATATGCTGTTAGTTGGGATTGCAGTTACTGGGAGATAGGAGTGTATATACTGGTAGAAAGGAGTATATATATTGGAAGAAAGGAGTGTATATACTGGTAAATGGGAGTGTATTTGCTGGTATATAGGAGTGTATCGCTGGTAGGTAGGAGTGTATATACGGGCAGATGGGAGTGTGTATACGGAGAGATAGGAGTGAATATACTGGTGGATAAGAGTGCACATACTGGTAGAAAGGAATGTATATACTGGTAGAAAGGAATGTATATACTTGTAGAAAGGAATGAATATACTGGCTGAAAGAAGTGTATATACTGGCTGAAAGAAGTGTATATACTGGCTGAAAGAAGTGTATATACTGGTAGATAGGAGTGTTTTTGTTGGAAGGTAGGAGTGTATACACTGGTAGATATGAGTGTGTATACTGCTAGATAGAAGTGCAAAAACTGGTGGATAGAAGTGTACATATTTGTAGATAGGAGTGTGTATATACTGGTCGGTGTGAGTGTATATTCTGGCGGTCAGGAGTGTCTATACTAGTAGATAGTGTTAGGAGGTGTGCCGAGTGAACCCAGGTGCAGAGAACAAGGCAGAGGCGAGGTGGCAAAAATAGAGGTTTACTCAAAACAAGTACAAAAACTGGGCAAAAACAAATAAGAAGTCTCGGGAGCTTGGAACAAGAGCGTTGTCATGAGGTTAGACAAACTCAAGACTGAGCGCCCGAGGACACAAACGACAGGGTCTAAATAGGGACGACCAAACGAGACACAGGTGAAACATATCATCTAATGAGGCACGGTAATCAGGAACAGAAATAGGTGAAGCAGAGCAACCTTGAAAAGGCAGTACTGGCGGCATCTAGTGGCTGATGCTGGTAGGACCCGGGCGAACCCTGACAGGACCCCCCCGTCTAGGAACGGCTCCCGACGTTCCTCCAGGGAGTGTCGGGTGGCGACGGCGGAAATCCTGGATCAGAGAGGGGTCCAGGATATCCCGGGCCGGAACCCACGAGCGCTCCTCCGGCCCGTAACCCTCCCAGTCCACCAGGTATTGCAGGGCCCCGCGGACCCGGCGGGAGTCCAGGAGCCGGCGGACCGTGTAGGCGGGCTGACCGTCGATGATGCGAGGCGCCGGAGGAGGCCTCGTGGTGGGCGCCAAGGTGCTGGTGACCACCGGTCGGAGCCGCGACACGTGGAAGGTGGGGTTTATCCTCATGGACCTGGGGAGCAGAAGATGGTATGCGGCAGGATTGACCCGCCGCACGATCTTGAAGGGCCCAACATACCGTGGCGCGAGCTTGCGTGATTCCACCCGTAATGGAAGGTCCCTGGTGGACAGCCAGACCCTCTGGCCTGGACGGAGCATAGGCGCTGGTCTGCGCCGTCGGTTGGCCTGGATCTGCTGCTGCCGGGATGTCCTCAGCAGGGCCTGACGAGCCCTCTGCCAGGTCCGTCGGCACCGCTGGACGAACCGCTGGGCTGACGGCACTCCCACCTCCGCCTCCTGCGCCTGAAACAGAGGAGGTACGTACCCGAACTGGCACTCAAACGGGGACATGCCAGTGGAAGAGCAGCGCAGAGTGTTGTGAGCGTATTCCGCCCACACTAGATGGTCGCTCCAGGAGGCAGGGTTGGAGGACACGAGGCACCTCAGTGTTGTCTCCAGGTCCTGGTTGACCCGCTCCGTCTGGCCATTGGATTGCGGGTGGAAACCGGAGGACAGGCTGACGGAGGCGCCGAGGAGCTGGTGGAATGCTTTCCAGAACCGGGATGCAAACTGCGGACCGCGGTCTGACACCACGTCCAGGGGCAGGCCGAACACCCTGAAAACGTGCTGCACCATGAGCTCAGCAGTCTCCAGAGCTGAGGGGAGCTTGGGCAGAGGAATAAAACGGCAAGCCTTGGAGAACCGGTCTACAACGACAAAGATGACAGCGTGGCCCCGAGACGGTGGAAGGCCGGTGATGAAGTCCACTGAGAGGTGTGACCAGGGCCGACTGGGGATGGGAAGGGGATGCAGCAGCCCCATGGGATGTGGCCGGGGGTTCTTGTTCTGGGTGCAGATGGTGCAGGCAGCGACGAAGGACCGGACGTCCTGCTCCATGGTAGGCCACCAGAAACGCCTGCAGAGGAACCCGAGGGTCCTGGCGAGTGGGCGGGATGAATGCCCCCATTGCAGGACTTGTGATCGGACAGCCTTCGGGACAAACAGGTGACCCGGGGGCCCGTTGCCGGGATCCGCCTCCCTCCTTTGGGCCTGCCGGACCTGCGTCTCGATTCCCCAGCGGACCGGAGCCAAGATGCAGGAGCTCTGGAGAATGGGCTCGGGGAGTTCAACCAGCTCAGGAGGGTCAAACTGTCTGGAGAGAGCGTCGGGCTTGAGGTTCTTGGACCCGGGACGATACGACAGGATGAAGTTGAACCGATTGAAGAACAAGGCCCATCGGGCTTGACGGGAGTTGAGGCGTTTGGCCTCCTGAATGTATGTCAGGTTCTTGTGGTCGGTCCAGACGACAAATGGGTGTTGGGCCCCCTCCAGCCAGTGCCGCCACTCCTCCAACGCCAGTTTGACTGCCAGTAGCTCCCGGTTCCCTATGTCATAGTTCCGTTCCGCTGGGGTGAGGCGACGGGAGAAGAAAGCACATGGATGGAGCTTCCTGTCGTGAGTCCTTTGGGACAAAACGGCCCCCACTCCCACATCGGAAGCATCCACCTCCACCACGAAGGGTAGGGTGGGCTCTGGTGTGGCCAGGACAGGGGCAGCGGTGAACCGCATCTTGAGAGCCCTGAACGCCCCCTCAGCCTCCGCAGTCCAGGCGAAGCGGGCTGTGGATGTCCTAGTGAGGGCGGTGAGGGGAGCTGCCACCGTGCTAAAACCCCGAATGAATCGCCTGTAAAAATTGGCAAACCCGAGGAAGCGCTGCACCTGTTTGACCGAGGTGGGTGGTGGCCAGTCCCGGACGGCCTCGGTCTTGGCAGGATCCATCTGGACGTGACCCTCGGTGATGACGAACCCCAGGAACTGAACGGTGGTGGCGTGGAACTCACTCTTCTCCAGCTTCACATAGAGGCCATGGGCGAGCAGGCGGTGAAGGACCTGTCTCACATGCTGTATGTGTTCGGGAAGGGTCCTGGAGAAGATGAGGATGTCATCGATGTAGACGAACACGGAGCGGTTGAGAAACTCACGGAGGACGTTGTTTACAAAGGCATGGAAGACAGCAGGAGCATTGGCCAATCCAAAAGGCATGACCAGGTATTCATAATGGCCGGTAGGTGTGTTGAAGGCGGTCTTCCACTCATCCCCCTCGCGGACGCGGACGAGATTGTATGCGTTTCGAAGATCGAGTTTGGTGAAGATGGTGGCGCCTTGCAGTTGCTCGAAAGATGTGGACATGAGAGGAAGGGGGTAGCGATTCTTGACCGTGATCTTGTTCAGACCACGGTAATCAATGCAGGGACGCAGGCCGCCATCCTTCTTACCCACGAAGAAAAACCCTGCGCCTGCCGGGGAGGTAGAAGGGCGGCTGAACCCTGAGGTGAGCGCCCCCCGATGTACTCCTCCATGGCTGTAGTCTCAGGGCAGAGAGAGAGAAGAGACGTCCTCGAGGAGGGCAGGTGCCAGGCAGAAGGTCGATGGCGCAGTCATAGGACCGATGGGGAGGAAGCGTGGTGGCCCGTCTCTTGCTGAAGACCTCCCTCAGATCGGCATACTCGTGGGGCACTCGTGAAAACTCGGGATGGATAGGACCTTGAATACGGACTGGAGCCAGGACACGGACAGGAACTCCGGAGTGGGCAGGGGCTTGGGAAGGGGCCCGAGCTTGGACACGGACTGGAGACTCGAGAGGGTGAGAAGACGGACTAGAACGAAGACAGGTGGTGTGGCAGGCAGGGCCCCATTCGGTGAGACGCCCGGAGGCCCAGTCCAGATGTGGGTTGTGACGTGCTAGCCATGGGTAGCCCAGGACCAGTGGAAACTCAGGAGAGTGGATGAGGTGGAGCTGGATTACCTCTGAATGTTTTCCCTCCAGTGACAGCCAAAGTGGGGCGGTGAGATGGCACACGCTCCCGGAACCCAGTGGTCTTCCATCCAGGGCTGTCACCGTGAGAGGATGCTCTAGAGGTGCCAGAGGGAGCTTTAGGGCTTTTGCTAGCCCTACATCCAGGAAGCTTCCTGCAGCGCCAGAATCCACCATAGCTTGGAGGGAGTGATGTTGATCTCCCCAGGCGAGGGAGGCAGCCAGCAGGACCCTGGTCGCCTCGAGCTCGGGAGAGAAGGTTGGCCTCGTCGCAGTTCTCCCTACCCTGGACGAGAGTTGGCTTTTCCCGAGAGCTCAGGGCAGGAAGAACGGAAATGCCCCGGGATCCCACAGTACAAGCAGCAGCGCTCTCTCATCCGCCGGTCACGTTCGGACCGAGAGAGCCGTGTGCTGCCATCTTGCATAGGCTCCTCCCTTGATGCTGGAGGCGCGCTCGGGATAGCCAGGAGATGCTCGGGAGGCCTCGTCCCCAGAGCCGCTCTGCGCGCTGGTATTGGTGAAGCGGGGAAAACGCGTTCCCCTTGTCTCTCCCGGAGGCGGTTGTCCACCCGAATCGCTGCATCGATGAGCGTGTCGGGGTTTGCCGATTCCAGATGGCTGTGGCCCAGGAGAGTGCTTTGCCGGTGAGTAGCGT
Organism: Zeus faber; assembly: GCF_960531495.2. NCBI lineage: Eukaryota > Metazoa > Chordata > Actinopteri > Zeiformes > Zeidae > Zeus > Zeus faber. The sequence goes on along the minus strand of NC_137206.1, from coordinate 24,419,238 downwards.
GACCACGTATGCCACCTGTGAGCGCTGGGTGGGGAAGTGTGACGGCTGGAGCTCGAAAGCCAGGGAGCATTGTGTCAGAAAGCCACCAGCCCCCTGGGTTACCGTCGTACCTCTCTGGCGCCGGCAGTCGTGGTTCGTGGTGCTCTGGAGGACGCGGGTCCATGGGAGGCAGCGCTGGCGCAGGGGCCATAGGTGGAGCCTGTGCCTGGCTCTGCTGGACGGCCTGGGCGAGCGACTGCAGGTTGTCCAGGACTTGTTGGAGAACCCGCTCGTGTCGGCCAATCGCAGCCCCTTGGTTCGTCAAGGCCACCCGCAGGCTCTCCACCTCTGGAGGCTGGCTCTCTGCTGGGTCCATGTTGTGGCCCTGTCTTGCTGTTAGGAGGTGTGCTGAGTGAACCCAGGTGCAGAGAACAAGGCAGAGGCGAGGTGGCAAAAATAGAGGTTTACTCAAAACAAGTACAAAAACTGGGCAAAAACAAATAAGAAGTCTCGGGAGCTTGGGACAAGAGCGTTGTCATGAGGTTAGACAAACTCAAGACTGAGCGCCCGAGGACACAAACGACAGGGTCTAAATAGGGACGACCAAACGAGACACAGGTGAAACATATCATCTAATGGGGCAGGGTAATCAGGAACAGAAATAGGTGAAGCAGAGCAACCTTGAAAAGGCAGTACTGGCGGCATCTAGTGGCTGATGCTGGTAGGACCCGGGCGAACCCTGACAGATAGGAGTGGATATACTGATGGATAGGAGGGTACATAATGGTAGATAGGGTATATTTACTGGTAGATAGGAGTGTACGTACTGGTAGATACGAGTGTATATACGGATAGATAGAAGTGTATATATTGGTGGATAAGAGTGTATATACTGGTAGATACGGTTGTATGTGCTGGTATATAGAAGTGTATAGCTTGTAGGTAGGAGTGTATATACCAGTAGATGGGGGTTCATATTCTGGTAAATTGGAGTGTATATACTGGTAGATAGGAGTGTATATACTGATGGATAGGAACGTACATACTAGAAGATAGGAGTGTATGTATCTCTAAGTAGGAGTGTATATACTGGTAGATAGGAGTGTATACACTGGTAAATAGGAGTGTATATCGTGGTGGATAGGAGTCTATATACTGGTAGATTGGAGCGTACGTACGAGTAGATAGGAGTGTAGGTATTGGTAGATAGGAGTGTATATACTGGTAGATGTGAGTGTATATACTGGTAAATAGGGGTGTGTATATATTGGTTGATGGGAGTGTATATACTGGTAGATAGGAGTCTATATACCTGTAAATGGGAATGTATATACTGGTGGATAGGAGTGTATATACGGGTAGATGGGACTGTATATACTGGTAGGTAGGATTGTATATACTGGTCGATAGAAGTGTATATAGTGGTAAATAGGAGTGTATATACTGGTAGGTAGGAGTGTTTATATTGGTAGAAAGGAGTGTTTATATTGTTAGATGGAAGTGTATTCACTGGTAGATGGGAGTGTATTTACTGGTGGACAGGAGTGTATATACTGGCAGGTAGGAGTGTATATAATGGCAGATGAAAGTGTATATACTGGTAGATAGAAGTGAATATACTGCTGAAAATGAGTGTACCTACTGGGAGCTCAGAGAGTAGGAATGAAAGAAGTGGCATTCTCCATACTACTAACTCAAAACCATTGAAAGGTTTCTGAAGCATTTATTTTAACTTCATAAAAGTTATATCGCCTTGCTTTAAGATATAGTTTTCAAATATAAAATATTTATAATTTTTTTTCATGAAATAATTTTTAACATATACAGTACATATAAATCATATTCATACAACATATATATACAGTTTGAAATACATGCATCTACATCAGAAAAACAAATTTTATTCAAGAACTTAAAAAAAAACAAACCAAACATCCACAGATGGAAACCAGGAGTTGGAGGCGCTGCCTTTAGACCTTTTGAAAAACCCTTCGGAACAAAAGCTCCAGCCTCCACCGGGCTGCTGCTGCTGCTGAATGGGTGGATGGATGGATGGAACTCCCCCGGGGATGCGCCGGGCAAACACTCCTTTCCTCTTTTCACTCCTCTCTCTTCTCTCCGCCGCTGCCTCGGCTAAGGCTCAGCCCTCCCTGCAGCGATCCAGACCAAACATTCGCGTCTCCTTTTTCCGTGGTATGGACGGGCGGAGCCGGTGGTATTCATGGCTTCCCACCCAGGGTCCTCCATGTTCGGACGGAGAGATATGGACGTAGGTATAGAAAGAGACGGAGGGCGAAAGACCGATAATGGTGACCTTGTTGGCAGGAAACCTCGGGGGCGCATTCATGTTGCTCCACAATGAGAGGGGTAAACTCCATCCAGTCATGGGGCTAATTGTGCTTTTCAATCCCTGACCGGGCATCCAGGGATGCCAGTTAGGCTCCCGTCAATGGGATGGAAAAATAAATTGGCGGCAAAGAAGTGTGGAAGTGCCAAGCAGCTGTTTTGAATTCTGTTTGTTTTAAATGAATAAGTCATGAATGGGCAATCATCCCACTGGTTTCAGTGTAAAGTGGGGGGGGGGGGGGGGTGGGGCGGGGTGAGGGAGGACGACAGGGGGTCTCTTTGTAATGGATGACAAGCGGGATGGGACCAAAAAAGGAGGGAAACTCAGTTTAGTCTCGAGTGGAGCTCAGGTGTGTTAGGAAAAGAGGAATGTTCCAAGCCCAATTACCGTAATTACACTAATACTCAGGAAGAAAAAATAAAAACAACAACCAAAAAAGAGGTAGAAACAGCAGAAGTTGAAAAAAAATGAGGAATTAAAAATTTAAATGTTTTTCCAATAGATTTCACACTAGGTGAGAGGCAAGTTAAGTGATATAGTGAGTACTGTAATTACACTTATATGCAGTAAAAAAATAAATTAAAAAAACAGGTGTTGCAACAGCAGAAGTTGAGAAAATGTGCAAGTCCTAAATAGAGGAAAAAATAAAAATTAAACAAAATATGTGTACACATATACGAACAGATGTTGGCACTTTGGACATGATGGGCAACGGGCAAACAGACAATGTGAAGTTCACGGCAGTATGGCATCGATGAGCCATCAATGGAACATCATGGCGGGATGGCGTCCAACCCCCAATTTCACCCCAGCTTGGAACAGAGAAGAGCCCGAATCCCTGCAAGAGCCAATGACCTTTCCTGACAGCATCCATTTGGGTTGTCAGCGAAGAACCAGTGAGCAAGGCACTTATCGCCTCCCCAGTGATTGTGAGCAGCATTTGAAAAGGGCAATAGTTGAACGCATAAAACGCAGACGATCACCTCCGGGGTCTTTGATTCCTTGTAACAAGCTGCTGCTTTTGTTTTTTCATTCTTTGGGGGGGGTTTTTCTTTTCACCGAGAGGCAAATCTGACGTCTCAAATTGCCTTTCTAGTGTCTGCTCGGCACTCTCCATCCCTCCCTCGCTCCCTCCCGCCCTTCTTTCTTTCCTTCTTGTGGCGGGCCTGGGAGCTCGGTGTGAAAGATGAAAGCGGAAAGCGGCACAAGTGCATTCCTACCGAACGGTTTTGACTTGTTAGATCCAGACGCCGCCAACGCCGTCTCCTCTTTCTCCCCCGGCCTGGCGGTGTGAGTCTCGTCTCTATTATGTTCTACCTCTCCATCCATCCATTCATTCATCCATCCAGGCTCCATCCATTCATCCATTCATCCAGCCATCAATCTATCCATCCATCCATCCATCCAGGCTCCATCTAGCCCCCATCCTTCCATCCATCCAGGCTCAAACCATCCACCCACCCTCCATCCATTCATCCATTCATCCATCCAGGCTCCATCCATCCATGCAGGCTCCAACTATCCAGACTCCATCCAGGCTCCATCCAGGCTCCATCCATCCAGGTTCCATGCAGGCTCCAACCATCCAGGCTCCATCCAGGCTCCATCCATCCATCCATCCATCCAGGCTCCATCCATCCAGGCTCCATTCAGGCTCCATCCATCCATCCAGGTTCCATCCAGGCTCCATCCATCTAGCCTCCATCAATCCATCCATCCAGGATCCATCCAGGCTCCATCCATCCATTCATCATGGCAGGCTCTATTCAGGCTCCATCCATCCAACCATGCTCCATCCAGACTCCATCCATCCATCTATCCATCTATCCAGGATCCATCCAGGCTCCATCCATCCTTCCAGGCCAGGCCTTCCATCCATCCACCCAGGCTCCATCCATTCATCCATTCATCCATCCAGGCTCCATCCATCCAGGTTCCATGCAGGCTCCAACCATCCAGACTCCATCCAGGCTCCCTCCAGGCTCCATCCATCCAGGTTCCATCCAGGCTCCAACCATCCAGGCTCCATCCAGGCTCCATCCATCCATCCATCCATCCAGGCTCCATCCATCCAGGCTCCATTCAGGCTCCATCCATCCATCCAGGTTCCATCCAGGCTCCATCCATCTAGCCTCCATCAATCCATCCATCCAGGATCCATCCAGGCTCCATCCATTCATCATGGTAGGCTCTATTCAGGCTCCATCCATCCAACCATGCTCCATCCAGACTCCATCCATCCATCTATCCAGGATCCATCCAGGCTCCATCCATCCAGGTTCCATCCATCCTTCCAGGCTCCATCCATCCATCTATGCAGGCTCCATCTATCCATCCATCCATCCGTCCATTTCAAGATTCCAGATGTTTATTCGTCACATACATATACATACTTTCATACATATATGCAGTGAAATGTAATGCAACGCACCCGGTAATAACACACAATATGTCCTAGGAAAATTTCTTTCTAAATCCTCGCTCGATGTTCATCAATCTTGTTCTCCAGGGACTGAACGTTGGCAAAGAGACCGGAGCGCTGGCGCAGGCGACCGCAAGGGGCAGCGCCACTATCACCATCCATCCATCCATCCATCTAGTCAGGCTCCACCCAGGCTCCATCCATCCAGGCTCCATTCAGGTTTCATCCATCCATCCAGGTTCCATCCAGTCTCCATCCATCCATCCATCCATCCAGCCTCCATCCAGCCTACATTCATCCATCCATTGTTAGGCCCACGGCCTCCCAGCGTCACTAGAGGCCACCCTTGCCCCATCTGCAGCTCCCTACTCGAGCCCGATTGCACACACCTGGGATCAATTACCTGCACAGTATTTAGTCCTAGCTTCCCAGTCATTCCTTGCCAGACCGGCAACTAGCTTACCCCAGTTGTATCACTACTGGCTCCCATCCAATTTCCTAGCTCCCAGTGCTTATTTATAGTTCCTAGTTTATGTCTCGTTGTCTCATCTTCCCCTTACCTGCTTGTCTCCTCTCGTCGACCCAGTCTCTCTCTCCAAATCCAGCCAGCCCAGTTTACCTGCCTGTCTCAGCTCGTCGACCAAGGCTGCCCGTCCTTCTCCATCCAGCCTGGTTCCCCGTCTCCCCACCCAGATCCTGGACCCCATCTCCTGGTCATCATCATCCCTGCCCACCCCTGCTCCATCCCTACCCGACCGGGTCCCCCCGGCCAGCTCCACCGTCCAGGCTAATAAACATCCTTTGCCTGCCTTCCTTCTCCCTGTGTCGTGCGTTTGGGTCTCTCCCAGTTCTGGTCGTGACAGTACGGTCTGGCCAGGAAAACATGGACCCAGCCTACACAGAAGGGCTCCACCACGCACTCCCGGGCCAAGGAGTTATGCTTGAGCAACATGACCAGGCCCTTCGGGACATCGCGGAACACCTCCGGACCATCTCGGCGGCCGTCAGCAGCCTCAGGGTCCTCCGGCTCCCATGGCCCCCTCTGCTCCTCTGACCCACCCTCCTTCCCCCACCAGGGCTCCCAGCGCCTCTCTCGGCCCCACGTTCCGGCTCCAGCACCTTAAGACGGCGATTTCGGCACCTGCCGCGCCTTCTTCGTGCAGTGCGCGGTGGTTTTTCAACAGCCTCCGTCGTTGTACGCCTCCGATAGTGCCCGCATCGCGTTCCTCATCTCCTGCCTGAGAGGGGCGGCTCTCGGCTGGGGTTCCGTGGTTTGGAGTCAGGGGGGCCCGTGAGTCTCTCCTACGATCTGTTCACCAACGAAATGAGGAGAGTCTTCGACCACCCAGACTCCTCTCCCTCCGCCAGGGTTCCCGTAGCATCGCCTCCCTCGTCGTCGAGTTCTGGACTCTAGCCACAGAAAGCGGCTGGAATGACGGAGCCCTGCAGGACGTGTTTCAGTGCGCCCTGAATAACGAGTTGCGGGACGACTTGGCGCAGCGGGACGAACCCACAGACCTGGACCAACTAGTGGAGACCGCCATCAGCCTGGACAACCGGCTACGGGAGCGCCAGCACGAGAGTGAGGGGGCGAGACTCCAGCCCGGGCCTCCCACCTGGACGGCCATGCCCCAGTCTCCAGCGCGCCCGCTATGCCGAGCCAATGCAACTTGGACGCTCCAGGATCTCTCCCGAGGAGCGAGCACGCCGCATACAAACCGGCGCCTTTCTGTATTGCGGCCGGCTGGGACACCTACGAGCCACCTGCCCGGTCCGGCCATGAGAGGGCGGCTTCTCGGTAGGGTTACGTTCTGGTCACTCCAGCTCCAACCCTCTCTCTCGTCCACTGCTCACAGTTACCCTCTCGTGGGGAGATAGCACACGCTCTTCCTCCGCTCTCATAGATTCCGGGGCGGATGCGAGTTTTCTCGACCAGGGACTAGCACGCCAGCTAGGGCTGACACCCGTCCCTCTCCCCGCACCGCTCGAGGTCAAGGGGCTGAACGGGTCACATCTGACCCGGATTACCCACCAGACAGCCCCCCTCAAGCTGCTACTCTCCGGCAACCACTGTGAGTCCTTAAGGTTCTTCCTTATAGATTCCCCACTGAACCCTGTGGTTCAAGATTCAAGATTCAAGATTCAAGATTTTTATTTGTCACATACATATACATACTTCCATACATATATGCAGTGAAATGTAATGCAATGGTGATAGCACACAATATGTCCTAGGAAAAAATAAAAAAATAAAATAAAATAAAAAGTAGAAAATTCCTTTCTAATAGACCGACTAACTGACTCCTAAAACGTAATACAGTAAGTGGAATACTTATAGAATAAGATAAAAAATATATAGAATAAAATACAATAAAAATAAATTGAAATAAAATGGAATAGGTAGAAGGAATATGCCTATGTATATACAGATATGTGCATTTAAAGTGGCATGTGAATTAAAGTGGCATGTGAATGTGAATAGTGTGAGGTAGTGTTTGGGATAATACAGCACAGTATACAACAGTACGGCGCAGCAATACGGCATCACGAACAACCCTGAACAGTGATACAGTATGCGGTACAGTATGCTACATACAGTACAGTAGGTAGTGGAGCCTAGTGCATGGCTCAGTTAGGACCCCTGGTGAGGTCAGCGTTGACAGTTCTTATGGCGTGCGGGAAAAAACTCAGTCTCAGTCTCTCTGTTCTCGCTGCGTGACTGCGGAGGCGCTTGCCTGACCGCAGCAGCTGAAACAGTCCGTTGTTGGGGTGATGAGGATCCTTCATGATCCTACGGGCTCTGCTACTACACCTCCTGGTGTATAACTCCTGCAAGGGGGGGAGGGTAGTTCCAGTGGTACGTTCAGCTGAACGCACCACCCTCTGCAGGGCCCGTCTGTCCTGGGCAGTACAGTTCCCAAACCAGGCAGTGATGTTGCCTGTCAGGATGCTCTCCACTGCTCCAGAGTAGAAGGACTTGAGGATCCTCACCGAGACCCGGAATTTCCTCAGCTGCCTGAGGTGGTAGAGACGCTGCCTCGCCTTTCTCACCAGAGTGTCTGTGTGAACAGTCCATGTTAAGTCCTCTGTGATGTGGACTCCCAGATATCTGAAGCTGCTCACCCTATCGACAGAAGTCCCATTAATCCACAAGGGCGCGTGCGTCCTCGATTGTGATCCACGCCTAAAGTCCACAATCAGCTCCTTGGTTTTGCTGACGTTCAGGTGTAGGCTGTTGTCCTGGCACCAGAGTGACAGGTCAGCCACCTCCTCGCGGTAGGCCTTCTCATCGCAGTCGGTGATCAGGCCTACGACCACGGTGTCGTCAGCAAACTTGATGATGGTGTTGGAGCTGGACCTGGCCACACAGTCATGTGTGTACAGGGAGTACAGTAGGGGGCTGAGGACGCAGCCCTGGGGGGATCCTGTGTTCAGGGTGAGGGAGCTTGACATGTACTTCCCCATCTTGACCACCTGGGGGCGGCCTGTGAGGAAGTCCAGGATCCAGGTGCACAGCGGACCATTCAATCCTAGCTCCATCAACTTGACAGCCAGTCTGGTGGGAACTATGGTGTTGAAAGCTGAACTATAATCAATGAACAGCATTCTCACATAGGCCCCCTTCTGGCCATCCAGGTGCGTGAGCGTGGTGTGCAGTACCTGGGAGACCGCGTCATCCGTGGATCTGTTCTGCCGGTACGCAAACTGCAACGGGTCCAAGGTGCGGGGGAGGGAGGCGCAGATGTAATCCTTAATCAGCCTCTCGAAACACTTCATGACCACCGAGGTGAGGGCCACCGGACGGTAGTCATTCAGGCAGGTTGGAGAGGCGATCTTCGGGACAGGAACGACAGTGGACCTCTTGAAGCAGGATGGGACCACTGATTCAGCCAGGGAGATGTTGAATATTGTGGTGAACACCGGAGCTAGCTGGTTAGCACAGGTCTTCAGTACTCGCCCAGATATGCCGTCTGGACCCGCAGCTTTCCTGGTGTTCACCCGCATCAGAGCCCTCCTGACCTCGTGCACGGACACTGAGAGTGCGCGCTCATCCCCAGCGGTGTAACTCCAATTAGCCGGCGAGCTAGCGGTGCTGCTGCCAGACTCGAACCGCGCATAAAAGGAGTTCAGTTGGTTGGCCAGGGAGGCGTCCACACTCGTGGCTGGGGAGGAGCTGCTCTTGTAGTTTGTTATTGTCTGCAGCCCCTCCCACAAGCGTCTTGTGTCCCCCCGCTCCATCTGCAGCTCCACGGTGTCTCTGTACGTCCGTTTGGCGTCCCTCACCGCCCTCCGCAGATTGTACGACGCCGCTTTGTAGTTGTCCATGTTACCAGATACAAGTCCGTCGTTGTAAGCGGCCGTGCGCGCATTCAGAGCGCAGCGGATGGATTTATCAACCCATGGTTTCTGGTTTGGAAATATCCGAACTTTCACCGTGGGAACGATTTCATCCGCGAGCGTAGCCACAAAACTCACTACAACCTCCGTAAACTCGCTGACGTCACTTGAACTTGTTTGGAACATGTCCCAGTCTACGTCAGTCAGAGCGTCCTGAAGCGCAGCCTCTGATTGGTCCGTCCACCGCTTCACTTCCCTCGTCATCACCAGATCCCGCGCGATCAGAGGCCTGTAAACAGGAAGCAGCGAGATCGCGGCGTGATCTCATTTCCCGAAAGCAGGGAGTGAGACGGTCTTGTATCCGTTCTTGTAAGGAGTGTAACAATGGTCCAGAGTTCTGTCTCCCCTGGTGGCACACGTGATGTGTTGGTGGAAATTCGGCAGAACTTTTTTAAGTTTGGCCCTGTTAAAGTCCCCAGTCACCACCACGTCGGGATGTCTGTTCTGAAATCCGCACAACACATCGTACAGAACCGACAGAGCTGCGTCGGCGTCCGCTTGCGGTGGGATATAAACGGCTGTAATGATGACCGTGCTGAATTCCCGGGGGAGATAAAATGGACGGCATAGTATGGTCAGCTGTTCCAGGTTCGGCGAGCAGGAGTGGGAGAGGAATTTGGTGTTGTTGGCGTTACACCAGCGGTTGTTTACCATTAGGCAGACGCCTCCACCTTTGGATTTCCCCGACTCTCCCGTTCTGTCGCCGCGGAACATGGAGAAGGCCTCGGCTGGACGTATGGCTTCATCCGGCACCAGTGGGTTCAGCCATGTTTCCGTCAGGCAGAGGACGCAACAGTTCCTCGTGTCACGCGCGCCGCCGGGGGTCCCCAAGAGCCCTGACCTGCCCTCGGTTCCGTCGCAATATCTGGACCTGGCCCCGGTCTTCAGCAAGCAGGGTGCGCTATCCTTACCACCTCATCGCCCCTACGACTGCACAATCAACCTCCTGCCAGGCGCCCCCCTCCCCTGCAGTCGCCTGTATAACGTCTCCCGGCCCGAACAGGAGGCCGTGGAAACTTACATCCGCGACTCTTTCGCTGCCGGGATTGTTCGCCCCTCGTCTTCTCCGCTAGGCGCAGGGTTCTTCTTTGTTGCTCAGAAGGACAAGACCCTCCGTCCTTGCATTGACTTCAGGGGACTTAACGACATCACTATCAAAGACAAGTACTCCTTGCCACTGATGGATTCAGTCTTCGTCCCCATCCAGGGTAACACCCACTTTTCCAAGCTGGACCTCCGCAATGCTTACCACCTGGTCCGCATCCGCGAAGGGGATGAGTGGAAGACCGCGTTCAACACCCTGCTCGGACACTTTGAGTATCTTGTTATGCCCTTTGGTCTGTCAAATGCCCCAGCGGTCTTCCAGGCCCTAATAAACGATGTCCTCCGGCACATGCTCGACTCATTTGTCTTTGTGTACCTCGACGACATCTTTATTTTCTCCCAATCCCTCTCCGATCACGTAAAACATGTAGGCCTGGTGCTGCAGCGCCTCCTGGAGAACCGTCTGTTTGTTAAGGCTGAGAAGTGTGTCTTCCATTTTCCGTCCATTTCCTTCCTAGGATTCATCATTGGCCAAAGGAGGCAGGAGATGGACCCCAAGAAGGTGGCTGCCGTGTTGGAGTGACCAACCCCAGCCAATAGGAAGCAGCTCCAACGGTTCCTTGGGTTTGCCAACTTCTACCAGCGCTTTATCCGTAACTTCAGCCGCATCGCTGCTCCCCTCTCAGCCCTTACCTCCACCGCAGTGGCCTTCAAGTGTACCCCCGCGGCCAAGGCCGCTTTCCTTGACCTCAGGAGCCACTTTTCGCGGCCCCAGTCTTGGCCCAGCCCGACGCCAACCTCCAGTTCATGGTAGAGGTGGACGCTTCAGACACGGGGGTAGGAGCAGTACTTTCTCAGCGTTCTCCAACCAACGGTTAGCTCCACCCCTGTGCCTTTCTGTCCCCCAGGCTCACCCCACCCGAGAGCAACTATGATGTGGGTAACCGGGAACTCCTGGCCGTCAAACTAGCCCTGGAGGAATGGCGCCACTGGCTTGAGGGAGCAATCCACCCCTTCGTTGTCTGGACCGATCATAAGAACTTGGTCTATATGCGGACGGTTCAACTCCCGTCAGGGTAGGCGTTCGTTTTTTGGCCGGTTTAACTTCTCTCTATCCTACCGCCCAGGAACCAAGAACACCAAACTGACGCCCTGTCCCGTGTGTTCGCGCCAGAGGAGAAGACAAGTGCCCCCAAACCGCATGTTTGTCCCTGACTCCGCACGCTCCCAGGTTCTGCAGTGGGCCCATGCCTCCCGCCTCAGCTGCCATCCCGGGATCACCCGCACCCTGGCCGTCGTCCGCCAGTGCTTCTGGTGGCCGACCCTGCTCCCTGACAACCGGTCCTTCGTTTCGGCCTGTCCCACCTGCGCCCAGTCCAAGACCTCCACCCGACCCTGCTCCGGCCTCCTCTGCCCAATACCCATCCCGACTCGTCCTTGGTCCCACATCGCCCTGGACTTCGTCACCGGTCTTCCACCATCCCGGGGCAACACTACCATCCTCACGGTGGTGGACCGCTTTTCTAAAGCGGCCCACTTCCTTGCCCTGCCCAACCTACCATCGACGAGGGAGACCGCAGACCTGCTGGTGGCCGAGGTGTTCCGCCGCCATGGCATCCCAGCAGACGAGGTGTCAGACAGAGGACCCCAGTTCACCTCCCAGGTCTGGCCCGCCTTCTGCTCGGCCCTGGGGGCACAGGTCAGTCTCTCCTCTGGTTTCCACCCCCAGACAAACGGCCAGATGGAGCGGGCGAACGAGGAGGTGGAGGCCATGCTCCGCTGCCTGACAACCACCAGCCCCACCTCCTGGAGCGACCAGCTGCCATGGGCCGAATACGCTCACAACACCCTGTTGACGCCTCTTCCGCCCTGTCACCCTTCCAATGCTCTCTGGGCTACCAACCCCTGCTGTTCCCTGCCACCCGGATTCTGGACCCCATCTCCTGGTCATCATCATCCCTGCCCACCCCTGCTCCATCCCTACTCGACCGGGTCCCCCCGGCCAGCTCCACCGTCCAGGCTAATAAACATCGTTTGCCTGCCTTCCTTCTCCCTGTGTCGTGCGTTTGGGTCTCACCCAGTTCTGGTCGTGACATCCATCCAGGCTCTATTCAGGCTCCATCCATCCAGTCAGGCTCCATCCAGGGTACATCCATCCATCCATCCATCCATCCATCCATCCAGGCTCCATCCAAACCAGAGCCGGAGCATATGGTGGGATGATGGAGGGGTATGTGATTCAAACACAATGTGTCGAGTCATTTCCCTTCATTTGACATTTGGGCTGTTGAGTGCGACGGCTGCTTGGCTTTGATGCTGTTGGAGACGTATTATTTCAATTCTCTTCTTTGAAGAAATATATATATTTCTCCAGACCTCTTCACCCCGTCGTCAGCCTGTTTTTAGGGGGACAGGACACGTTTCACGGGTTTTCCACGCAAACAACGGAAAAATACAAGAGATTATTATGAGCATTACCGTAATTACTCTAATAGTCAGCAAGATAAGTCTGAAAAAATCAGCAGAAGTGAAGTAAAAAAAAAGCTCAAATTAGAATGAAATAAAATACACGCAGGTAGGAGGGTATAATAAAGTAAAATCAATTGGGATTTTAGGCATGATGGACAAATGGACAAATAGACAATGGGAATTTCATCGGAAGTGCTCAAAAATATCGGTGAGGTCCATCTCTCAGATACTGTACATATTGAAGGTTCAGTTCCTTCCAATTCCCAATGCTAAAGGGCCAGCGAAAAAATGGCCTTATTGCCAAGATTCAAAACGCCCTAGAGAAATGTATGTCGGGGCTGGACTGGACATCCTCAATTTCTGGTTGATTAGTGGTCTGCCGTTAATTATCCGCCACACACCAAAAAAAGGGTGTTGTATGAATGTCAAGGAGCCATAGGCATTGACCAAGCACTGTCTGAGGACAAACTCATCCATGAGGATTCTCTCAGACACAGACAGAGACGGAAAGGAGGATGACGGAAATAAACATCAAAACATCCGTGGAGTTCTTGTCGTCTTCCAGGCAGCTTCACACAAGGCATTCCCCAGGTAGCTCACGTGGCATTTAGGCTGTAGAACGTTTTATACACAAGGGGAATTTTAAGTGCTTTACATTAAGGTATGAACGACTTCTCAAAGTCTCCCAAAACTAAAAAAAACACTCGGGGTCAAATAAAACGTGAACTTTTATTATTTTCCAAAAATGTTCCAGTTTTGGTAAATCCCAGAGCATGTGAAGTAGATCTCCATCAAGGAACTTATATCTCCGGCAATTGGGAGAAAATAGTAATTTGTCATTTTGGTATATTTTAAGTTGTCAGTGTGGGGTGAAAGTTGTATTTACATATTATCTTTTATTATCATATTACAATATTTAAACTGTTATTTGAAAATAAATATTCAATTTTAGTTCGGGTCATCAAATTAAAACAAATTGGAGACAGAAGGCAGACAACATGTATTTAGAGGATGTATTACATTCAGTTTGCTCTTGGGCTTTCACAATAGAGAGAGAGATGGTTTCAAGAATTCACCATATGTTCCCCATGAAAGCTCCAGAGTTTAGGGTCAAAAATACATTCCACAAATAACATCAACAACACCAGCACGCTTTCCTGGTTCTGATTGGACATTATTTGGTGAATCGCAGCGATCTCCTTGAGCACTGGCAGCATATCTCATCTCGGTTTTCGTAACAAAATGAAACAACATGGAAGTGAACGGAGGGGTTGAGCCGGGAAAAGCCGCAGGGAAACGCGGCTTCCAAAACAAAGCAAATTGCGCGAGATCACACACCTGCAGCGGTGAATCCATCCCAGATGAATGGTTCTGCTGCACGCCGAGTGGAAACATGGAGAGCAGAGACTCTTGTTTCATTGAATGCAGAGGAAACAGCGCTCTTATCTCCGGTTTCACCCGAACCACTGCTCTGCTTCCCCAGGGTTCATTGGGTGAACGTATGGCATCAATCTAGCAGAGAGGCTCTTCACTGATACACCAGTATTTACTGCAAAACATGGAAAAAATATATATGTATAAACTGTATGTGTGTGGAAATATATGTACTAATATATATATATAGTATATGTACAGTATATTCAGAATGCTGTGTGTATATATATATACCGTATGTGTATATACTGTATAAACATACATTGTCATGAATCCTCAATGAGACCCTATCACCTAGGTTTCCCACTCTTCTCCTCACCTGCAGCTCATTTCCTCATTACACGTGACATTATACGTCACTCTGTACTCTGTTTTGATTCCCTGCCTGTTCCATGCATTTACTTGAGTTACAGCCCCTCTTGTTTCCCACTGAGAGATGGCTTTCATGGTCACACAGCTCTCAGAACGGGCTTGGGATTGGGGAACCGCAGAGTGGGAGCGACAATCAGACCTCTGCTCTTCGGTGCCGACCTTCTCCAACGGTCTGCGGATGGTTTTCGACCACGCTACCCCTGGTCGAAAGGCAGCTTGTGGCCTTCTTCACCTGGTAATAATAATAATAATAATAATAATAATAATAATAATAGCTGGGATTTATATAGCGCCTTTCAGGACCCCAAGGACACTTTACAATGGAAAAACAAACAAAAAAAACCCAAACAAGGCAGGGTAGATAATAAAACAAGACAGGGTAGAAAATCGAAAAAAGATAAACAACAGGAAAAGGAAAACAAACAAGGGTCAGGGGCAGTAGGCCTTTTTGAAGAAGTACGTTTTTAGCAGGCTTTTGAAGGTGGCCAGGGATGGCGCATTCCGAATGTCAGTGGGAGAGAGTTCCAGAGAGTGGAGACTGCCACACTGAAGGCGCTGTCTCCAAAGGTTCAAAGCCTCGTGCAGGGGGTGTGTCCGAGGACCGCGGCTTCCGGGACGGGGCATAGGGGTGGAGGAGGTCAGCTAGGTACTGCGGGGTGAGAGCGTGAAGGGATTTGTAGATCAAAATAGGGTTTTATAGGAGATACGGGATTTGACAGGGAGCCAGTGGAGATTGATGAGGGTGGGGGTGATGTCTGGTACAAGGAGATCGGCGAGTGATTGACTCTTCCACTGCATATCGAACCCTCGCAGCAGAGAGCCAGTGGAATTCTGCGTCGCTGACCGATGCCTTTCACAACGGGCTCTCTGACGTCATCAAGGACGAGCTGGCGGCTTGAGATCCCCCGACGAGTCTGGACGCTCTCATCGCTACTGCCATCCGCATCGACGGAGGTCTCTAGGAGCATAGGCGAGAGAGTGAGAGGACCAGGTTTTCACAAAGCCAACCAAGACCACCAGCATTGCCTCCTTTGTCTGTGTCAGCTCCTTCCTTGAGCGGCCATAGCGACGTGGGGGAGCCCATGCACCTCGGCAGGACCAGGCCGTCGTCAGCGGAACGACAGTACCGCCAGAGGGACAACTGCTGTCTGTACTGTGGGCAAGGGGGACACTATGTGTAAAGTTGCCCGTTAAAAGGAGGAGGCTGCCAGTCAGCCAGAGGGCGCTGGTGAGCCGTGCTATCAGTTCCAAAAGACCCTCTCGTCTGTTAGTACAGGCTCAGCTCGGTTTAACCAGGCCGTTTCATGCTGTTGCAGTACTTATTGACTCTGGAGCTCTGGACACCAATTTTCTCGACTCCCACCTGGCAGAACAACTGGGCATTACCCGGGTGCTGTTGTCAGAACCCGTTGACGCCAGAGCACTCGATGGTCACCTTCTCTCCTTCGTCACTTATCTGTCCCGGTACACCTTGGCATATCTGTTAACCATCACAAGACTCTTTCCTTCCACCTCATGCATTCGCCCCAACACCCGGTGATCCTGGGTTTTCCCTGGTTAGAGACACATAATCCACAGATTGACTGGGGAACAGGGTGCATTTTACAATAGAGTTTGTACTGTAATTCTGTATGCCTTACTTCGGCTCTGCCTTCTGTCTGTAGTTCAGTTCCTCCCGCAGAATTTCCTGATCTCTCCAAGGTGCCTCTACACCCTACGTACATGCCACTGAGGGAGGTATTCAATGAGACCCGGGCCACCTCGCTTCCACCTCACCAGCCCGACGACTGCGGTATCGAACTTCGCCCTGGTTCCATGCCCCCGAAGGGTGGACTATACTCCCTGTCCATCCCTGAGACGATTGCCATGGAATCCTATATCCAGGAGTCACTCGATCTCCAGAACGCCTATTATCTGGTCCGCATTAATGAGGGAGACAAATGGAATACAGCCGTAAACACTCCCAGGGGACATTACGAGTACCTAGTCATGCCATTTGGTCTCACCAATGCCCCTGCAATCTTTGAGGCCATGGTGAATGACGGTCTCAGAGACTTTATTAATGTGTTTGTCTTCCTGGGTGATATTTTGATTTTCTCCAGATCTGAGCAGGAACACGTCTGTAATGTCAAGTGTGTTCTCCAGAGGCTTCTGGAGAATAAACTATACGTGAAAGCCAAGAAATGTGAGTTTCATGTTCCCAGGGTCTCCATTTTGGGGTTTGTGGTTGAGGAGAGGAACATACAGATGAACCCAGCCAAGGTTCGGGCAATCGTCGACTGGCTGGCCCTGGCCTCCAGGAAGAAGTTGCAGCAGTTTTTGGGGTTTGCTAACTTCTACAGGAGGTTCATCCGCCTTACAGCAGGAGGTCCTGGGTTCGATTCCCGCCTGGGGCACTGTTGGCACCATGCTCCGGCAGGTTATCTCCCAATTAGGGACCTTTCTGTGTGAAGTTTGCATGTTCTTCATACTCACATCGGGGTTTCCTCCATGTAACATCAGTAACAACCCCCACCAAAAACATGCACAACATCATCGTCTGACCAGCAATGGACATACAGTATGTAACCAGGTCTGGGCTGCCCCCCACCCCCGGAGGAAGGACATGCCAGGATGGGTTAAATGCAGAGGGCCCATTTTACCGGTCACCATCTGTGAGTTTAAGAGTCAGTTCACATCCTCACCCTTAACCTGCCGGATCTCTCTCGTCAGTTTGTGGTGGAGGTGGATGCCTCTCAGTGCAGTACTCTCTCAGTGAGTGGCCATTGTCACCCGGGGGTAGCCAGAACCCTCTCTGTTCTCCGACAACGCTTGTGGTGGGAGGCATATCGAGATACACGGGAGTTTGTGGCCGCATGTCTTGTGTGTTCACAGAACAAGAACCCTCTTCAAGCCCTGCGGGTCTGCTTCAGCCTCTGCCCATTCCTCGTCATCCATGGTCCCACGTCTCGTTGGACTTTGTCACAGGCTCCCCACATCTGAAGGTAACACTACGATTCTCACCGTGGTGGATTGCCGAAGTCATGTTAAGCCAGGTGCTCAGGTTGCACGGCCTCCCTAGAGACATCGTCTCAGATAGGGGGCTGCAATTTACTTTTATTTTTTTTCAGACTACTGGGGGCCATTTTTAGCCTTTCTTCGGGGTTCCACCCTTAGTCCAATGGCCAGACAAAGAGGATGAACCAGGAGATGGAGACTAGGCTGCGCTTCATAGTTTCTAGAAACCCCACATCCTGGTCCAAACTACTGCTATGGGTTGAATATGCGCATAACACCCGGCCCAGCTCCACTGAGGGTCTCTCCCCGTTCCAGTGCTCCCGCGACTATCAGCCGCCTCTGTTTCCCGAGCAGGTATGCGAGGCCAGCGTCCCATCTGCTCAGGTCTTCATCTGCCGCTCTCAACACACCTGGTGGTAGGCGTGTCATCCTGGACCTATCCGTCATCCAGGACTTCCACCGGGACCAGCCCGGTGGGACGAAAAAGGGTGTCCCTAGAGGGGGGGGTTCTGTCATGAATCCTCACTGAGAGGATTCATGACTCTCCTTTGCCATGACTTCACCTAGGTTTCCCGCTCTTCTCCTCACCTGCAGCTCATTTCCTCATTAGTTACTCTGTACTTATACTGGTCTACTTCCTCTGTTCTGTGCCAGTTTGTCGTTGCTTGGACTGAGCTCTCCAGCGTGTCGTCTAGTTCTCTCTCTATTACCTTGTTGATTCCCTGGTTTGTTGACCATCTGCTTGTCTCACAGATTTTGATTCCCTGCCTGTTCCTTGCCGGACTTATTTGCCCTCGCTGATGGATATCCTCGTTTTTTTGACCTTGGCCTGTTTGTTCGAATAAGCTCCTGCTTCGTGAACTTTCACCCGCTCCCTTGTGTGGTGTTTTTGGGTTCACCTCTTGTCTGAGTCAGACACATATATATATATATATATATATATATATATATATATATATATATATATATATATACTTTTTCACCAATTAGTGCTACAAAAGTTCTTCTGTGGGATCAGACCAGATGGGCTAGAATTTGCTCCCCACATGACCTGGCGTTTTGGAGATGCTCTGACCCAGTCGTCTGACCCAGTCGTCTAGCCATCACAATTTGGCCCTTGTCAAAGTGGCTCAGATCCTTACGCTTGTTAATTTTTCCTGCTTCCAGCACATCAACTTCAAAAACTGACTGTTCACTTGCTGCCTTATATATCCCATCCCTGACAGCTGCCATTGGAACCAGATGATCAATGTTATTCACTTCACTGTCAGTGGTTTTAATGTTGTGGCCGATCAATGCACGCACGCACGCACGCACGCACGCACGCACGCACGCACGCACGCACGCACGCACGCACGCACGCACGCACGCACGCACGCACGCACGCACGCACGCACGCACGCACGCACGCACACCAGAAAAAGCCTCTTCTTTCATTCCACAATAAATTACTCAGATTAATGCACTAACATCACAACTGCATGAGAGTGCTGCCCACCCAGTGCTCGGCTGCCTAATTATTCTGCCACAGATAATATATGTGTCCTTTGCCCTTTCGCTTTAGTAGAAGATAATATCATGCTTGACGCTCTGACTTTATTGGATCATGAATTTTGAGCTCTAATTGTACATGCCACTTTCTAATTAGCAAGTTATTATAGCAGCGGCGCACTGCAGATCTGCGTCGCACTCGAAAAGTAGAGACACTTTCACAGCCGCGGATGAAAGAACTTCTGTCGAGAGCTGCCTGTCTTTACATATTCATATTTGTGTGTGTGTGTGTGTATACAAACTTATGTTTATATCATAATACTGTAATAATACTGTATTCATTTAGTAATAACATTGTAATCATTTATAACTAATCATTCATTGTTATCCATGCTTCATGACTGCGTGATTTTGTAAACCTTGCATATGTGTGTCTGGCCATTTTTTTATTTGTCTTTTCTCTTTGGATATTTGGTTAATTCTTGTCAATATTCAGCTGTTTTCTTTGGACATTTGGTTAATTCTTGTGAATATTTAGCTGTTTTCTTTGGATATTTGGTTAATTCCTATGAATATTTAGCTGTTTTCTTTGACCTTTTGGTTAATTCCTGTGAATATTTAGCTGTTTTCTTTGGACTTTTGGTTAATTCCTGTGAATATTTAGCTGTTTTCTTTGGACTTTTGGTTAATTCTTGTGAATATTTAGCTGTTTTCTTCAGATATTTTTTTAATTCCTGTGAACATTTAGCTGTTTTATTTGGATGTTTGGTTAATTTTTGTCAAAATGAATCTGTTTTCCTTGGATATTTGATTAATTCTTGTGAATATTTAGCTGTTTTCTTTGGATGTTTGGTTAATTATTGTGAATATTTAGCTGTTTTCTTTGGATTTTTGGTAAACTTATTTGAATATTGTTTTTGTTTTTTAGATGCCTGGTTAATTATTTGGATATTAGTCTATTTTCTTTGGATATTTGTTGTTTATAGTTTTTAGTTTATTATACTGTTGTGCTTTCCTTTCATCCTTATTCTCCATACAGCGATCCACCAATCTTTACCATGACAAATTCCTTGGATATGAAAATGTACGTGGCGGGAGTGTGAAGGAGACACGAGTGTTAAATTAAACAAGGGCTTTGCCCACGTGTCTGTCCAGGTCTCTCTGAGACATTTAAAGCTGGCATCATTGATTTTGGTTTCTGTCCGACCTTGACGCCTCATCTCCAACTTTTTAACTCTTTGAAATGCTCCGTGATCAAGATGAAGAAGTTCATTAATGGGAGCGAGGGACCGGACGCAAGAGTCAGATTTTCTGTTTCACTTACTCTCATTAACGCAGTAACACGTGTGTGTGTGTGTGTGTGTGTGTGTGTGTGTGTGTGTGTGTGTGTGTGTGTGTGTGTGTGTGTGTGTCTGTGTGTGTGTGTGTGTGTGTGTGTGTGGCTACACATTTATTAATTTTGTTTTTTATTTCATAGATTTTTAAATATTATTTAACATGTATCTATTTATGTATTTTTTTTATTTCATGACTTAAAATAATAGGTGCTGATTATTTAAACAAACAAACCTACTTTTTAAATAATCAATATCAATTCAAGCAGCGTTGACTGTCATTGCATCGTCACATTTGGGACTAAAGTTGCCGTTAAACCATTTGTTCCAAAATAAATATTATATGAATATTATAAATAAATATATTATCTTTGGATTAACAACGTAGGACTCATTGCTGCAGGCAATTTCAGAAGATTTTTTTTTTTGATTGAACATCATGGGTGTCATTGTGTAAATGAATTGTTCTTTTCATGTATTTGGTTCGTTTTACATTAACCCGTGCAGGTCCATACGTACAGTATATGACTGGAGCAACGCGTTTCTCCTCCTCGTTCCCTGTCCAGATGCTCCAGCCTGTGATTGGTTCTCAAGGCTACCTTCCCGTTCGGACGTAGAAAACCTGGAAAACTGTCAAGTGAAGCTGTTTAACTTACTCTTACGTTCTACCCACAACAGAAAGGACACTATCGCATGTCATCAACAGGCTGCTGTTTACAGTCTCTAACACAAGACAAGGTAATCAATCTTCTTGTTTTCTTTCAAAATGAACAATCTCTGTCCTGTCTTAAGGTTATAAAGGTCAGGAGCCGACGGTTCACTGTGGTCGTATTTGTCAATCAGGCAGTTTACACATTGTCAAGTAGGGGTTAAAAAATAATTCCCGCTTACTTTATGTCTTTCTTTTAGTCTCCCCTTCCAACCCACTACAGCTGATACTGTATAAGACCTCAAAAGGTGGAGGACCTCTACCGTGTGACCTGACCGGAGGTAGAACAATCCGCCATCCTTCTTCCAACGCCTCCGACAAGTCCTGCACTGGCGTGTCACAGGGATATTACACCAATTCCTCAAGAAGAGAAGCCACCGGTTCTTTGAGAACATCATGAGTGAACAGTGTTTTCACCGCGGGGGGGGGCCTGGACTGGTCAAAATGGTCTCATACTTGGTGTTATATGACCATGAAAATGCAATTACTGGCACCCAATGGCTCCCAGGAGCCGGCCGCCCACACCATCGCACACCTCTACCATGTTTAACCATCCCCCAAACAGACATTGAGGGCTGAAGGCGTTCTTGAAACCTAAACCCGTCCAGACGTGGGAAATAGCATGGAAGGTGACTCATCAGAACATGTTTCTTCCATCCATCGCTCTGGGGTCCGGGGTCTTTGTGGCGCTGGCATTGGGTACAAGCACTTTCTGAGTAGCAGCACTGCTATGAATTCCAGCTTTGTGGAGCTCACAATGTGGGCTTTTTTTTGAGGGGGGTGGGCCTTGAATGAGAATCCAGTTCTGTGGTCCTTTTGGAGGCTACGCTTAAAAAAATTAAATAAATGTTATTTGTCTGCAGGCTCTGTGAAGTGTCTCTCCGGCCCCGCCACTGAGCTTGAACTTGCAACCACGGAGCCTCGCTGCTGATAATTGCCTATTCTTCCCAATGACACATCACATAACACAGTTTTTGTGATTAATGTACCTGACAATCGGCCACCAACGATTTGGCATCTCAACAACTTTTTAAGTTTTCTTCATATCGCTTTGAAAACTCAAATATAAATGATCAACAGCTATCACAGATCTGAGTTTCAGACTGCTTTTACAGCTGCAACCACACGGATATGAACCCAAAATGATGTCACCGTCATAGGCGTAACTTTGATTTAGGGAAGCGGCACAAATTAGCAGAGAAGAGATGTCACATTCATGGCATGCCGTTGTTTTGCATCTATAATTAGTAGTGCTTTCAATCCATATTATTATATTATTTTAAAATTGTATAGTTATGTTTACAATGATTTGGGAGGGACAACTCTCCGTTTTATTCCAATGAAGGGGAGGTCCGGACCCCCCACCCCCCTGTCCCGCCGTGTAATTTCCGCCCCTGATCACCTATGGAGCTGTGTTGAAGAAAAGGTAGAAAGGTAATATTAAAAATAAAAATAGAGGAATAGGCAGACCTCATAATTTGTTTACGTTTACGTGGCTTTGAATGACCGGTGTAGGACACGCTGCTCATTGAAAATACGGCCACAAACATCCACTTCTTAACAGAGTTTTTAAAGCGGGTCATTAATTCCAAGTGGGCCAAAAATACACCAATCACCGAGGATACCGCCCAAACATCTGTGCTGACGCTGAAGCCCGCTTACAATAGCAAAATATTGTAATTAATTGATACGAATATATTATAAAATTGTAGACATCTGTTCTGTTCATATGTTGTGCTAATATGTTTTTCATGTGGTGTTAAGTCCCATGCTGTCCCATTATTCATGAGTAATACCCAGAAAAACGGAAAGCCGATAGGTCCGGCTGCTTTCCGGATTGATTGAACCCGTTCCAGGAGGACGTCCTTCTCCGCTGCTCTCCCGTGCATGTAAATGCAGAAGATCTGAACTTTTAGAACCGGGGAGCACCTCTGTGGCTTTAGTTTATCCTTCAATACAAGCAAAATCCCTGTTTCCCTGGTGACGCCGCTCTAGTCCATCAAAACTCAACGCCGGATCCCATTAGTGTACCTCCTCATTCTCTTGTTTTCGGAGCTTGTCAGACGCCGCGGCGCGAAGGGAGCAAGCGATTCCCTCCGACGGATGAATTAACGTTGACAGCTTCCACATCAGAACAATCTCGGCCGAGCCGACCAAGCTCCCCGAAGGAGAGCACCGGCGCGGTGAAGTCAACGCCACTCGCAGGAGCCTGTTAATCCGCGTGAAGGGACGAAAACCAAACCCAAGAAAAACGCAGCCTTGTCTAATTATTCGGACAGGGTAATTGGTTAACTAGGAAGGCAGACACCCGTATCCGTTTTAATGACCCTTTTAAGCCTGTTTTAATGAAGGTCTTTTCCAAAGCTTCCCTTTCCATCCCTTGATTACAAGATGTGCGAGGATGCTTGTTTAAATGTTTATACAAAGGAAATACGTATATCATAAAAGACCTGGAGGGTTTTTAAAGGCGCAACCAGCGACAAGTAGTGCCCTCTAAAGGAAGCCGTAGGAATTACACCAACATTGGCAAAAGTGATGGACCTTGGTCCGTGAAATCTCAGCAGTCTTTGAGGGGACGGTGGAAAGTGAGTGGTGCTGGACAACAACATTTTCCGATATATCATGGTAATTGGTGTGCATATAACACTGGTGTGAACACATTGGTGAACACATTTTGCCCTTGAATTTTAGCAATTTTGTGTTATTTCACACTAGTCATTCTTGTGTATGAAGGTCTTTAAACTTAAAGGTTAATTTACTTTTATTTTTACTTTTTTTTTTCTGATAGGTTGTATCACTTGTATGAAAAGGAATAAATAAAAAAATCCCCCAAATAATGATTTAAAAATATATAATGGTATAAATTATAATATAATAAATATATATATAAAATGTTTTTAATACACATATGATCATAATATATTATAAAAAATATAACTTGCAGATAAATGTAGAGGAGGTAAAAATATAAACAACATCTATTTTATAGATACAATTTTAAAATAAGTCATTATTCTTGATGCAGAGTACTTGAGTAAAGTAACTGAGTCGCTCCCCTCAAGCCCCCCCCCCCCAATGGAAATTAGACACACTAAATGTTTATTGTTGACCACGACCATCAACGGCAGAAAGCATCGATGTGCGACCAGGTAATTTGGCCGTTTCAAGCCGGTGGAGGCTACGATCACCGCTAAATGTCTGGTCGTTATCAGGAAGCTGGCGCTAATCACGCAAATGACCATTTCCCCGAGTCGGCTTCAAGGCACGCGCATCATTTCCAGTGTTGAGATTGCTGATCATTTAAAATGGGCCAAAAATGGATCCACGTTGATTTGAATACGTCACTTTCGTCATTTGCATAGACAGTAGATTTATAGTTTTTAATAATTGGATCGGGACGTTCCACCTGCGTCAGGAGCCTGTTTTCATCATCTCAGTCGCACGGGTTTTGAGGCTCCTTTTCCCCCTGAAGCAAAAGAAAACGTCAGGGTGCACAGCAGTGCAATTTCATAACTCCTCTATCACCCCGCGGGAGGCAGGGGGAGGAAATCGAGATCAAATAATAATCACGGCCGAATGATTTGCTGCTCTCCGGGGGCCCCTGGTAGTTCAGCCCCCTTTTGCTCTGGACTTGATCCATGCCACGGCTTCATTACCCACTGACAACCCAGCGTCTCTACTCTCTTGTGGCTCCACATATGATCAACCAGTCACTGGGTAATCAATGTTTCTGTATGTGTGTGTCACAGCTTTATTGTCCTCATCACTCATTAGAGTCCTCCCTTAGAGCAGTGGGTCGCAACCTTCTCTCTTCCCCAGCATGAAATCCACTACACCACTAACAACTAAAAACAACCCCCTAGAACTGTGCTTATTGTTATTATGACCTACTAATAGTTAGTCAAGGCCAGATTAGTACCCCCAGGGGCTCCTGAGCACTATACACGCACCCAGACTCGGCTTCTGCCATTTTACTGCTCTAGGCACTCTGGTCGGGGGGGGACTGAGAAAGTACATCCCAAACATCCAAAATAACAACACAATGTTTTTCTTTGTTTTATTTGGAGGAACGGGGCACGGGAAGGCACAGTGGAGCGGAGATTGCAGGCACAAGTTGCGTCCCGATCGCTCCCTCTCCAATTTTTATTTCATTCTGATTTAATAATTATCAAGACCAAGACAATGGGTCAAGCTGTGTCTCATTTTTCTGCGGAGCCCAACATAAAAAATAAAAAATGCATACATTTCTTTTTTCCCCATCGTGGAGGGCCCTTTAATGCCCAGATTGCCCATATGGTAGATCCGGGCTTGTAATAAATGATGCAAGACACGCAAACAAGTTGTTCGTAGTGAACTAATCTTTTAAAAGATTCTGGTGTCGGGGAATGGGTCTTGGAGTGACTGAGGCCTGACTTAAAGGTTGAGTCAAGAAGAAGGTCAAGGCATTTGGCGTACTTCATGTCGAATGTGATTGATTTACACTGAGCATCCCACCAAAATAAATATTTCTGAATTACATTCACAACTCAGAGTCAAACTTTCCTCATTCAGGAAGTCCTCCCTCGTTCACCGAGCGTCACACCAGCTGAACCAAACTAACCCAGTCAGAAAAAACAAAAACAAAAAATTTTCTTTCTTTTTTTTTTTTTTTTTTTTTTTTAACTGAGTGACTCGTTGAGAACCGAATTCCAAAAACGAGTCAAACCTTTCATCACTACTAATAGTTCTAACTTTCAGAGTGAAACTGGAGCTTGATCCGATGAACAGAGAGCTGCTGTTCTGCTGGAACTGATGAATTTGATGAATTATTGTGGCCTTGCAATTTGGATCTTGCAACACAATAGCTCATTTATGTATTTAAAATTTTGTAAGCATCTCTCTAGTGTGCGGTAGCACAGTGGTTGGAAAACAGTCCCTATAGAACGCCATAAAGACAGTAAACTAAACACAGGAAGAAAAGGGTCACCGACTCCCCGCTCTCCCCCGCCCACCCACCAAGGCGGCACGGGGGGAGGCAGATCGATGGTTCTCTGCGGTCCGGGTGACGACCGTGGGGTCACCCATCACATCACATCACGCAGCCGATAAGGAGAGTAAGCAGGGATGCGGGGATGGAGGGGGAGGGAAGGAGGATGTGATTGTGGCCACCTGAATGGCTTTTTAATTCCAGTGGTTTTATTGGGGGAAACCGCAGAGTATGGCGCCGTGTTGCCCTTGGGAAAAGTCTGTTAGGAACGACCTTGCGGAGAGGAGGAGGAGGAGGAGGATGGGATTTAAGTTTCCTCATCATGTCTCCTCCTCCTCCGCTGATTCCAGATTCCCACCAGGGTTTGTGTACGAGGAGGAGTTATAGAAATATACAGTATATATGTTGTTTTTTGCTTATGCTGCTGTCAGGTGCTTCGTTAGGGGTGGGCGTCCGGGCCTTCATCCCCCAATCTTTTATGAATAGCCCCCGATCTAAAAGACCCCTGCAGGGCTCCTTTAGATCGGGGCTCTGTTAGATCTTTTAGGGCTCTTTTAGATCTCTTCCTGCATCCCAATCGCTTCTCTGACGGGACCGACTGTGCCCATGGTGTGCGCCACTGCCATTAGTGCACCAAAATGGTGTGTTTTTACTTTAGAGGTAGGTTATTCGGTACGGAGAAAGTGTTCCCATCACGCACGGTGCTTGCTTTGTTCCATGAGGAATGTAATGAAACCATCCCATCCCATCCCAACGCCCCTGGCTGTCGCTAAGCACACTCACAGGGTTCTAAAAGCGTCGTTTTTAAGTGGGACATTTTTTTTTTTTATTATTATTAAAAATATTTTATTTTGAAATGTGTATATATATATATATATAAAATACTGAATATGAGGTCGGTGTTATACTGTGTATATTTATTTATGTATGTATATATCTAAATGAAAGTGCAACCCTATTCTGTGGCGGTGCTACAGCCCCGTCAGGATTTGGCATAGCAATTACAATTACAATACAATTACAATTACAATTACAATTTTACATTTTCATTTTTACAAGTTTCATTTGTAATTTAAAATAAAAGTTTAAAATAAAAAGGATCGATAATTCATAAATTATCAGGCATTATCAGGCAGGTGTAAAGCAGTGGCGTCACTAGTGGATTGCAAAATGGAGAGGGAACGATCTCCGTTTGCCGTTCCTCCCAAAAAACAAATAAAAACAGTGTTTTTATTTTAGATGTATTTATTTTCCTCCGTTTCCAGAGCCATTGATAAGAGATATCAAAATTTCATCAGCACCCCGTCCACCCCCACCACCCCAGAACTACAAAGCCTCCCCCTAGCCCCGCCAACAAAAAGATTCTGGCACCAGCGCTGACCGGATCCATATTAAACAACCGTGCACTGTATCGCTGCTGCACAGAGGTCACACGACACCCTTAATAAAATACAGATTGGACTTTAACACTTCGCCCGCAGGAAATTCCAGCTCAGATGAGAGTGGATATTGAACCAATATTTCTTAATGGGACACATCAACTATACGTACACATAGAATCACGTATCTTCATTTTGAATGGTGTCTGAACACAGTCCTGTAGTGGAGGTAGTAAAATACAAACTAGGGGAGAAAAAGGAGATTTCTGCCTGTTTTTTCTGTCTGGCTGGGGTCCCCGTTTTATGCAAGGTTTCTGTGCTGAGGATGGCGTAAATTAGTAACAGGGTTGAAGTAACAGGGTTGGAGTAACAGGGTTGGAGTAACAGGGTTGAGTTTTTAGTATAGAAACAGCAAATACTGTTCTAAATGCGGTTCATTTTCATGCTAATGGAGTGAGGACAATTTGAGAATTCTGGTAATTTTCCTAAAATATATATTTTAACAACATGAATAAGAGAGATAAGAGAGGACGGGAGCATGCTGTGATCTCGCGAGAAGATGGAAGCCGAAGTGAGTAGTGAGTGGAGGCCCAACATGGCGGCACATTGCTACACTAACTGACACACCGGCAGCTCCACCTCAGACAAAATAACAAAGCGAATTGCAAATAATATTTATATATATGAATATAAAAAAAGGGAACACTGCGCAAAACCAAAGTGGAGGACCTAATCCCGCAAAAGGTTAGAAGACCAACTCAGCAACGGACACAGATGATCACATACCGGGTTCTGTAGAGGTGAGTGTCTTGGATGACATTAACAAGAAGCTGGACATGCGTGGTCCACTTTTCCAAGACATTACCAAGATCAAAGCCAGCCTTGATTTCCTGCACTGCACAGTCGGCGAGATGTAAAAAGACAACGCAGATCTAAAAACCTCCGCAAAGCATCTCACAGTGGAGATGGAGGTTGTAAAAGAAAGAAAAATAAATAATGAAAGAGACTATCCTGGATATACAATCCAGAAGTATGCGGGGCAACCTCGTCTTTTCTGGGATCCCAGAGAACAACACCGAGTCCCCAGAAAATATGGTGAAAGACTTTATCCGCACTGCCCTGAAAGTCCCGATGGACACCGTGAAGCAGATCACCTTCCACCGGGTTCATCAACTGGGGCACCGCGTGGGGAACCGTCCCCGCTCCATCATTGCCAAGTTTTGAACACTTCAAGCACAAGGAGCTGGTTAAAAGCAAGGATTGGGAGCTGAAAGGAACCATGCTGGGTATGAACGATCAATTCCCCTGGGAGATCAACAACCGACGGAAGGTGCTGTATCCTGTCCTGAAAGAGAACCGGTAGAAGGGTAAATGCGTATCGATTGTTGTTGATAAACTACATATAGACGGTCTGTTTTACCGAGACTCCTGCACCACACCCTGGTTATTTTGATCATTATGTATGTATCCTTGTAATTCTGGTTATTATATACTGCAAGATGTAGGAATAGGCATGCTATCTATGTCCCAATTTAAAATATGGCTCACTCTCATCTCTTCCTCCTAATTCCCCCGCCCTACTTCTCTCATCATCTCACCTCCCTAATCCCTCTCTCCTCACTTATCCTATCACTCTCACTTTATGTATGTCTAATCCGGCAATGTTCTGTGTTTATCTTTGTCTACTTGTAATTTGTTTGTGTAGTTATGTATCCCTACACACTTCCTACAATACTATGGCAGTGAAAAGGAATGTAAAGGAGGAAATCCCAGACTTATCTATGGGAAACCATGGGAACGGTAGTATAGCTATTGCCTTGGATGCACTGTGCCATCACCACCTAACTAAATTCAATGACACCCATTAAGTTTGTTTGTTGGAAGGTGAGAGGCTTGGGCTCACCTGCTAAACATAGCAAAATCCTAACTCACCTCAACAAGATGAACCCCAGCTTCTGTCTACTGCAAGAAACCCACCTCACTGCATCTGAGCACCTCAAACTCAAAGCTAAATGGGTTTATCAGATGTTTTCCCATCATACAACTCAAAAAAAAGAGTTGTCCCTATATTGATCAATAAAAGTATCCCATATCAAAATAAAACCAAAATATCAGACCCAGAAGAACGTTACATAATGATTAATGGGATTTTAGGTAACATCAAATTACCATAGCTAATATTCATGGCCCCAATGAGGATGACCCAAATTTCTTTCACAATATATTTTCAAAACTCTTAGAATTCTCTGAATCAATTTTCATATTGGGAGGAGACTTCAACATAGTATTGGATCCAAATTTAGACCATCCTCAAGCCAGAAATATTCACAAATCCTGGTGTTCGTCAGACACTATAAAACAATATATGACTGATCTTGCTCTTGGGGATTGTTGGCGATCAAATAACCCACATTCTAGAGAATACACATATTATTCACCACCCCACCAAAGTTTCTCTAGAATGGACCTTTTCTTGACAAGAAACTCCGCGCTGTCCAAAATTACTAATCCTGAAATCCACCCTATTGTAATTTCCGATCACACGCCAATTTGCTTTAACCTGATAAATAAAACAAACCGGAACCCTCCCGGCAGGTGGCGTTTTAAGACCTCACTTTTGACAGATAAAGAATTTAACCATTTCTTTTCGAGAGAATGGACTTCCTTCATTGAACTGAATGACTCCCCAGAAATATCACCAACAGCTAAGGCAGTTCTAAGAGGTAGTTATATTTCATTCTCCACTCACAAGGAAGTGAGTGAAAAAGGACAAGAATGCCAAAATAAACTCGAACAGTGACTAAAGGAGTCACACTCCCAACAAGCCCATTCATCCTCTGAGAAAATTCTAAATGAGATCCGGACAATTACATCTCAACTTGATACTATCATCCATCAAAAGACACGATTCCTTATGCAACGAACAAGAGAAAATTATTCTGAATTCAGTGACAAATCAGGTAAATTTCTTGCCAATCAATTGAAACGTGATAGAGAAAAATCACTTATTACAGCCATCAAAGACCCACTGGGTAGAATAATATACTCCCCGCAAGACATCAATAACATATTTAGAGACTTTTATAATAACCTATATCACTTGGATAACGAATCTAATAGATCAAACATTCACTCATTCCTTGATGACATTGACCTTCCTAAACTTTCAACGAAGCAGGCTACCACCTTAGATCAACCACTTACTCTTGAAGAACTCAGAAAGCGCTCTTCTCTATGCCCAACAATAAATCACCTGGATCAGATGGCTACCCAGTAGAATTTTATAAACACTTCTGGCCACTTATCTCCCCATTATTCATCAGAATGGTTACAGAGGTCAAGTCAACCTCCACCATGCCTCCGCACATGAATACTGCTCTCATTTCGGTTTTGCTCAAACCCAATAAGGACCCAACCCTCACCTCCAGTTATAGACCCATAAAGCCTTATTAATTGCGACCTTAAGATTATAAGTAAAACACTAACCAACAGAATTGAAAAAGTAATTCCATTTAAAATTCATCCAGACCAAACAGGCTTTGTCAAAGGCAGACACACAATATGCATTGTTTATTCAGCTCTGAGAACATCCGTAGTGCAAAGGCCTGTGTTCGTCGGGGATCCCGGGGAACCACGGGGGAGTTGGGTGGTCTGGGTGGTGGCACCCGCTCCTTTACCTGAGTTGAGCTGGCCTGTCTCCGGGGGGGGGGGGCGTTCTCCAAGGGAGAACCTGCAGCTGGCGTCCGTGTGTTGGTTCAGAGCGTAGTTGTGGGTTCTGGGGCTCGGGTTGGAGGCGGGGGTGTGTGTTGCTGGTTTGGTTGGTCGGCGCGTCGCTGCCATTTTCCGCCCTCTATTCTGTAATCCGCATGCTTGGCGGCTAGGGGCTGACCGGGGGCCTGATGGGGGCGCGCAGCTGGCCGGCATGGCGAAGGTGCATGGCAGACCGCTATGCGCCCTTGGCTTAACGCTGTAGGTTAGCTGCCAACAGGAACGGAAGGTGGGCGCGCTGGGGCATGGTTGGGTCCGGGGGGGGGGGGGGGGGGGTGCCTGCTGCGCCCCTGGATTGTTCCGGTCACGATTCGCCTATCTCTCCTAGTGCCAAAACTCATACTCTGCACGTACACCATACAATAGATCGAGGGCTTGTGGGATGGGCGGGGTGCAAGCCATAGGGTGTCTATAGGGCTGCAGAGTTCGGGGGGCTTCGGGGCCCTTTCCGCTGCTTGGAGGTGCCACGACATAATACAGACACACACACACACACACACAGACACACACCACACCACACCACACCACACCACACCACACCACACCACACCACACCACACCTGCTTCGAGTGCACCCCAGCACCCTCCTGGTTACATTCCTCTCCTTTCCTCCCTCATTTGCTGCCATAATTATGACAGGAAGAGGCCACGTGACCAGTTGTAGTTCCAGTTTTCCTGGACATAATTCACTGTTTTTTAATACATGTTGTCATCCAAACATGATAAACATGATAAATAAATAACATGATAAAACATGATAATAGTTAAGAGAGGGGTTGGTGGTGGTTGTCTATAACCAAAAACTGTGCTCTTGTCATTCTACAGGGCATCCACAGGACAGAGTTATTGCAGCAGTTCTTGATGATTTAAGAATTAATAAAGAGTTGCATTGCAGGTTGAGAACTTGAACTCCACTTGCAGATTAACTCTGTCCTGGATGCCATGGCATACAAATACTCTGTGTTGTATGCCCAGCATGCTGACAGCACAGGTTAAAAAAAAAAAAGTGTAATTTTGAAGGTGTAATTTTGGTAACAGGGTCATATTTTGAGAGCGACCTTCTCAGACAATAAAAGTTATTTAATAGTCATAAAAATCAGAATCGACCAAAATTGGAACCGGCACGTTAGATAAAAAATAAAATAAAATCGGAAAGGGCCAAGAAAATTGCTGTCGGTGCATCTCAAATTATAAGTGTCAGTGTGACGTTACCCGGTGTGAGCACACACTTGGTATTGCATCGTCATGATGAGCAGGGGTGATTTGAGGATTTTTAAAATAACACGTCACAGGGAGGCCAAAAAACAGTCAGAGGGCCCGACTGATTCCTACTGTTTTATTTGAGTAAATGTTCTTTAAATTAAGTGTTATCGCTAACTATTAGTGTGTGTTTACTTTGTCTTTTAACTGTGTATTAATTACTATGTAGCAAGATTATTATGACTAATAGGTAATTACTCATTTTTTAAGGATTTGCCCTTAACTTAACTTACAGTATTTTAGCCGCTCAATATACTAATTTAAATGCTTAACTTCAAGTCAAGGCTATGGCTATGCATCAAACATCAAATGAAAATAAACCATTCAATTGCAATACAGATAAGTTTAACTATTTACTTAGAAAAATATATTTACATCTGTACAAGAATATGAATAAACAAAGAATAGTATTTCAGTTCAATACCACAAAAGTTTTGGTCATGTGACCACCAGACCAAATTGTACACAGTCCCAATGAAAGACTATTTCAAACAATTTAAACTTATACCTATAGCCGGCAGCTAACTTAAATTATACTATGGGTACCCAATAAGTTACCGAGTCCCAGGGTGCAGGCCTGATAAGAAGCTCTGGATCGTAGAAGCCACAAACACACAGGCTGCTTCGCGCCAATGCACTGAGAACAAAATAAATATTTGCTTGCAGCAATGCAAGCAAATAGTCTCTGCTGCGAACACGCCGAGTTGGTAGAATGGAGAGACGTCTTCAAAACAGCTCACACGAGATGTCTGGCGATCAGAGTTGTCCGCTGTCCACTGTCCCTGGTTCTCCGTGTGTTTAACTTGGCAGTCCGGACCATGCGTCTCGAAGGATTCCGAGCAGGATACACTTTAGCAAAGTCCACGACTAATAAGCTAGCTCTAGCCGAGTAAGCTTCCAGATGCAATTCGATGTCTCAGTCCGAGTTTTCCGACTTAACTTCACTTAACACTACTACGTGACTGTACAATGTTTTCGTAAGAGTCACTAGTCGTTCATCTATAAACATTTCCAGTTGTAATGCTTCACTGAGTGTTTTACCCACGTAAACGATAGCTGTGCCATGGAGCTGCTCAACATGTCTTCTCTCTTTCATTGCATATTCATTCTCCCCTCTCTCACGTTTCATCTCTGTTACCAATCACTTCCTGCTGACACCTGACCTTCAACTCTGATCTCATTGGCTTAGAAAATAAACAAAATGCAAAACTTTACATTTGAATCTTTTCTTATAGTATTCAAAATAAAAAATCTTTAAAACATTTCCAGCATAATGAACATAGTATTTTGTAAAACAAAATCCATTTTACATCTTGTAAATATTTAAACACATGAACTTGATAATGAAGTCCTATGGCTTTTGCACAATATGCAATATCAAACCTCTGCATAGTTTTTAACCTTTTAAATCATATTTATGAACTTATTCTATTTCTACTATTTATAAATTCCTATTTATGTATCAATAAACTTAGATTAGATTAGATTCTAGGCCTAATTTCCCATAGGGCTACACATATCTATTGAACAGGTAAGATAGATAATATCCTTAGCCAATAATATCATTATTAGGGATTGGCCAATAATATCAATATTATGTACTTATACCTTGTGTTTCTCTTAATAAAGACTGGATAGGGTAGGTAAGACTGGAGACTTAACTAAACTTAGGACTCGACTTGACCTGACATAACTTGTGCCTGGACTTGCGTTGACTTGACCTGCGAAGAAAGAAAAACTGACTTGGGACTTAATTGTGGCTTGGATAAGAGGGACCTTGGAAATGGGCCTATACTTGGCAATAACTGTTGCATCAAGATTGCGCTTCTTCAACAGTGGGTTAATGACAGCTCTTTTAAATGTTGCAGGAAATATACCCGATTGAAGAGAGCCATTTAAAATCATTAATACCTCATGTGCTAGGCAGTTAAAAACAGATTTAGTCAGTCAGCAGGTGGATGACCTGAGCTAACCAACAATATCGTCCAGTTGTTTTATGTCTAAGGGTACGAAGTGAGACATGGCAGCAGTCATATCATATTACTGGAGGGTAGGCTAATTTCTGATTTCTGATAGCTATAATTTTGTTACTGAAGAGTTTAGCAAACTCGTCACATTTTTCAGTGAAGAGCATGTGTAGTTTCTTAATGAATTTGATGTGTTGATGAAGAAGGAGAGACCACTGACGCTAACTTGAGTAAAATAATAGATTTATTACAAAAGAACAGCATCAAACTAGACTTGCCATGGACATCTAGGAGAGAACCGAGCCGGATGGATTCTCTGTGGAATGAAACTCAGGCAGGTGCTTTTTATGCTAAGCCAGAGACAACGTTGATCCTCTGATTCCCCTACATAGGTCACCGTTCACGATTTTACCTTCCTTATCACCGGGACCCCTGACAATGGGCTCTATCTTTCTCTCTTGAGACCTCTGGCACCATCTGTTAATAATTATTATTTTATACAATGGGTACTGCCACTCATTTCCAGACACCTCATATTTCCCCCCTTCGAGACAACACAAAGTCTCGACAGAGAGGAGTCATTGAACTTACGACGTTAATTGGCTTAATAGAAATCACCTACTAACAAACAAAATGATTATAATATACCCTTCTGAACATGCTTAGTCGTAGCAATACAATAAATGTGTGGAGTGTGAGAGCGAAAAACCCATCTGGCAGCTTCCTTTCTTAGTTCATTCAACAACAATCAAGACAGGAAAATTCTCTCACGGTCCCTCTGCCCCAGGCAACCACTTATTGCACTCCTAAACAATTAACTGCAGAGAAGAAGGGTTTAGAAAACTGTACAGGATGATACATGTAATTGCATACATTCAGAACCTCAGAAATAAATAAAAAATTTTGTTCAAAGTCAGGCTGGTCGACCCATCGGACCCTCCAGTGAATCTTTCCCTGCCTATCATCAATGTCCCTCAAAACACCTGAGGTCCCAATATATCCATTTCACCCTGTTACAGAAAACTTCAAAGAAAACAATACTAAATCAAAGCAATATGTCTTGCTAAAAATATCTACTGTAGAGTACAGACTTTTCATCAATAATACAGGTTACATTGTAATAAACAAACTCCAATATTATAAAAACCTGAATAACACATATGTATGTATTAAACTGTTGCTTTTTAACACCATCAACTTTTAATGCTACTTCACTCGACAATCCTGATCATGATGTCCTCATTCAGGGTCCGTCGTCCATTTTCAACCTCCATTTTTGAATGTCCATGTTTGAGTGTTCAAGTCCGTTAGGCTGTTAGGATCTCCGGACACAGCCAACCTCAGACTGGTCCTGAAAGAAAAATTCACCCACCAGTATCTTGCACACACATCAAATACAGTGTAAAAAATTTCACTTTTGCATTCCGCTTTAACATTATTCCAATAGAAACAGAAACAGTCTTTATTTGTCACACGACACTCCACAACACATGCTTGCACACACACACACATGCACATGCTTGATGGTGGCCGGTGAAATGGCTCCTCTGCTTTTAACCCATCCTGGCTTGTCCTTCCTCCGGGGCCACAGCCAGGAGCAGTGGGCAGCATACGTGGACGCGCCCGGGGACCAGGTGATAAGTGTCCATCGCTGGTCAGACGATGATGGGTGCATGTTTTTGGTGGGGGTCCTTACTGACGTGAGGTGGAGGAAACCCCATGTGAGCACGGGGAGAACATGCAAACTCCACACAGAAAGGCTCCTGTTTTTTTGGAAGATAACCCGCCGGAGCACGGTGCCAACAGCGCCCCAGGCGGGAATCGAACCCAGGAGCTTCTTGAGGCAGCAGTGCAATGCGCTGCGCCACCGTGCCAATATATGATTAACATTTTCCTTTTCCCCCTATTCAGAATGGATATTTCTCGACTAGTGTTAGCTCCTCGCTACACATCTCTACCCAATTCAGTCCTGTATGCTGACAGATTTTAACAATGCGATTTTTCAGCACACCATTCAATTTTTTTCACAGACACCTTGGCTTTGCGGATGATAAACAGCTCCTAGACGTTGTTTAATTCCCAATTTTTGCTGAATTAATTTTACTGTTTTATCCACAAACTCTTTCCCATTATCTGAAGATATGCGATCTGGAAGTCCCCACCTGCTTATTACCTCATGACACAAGAACTTGGCTTGGCAACTGACTGAGCATCTTTACGCTTGGTTGGACATGCTTCAGTCCCCCGTGAAAATCTATCCACGTCCACTAACATGTATCTTTTACCTCCTACTGGTCTTATCATGTCAACAAAATCCACAACCAACTCACGAATGGGACCTGTTGGAGTTGAAATGTGACCGAGTGGACTCATCACACCCCTCCGAACATTGTTTTTAAGACCGATTGTACATCTGCCTATGACAAAATCAATTTGCTCAAGCAAGTACGGTGCCCAAAAACATACTCTTTTGTGATTTTTCTTCTTATCGCCCCCCTTGCAACATGGCTAACCCATGTGCTTACTGTATCATCAGACCTAGTAGGTCAGGGGTGGTACCATCAGTCCTTCATGATTTCTCCACAGACCAGTAGACTCTTGTGTGGCCCCTCGGTCCAACCAAGATTGCTTATCTATGGCTGACGCAGCTTCTTGCATCGAGATCACATCTCACACATCTCATTTTATCTTCCAAGTCCACTTCATGGGTGTCAAGAAGAACTTTGCCTGCTTTGTTTGCTCCTGTAATTGCTTTAGCAGCCTCATCCGCTGCTTTGTTACCTTGAGTAACCCTTGACGTGTCCATTTTGTGTGCTACACACTTAGCTACAGCTATTTCCTTTGGCTTCATCATTGCATGCAACAATTTCATTATCTGGGCATGATGCTTCTGTGTCCATGGGTTTTTGTCTGACCCCAATAAGCTACATTTTCTTGACGATACTGTAACTTCTTCCATCCTTTCTCCCATATGCTTCTGCTCAAATCCTTCAGCCACCATTAAAGTCATATGTGGCACACTTTTCTCAATGTCGTGCTCTTTATCAAGATAATCATCAGTGTTTATCTTCATAGCTGCTCCTTTACTTCCTCATTCCACCACCAAGAATCCTCTTCTTTCGGCTGCTCCCGTTAGGAGGCGCCGCAGTGCATTATCTACCTACAATTCTTTCTGTTCTGCTCATCTATAAACCTTCTCTTTGGCCATCTTATCCTCATTGTTCTTATCCACCAACTGTATTTGGTTGAGTTTTCTGAGAGTCTCCTGGTCCTGTTCCTTCTGGTCATGCTCCTTTTTCCTCCGCTTTAGCCCACATCCGTCTGACTGCTGAATCGTATCCTCCAATAGGTTCGTCCGAGTCACTCACACTCTCTTCTCCTATTTCCAGGCTTCTGCCTCGTTGTCTGCTTCCCAAATGGTTCCTTCTCTTGGTACTGTTGGAGCTCTGATACATCTTTATGGTTGTTGTATCCTTGCCCATCTCTATTATTTGCTCATCCCCATCTTTGAAGAGATAGTTGCCCTCCGTTGTCATCACTGGGAGCTGGGGATAAACATCAGTGAACTTCATCTCCTTCTCATAAGGCGGGGGCTTCTTTACAGATGCTGTATGTGAAAAGGGTCAATTTTTCTGCTTCCTTTTCATTTTTCTTTATTTCCTGTCTACTTTGTTCTCTTTTTTTCCTTTGCAGCTTCGAATCATGTCTGTCCCTCCTTGACGAACAGCTGCAGAATGCCAAATTCCGTTTGTCTTTTCTCCGTCAGTCTCTTTCCTCTTTTTCCTTTCTTTTGATTTACTTTATATGTGGACACAAGCACCTGCATTGTTTTAATCACATCTGGGTTAAGAGTTCCTTCAGCTGGCCATGGTTGTTCAATGTCAGGCCAATGCTTGCTCCATTTTCCTGATATTTTTGCAATATCTTTAATAAGGGGATTATTCTTTCACACCACATCAATAGGAATGATTACTTTTGTAATTCTTGTATCCATTTCTTTTATTGTAAATCAAATTGATTTATTAAAATATTATTTATAAAGCACCGTGTAATCACACTCAACCAAAAACAACTGAATTTACCAAACCCAATGAGACCAATAGCTTCCCACTTATGAAAGCAACTTCACTTGTTCATTATCTGATACATCGGATCATACTCATTTATCTTAAATTATCAAAATGTACATCAATGTTCACTCTCAAAACAGCCTCAATCAAGGTAAACCATACTCAGATAATGAAACCAATATTCACAGAATCAATTTTTCAGCATATCATCAATTAAATCAATAATGCTCCATTAATTAGGCGAATGCCTTGATTAGTCAGTCTGTTGCCAAGTCACTAACTAATTGCAAACGCAATATAAAAAAACGAACTACTGTAATCCTATACGTGAGAACAAGCAATCATGCAGGTTATAACTAGATGTACACACATATAGGTAAATGCAGGTGTCTATTGAAAAGAGTTTGTGGATAATCCACACTGGCCTGATTCACGGGATTCAGAATTCTTATGCGCTGTCATCCGCAAGCTCCCGGTGTCTGTGAAGAACTGCCAGATGTCTTGTCATCTGCCCCTTGGATAATCCAATTCAGACACATTCCATCTTCTGTCTTTCCCCCAGCTTTCACTCAGCAAAGTAAAAGAGAGGAAGAAAGAAAAAACAAAAAGAACAACACAAGAGTTCAGTGTCTTAAGACCACTCTAAATTCTTATACATACTATAATACAATTCAATGAGACATACATTCTCAGTGTTTTTATTTCTCGCGCATTTGAAATAAAGTAATGTTTACTTTTATTCATACAACTCATTTAAATCTAAAGAGTATATTAGTCAATCTAATATCACCTCTAATTCATTATTTTTCTTCTATATTCCAATTTAATTTTATTTCATTTTTATTTATTTTATTTTATTTTATTTTAATATTCATTTATTTATTTATTTTCTTCTATCATACTAAGAAAGAAGAGAGAGAGGAGGGAGCTTCTTGTCAACGCCCTCTTGTCAGGGGGAGTCGACTTAGTTCCACTCTGTATGAAGCACCACCCCTTGCTCCACCTCTTAAATTTAGGCACAGCTTCCAGTTTGCTCTGGTCGTCAGCGAGCAAACGTCCTGTTTTAGCTCCCCTCGGCCACGCACAGAGCCATAAATCAAAGCTGGTTCCTTTCCCTCAGCAGCCAAAACACAAAACCTCTTCTCTTGCATTAAAAACTCAGCTTTTCCTTCTATTTCACCAAGACTATCTGCTCCTTTAACCAACAGGACTCACAACAAGCACTGTCACACACACTCCAAGCACAAAGACAAAAAACTCACACACCAACCAAACAATCCACAAATCCTACCCATAATTCAGAGCAGGAGATTTTCTTTTATTTTCTGAATGTGTACATGCATGTGTAGGCAGACTTTTTCTGGTGATTCTAGCCCTTCTCTCTTTTATCAAATATATAAAGTCCTGTGAAGGTTCATATCCTTTATCAACTGTATAAAACATCCTTGAAAGAAAAAGGCTCATATATATTTATCAAACGTGCTTAACGAAAAAGGCTCATATATATTTCTCAAACGTCCTTTAAAGAAAAAGGCTCATATATATTTATCAAACGTCCTTAATGAAAGGCTGATCATTTTTATTCTCAGCTTTACAAAGTCCATAAACAGGCTCATATATATTTATCACTAAAGGGGCAAGAAATGTTTATTTTATGTATTATTTAAGTGCTCACCACATATGTATACCTATTTAATAACCCATGTATTCTATATATCATTTACACATATACACGAACAATACACAAATCTCTTCACACCTCTTTAGTCGGCACACTCACACACACATACAGGCACACTCACACACCAAAGGAAAAAAACATGTCCTTCCAGCAACACATATGATTCTCCAAAAACAGCGCTTAACTTTATACTTTAACCTCAACTCATGTATACTTTTCTAAATTCATCAAGATTTTCACTTTGGCCAGACTTTTAAAATTTCACTATGGCCAAACTTTTAACAAATTATCCTTTTAATCAGATTCTTTCAGCATTCTGCTTTTCCACATTTTTTTCTCAAACTTTATTTTTCATCTTTTAAGCCTTTAACTTGTAACTCATTTTGCTTAATTCTTCATCTTTTTCATCTTACGTTAGGCATTGAACTTTTATCTCTTTTTCACTTTTCATCTTTTTAATCTTACTTTAGACTTTTAACTTTATCTCTTTTTCATTTTTCATCATTTTTCATCTTACTTTAGGCTTTTAACTTTTATCTCTTTCACTTTTCATCTTTCTCATCTTCATTCATATAATTTTATTTTGAGTCAATTCCCCTGGCCAGGGTTATTTCCTCTTTGTTTTTCCGACCTAGATTTGACTATATTATATTTTCATTCAGCCACTTTCACGCAGCATTTTATGTACACATGTCTTACTTTTTAAGGAGATACGGGCCCTGTCTCCATTAATCTTGCATGGTTATTTAAATAACTTTTGGCTACTAGTTCTGCCATTCTACAATTACTTTTTACTTCTACTTTCTCCACATCTTTTAAGCTTTTATCTTTTACTTTTAACTTCATCTTTTATTTCTCTCGTCTCTATTCTCTATTTCAACTTAATTCTCTTTTTCTTTGTTTATTATTCTCTTATTCCCCTTATTTACCTCTTTTACAAGTTAATTAACCCAAATTTAGACCGAAACTCACTTCACACATCAACACATCATCTCCGCACAATATGCTCTTGTCAGTGCAGCCTATTTGCACAAAATACTACCGCCTCAAGAACCACACAAAGCTCAATTTTGTGAGGTAACACTCACCCTATTAGTGGTAATTTGCTGGAGCAGGCAGCATCAGCAGGTGAGGCCCAGCAGATCCTAGTTTGTGACGCCACTTTGTAGTTTCTTGATGAATTTGATGTGTTGATGAAGAAGGAGAGACCGCTGACGCTGACTTGAGTAAAATAATAGATTTATTACAAAAGAACAGCATCAGACTAGACTTGCCATGGATGTCTAGGAGAGAACCGAGCCAGATGGATTCTCTGTCGAATGAAACCCAGGCAGGTGCTTTTATGCTAAGCAAGAGACAACGTTGACCCTCTGATTCCCCTACATAGGTCACCGTTCACGTTTTCACCTCCCTTATCACCGGGACCCCTGACAATGGGCTCTGTCTTTCTCTCTTGAGACCCCTGGCACCGTATGTTAATAATTATTATTTTATACAATGGGTACTGTCTTGGGACTTCACTCATTCCCAGACACCGCACATGTCTAACGGGGTTGTAGATGGGGGATCAATAAGTAGATCAACAGTGGAGAAGAGCACTTTATTATTGTTGATATTTTCATTAATGATTTTAGAGAAGAAAGACTGTCTGGCCTGTTTAATTTCTATATTGTATCGATTGAGACTATCCTTGTAAATATCATGATGAACCAGATTTTTGTCTTTGTCCATTTTCATTCTGCCTGGTGACACTCTTAACACACTTAAGCTGCCTAACAACTGCTCCATTTCTCCAGGGGGCCTTTTGTTTTTCTATGTTTTTAGTTAACAGGTGCAATGTCATCAATGATATTTTGTATTTTTGAGTTTAAGTTGTTCACAGGATCCTCAGTTGATGATGCCATGAACAGCGGTAACTCATTTACAATTCTCTTAATGGTTTCAATGGCATTATTGTTCATTTTAATTGTTCGGGTATCCCTCTGTTGTACAGGAAGAGCAGACAAGTCAAAGAATATGCAACAGTGATCTGAATTAACAACATCCTTGACACAGGGTACAGTGATATTAAGTCCTTTTGATATTACCAAGTCCAGAGTATGCCCCTTATTGTGGGTGGGTCCAGAAACATGGTGAGTGAGGTCAAATGCCTCCAATTGGCTAATGAAGTGTTGAGCATCCGGGTCTATTTGATTGTCAACATGAATATTAAAATCACCTGAGATAATTACACAATCATAATCAGTGGAGACCTTGGACAGTGCCTCAGAGAATTCATCAAGAAAGCCACATTTAGATTTTGCTGGCCGGTAAACAGTTAAGATTAAAATCGGGGCACTGCAGTTTATAAATATGCAAGGTGTTCAAAAGACGTGAATTCTCCAAGGAGGATTTTCTTGCAGGTATAGATATCAGAGAAGACAGCAGCTATTCCACCGCCTCTCTTATCAGCTCTAGTGGTTTGGATCATTTGGAAATTAAGAGGTGCTGTCTCAATGACTGCGACCGTGCCATTTCTGTCAGTAGAGAGAAATCCAGGTTTTAGCTACTTATAAGCTCATTAACTTAAAATGACTTATTAGTTAGTGACCTGATGTTTAATGAAGTCATTTTTATTGTTTTAGGTGCATGGCTTTGATAGTTGGATAGTTGGAGTCCGAACCGGTAGTAAATTGTATAGATTCCTGTATGATACAGGGAAGTTATGTGATTCTGGTCTATGGTTTAGATGGTCTATGGTTATGGTTTATAATTACAGGAATCTGTAAAGCAGAGTGACAGTCATTATTGTCAGTAGAGTGGATCGGACTCACCAAACATCAGTAGTGAACAGGATTTTAACGTAAGTTCCATGTTCATGGCGAGGAGACGTGATCCGTGAATGTTTGGATGTACTCCATCATGTCTGAAGACGTTTGGACGGTTCAAGAAGGTGCCAAAGTTGTCCACAAACGGTATGTTGAGGGAGCAGCAGTACCCCTTGAGCCATGTGTGTAGCCGAAGGACACACGTGAATTTTATGTCTCCAAAGCTGGGACACTGCAGTGGGGTGGAGACGATGAACCGGCCGTCCAACTGTAGAAGACTATCAATAAGCTTCGTAAAGTCCTCTTTAAGTGTCTCCGATTGTTTGTTCCTGAGATCGTTGGTTCCGACGTGGATGAGTAAAGTGGAGGCAGACGGATTTTCATCCAGCAGCTGTGGAATTTTGGGGTCTATATCCTGGGCGCGGGCACCTGGGTAGTAGAGGGCTTTAGCCGCAGCAAGGTGATGTGTCGAACCATGAAGGAGCCGACAATGAGCATGGATGGAGGTCCAGCAGTAGAGGAGTTCCGAGGGACAGCAGCAGCAGCCGAGTCAGGAGAGCACCGCCCTCCCGGAGGCGGCACAGGAAGACGGTCCAAATCAGTGGCCGCAGGGCAGCCCCGATGGGCAGAGATCGTGCTGCGGGAACTGAGGCAGGCTGTGGATTTCTTCGAAGACCGACTTCTCGAGAGCGCTGAGTCTGTCGACCAGGTGCAAACAGTTCCCACAGTCCGTGGAGGTAGGCATCGATGCCGGCATTGTTAGCAATATGCTAAGCTAATAGGCTAATTACCACTAGCCGAGCACTAGCCAAGGCAAAGTCCACATTCCAAAATCCAAAAAACAGTTCAGGCGAGGGTCAAAGCCAGGAAATAGTAAGGATTTCACAGTGCGAACAATCCGAAATCCGTAATTCAAAATCAGGTAAAGTTGGGAAACGATTCAACCAAGTAATGCACTGACATGAAGTAACGCACACACAAAGACGTCACCGGAACCGACATTTATTTTTTGTCTTGGATGTTAATTTAGTCATAAGTAATTATTTTCAGTTTTAAAAAGCTTGTGAGGTGAATATT
Source organism: Zeus faber (assembly GCF_960531495.2). NCBI lineage: Eukaryota > Metazoa > Chordata > Actinopteri > Zeiformes > Zeidae > Zeus > Zeus faber. Next base: position 24,375,267 of record NC_137206.1, on the reverse strand, counting down.
CACTTTTTTGCCAGAGTGACTCCAGCCTCCCGAGTCATTGAATATATCTGGTTAACAAGATAGCTGTGTAGCACTGCAGGATTATGTCACTGTAGAGAGCATCGTCGTGGCAGAAAATAAAGATTTTGGAAACACTGACAGGAACAACTTTGGATTATAACACCTCCATTCCACCGTTACCAGTGTCTCCCTGCCCCTGCCCCCACCCCCATGCCCAGCCCTCCCCACCTGCCTCCCCCACACAGCCAGGTGTCTGGGATGGAGCGGTATGCTTTGATTATGGATGAGGTGAGCCTAAGTACGTGCCTGCTCAGCAGAGCATCCCATAATACGAAAGGAATTTCCGCCGGAAAGGCAGTGACAAGCCCAGCTGGGTGTGAATGGATGTTGTTTGTGAGCACGAGCGCTTGACTGTGAAATAGAAACAGGAGGTGCGGGGGGGGATCAAAGAGTTGCTGCACTGTGTCGTATCGGACACCGCGGGGTCGACCCGCCAGGTGCATTATTTGGAAATAACGAACACAGGAGCTGGTCATTTACATCTGTGTTTCCCATTTTCTCATCCTACACTTTATACAATGAAATAACCCCACAGCACTACACCACAAAATGTCTCAAACCCGGAGAACTTTGCACATTATTATTATTATTATTAGCCCACTACTTAACATGGACTTCACAAACAGACACTCTGGTGAGAAAGGCGAGGCAGCGTCTTTACCACCTCCGGCAGCTGAAGAAATTCGGGGTCTCGGTCAGGATCCTCAAGTCCTTCTACTGTGGAGCAGTGGAGAGCATCCTGACAGGCAACACTGCCTGGTTTGGGAACTGTACTGTTCAGGACAAGCGGGCCCTGCAGAGGGTGGTGCGTTCAGTTGAACGTACCACTGGAACTACCCTCCCCTCCCTGCAGGACTTATACACCAGGAGGTGTAGTAGCAGAGCCCACAGGATCGTGAAGGATCCTCACCACCCAAACAACGGACTATTCGAGCTGCTGCCGTCAGGCAGAGTTTCTTCCCGCAAGCATTAAGGACTGTCAATGCTGAACTCCCCAGGGGTCCTAACAAAAAAGCACTGTACTGCAATTTACTGTTTCACTGCTTTGGGTTACTGCATACTGTGCTGTATTGCTGTTCTGTTCGGTGTTACTGTATTGCTGTGTCATACTGTTGTATACTGTACTGTATATCTCTATACACAATTTATTCAGTTAGTTAGCTAGGTAGAAATTAGGTAGCTATTGTCTTCAGTTTAGAACTTATTGTGCATAATCTCCGGGTGCGTTGCAATGACATTTAACTGCATATATGTACGAACGTATGTATATGTGTGTGACAAATAAACCTCTTGAATCTTGAATCTTGATAGATAGTGATGATAGTGCATGACTCGTAAATTATTCATTCTCAGCAAACAAATCTTTTCAATGACTCGGGTGTTGCTTGGACAAAAGAATTGGCAAGTGAGTCAACTCACAAACTTAAAATAATCACCGTGTACTCACTTACATCGTCTGACCAGCAATGGACATATGTGACCAGGTCCCCGGGTGCATCGTTGAATGCTGCCCACTGCTCCTGGCTGCCCCCCCCCCCCCCCCCCCGGAGGAAGGACAAGCCAGGATGGGTTAAGTGCAGAGGCCCGACACTGGCAACCATTGAAGCATGTGTGTGTGTGTGTGTGTGTGTGTGTGTGTGTGTGTGTGTGTGTGTGTGTGTGTGTGTGTGTGTGTGTGTGTGTGTGTGTGTGTGTGTGTGTGTGCGTGTGTGTGTTTGCCTGAATGCATGTGTTGTTGTGGTGTGCTGTGTGACGATTAAAGATTGTTCCTCTTCTTCTTCTCTTCTTTACAGTCCAAGGCGAACAAAAAGGCTCGAGCATTTGGTACAATTCGTATTGAATGTGACTGATATACTGAGTTTTAATTCTCCCGAAATGAATGATTTTGACAGAATTGAATGATTCTTGTAAGAATTCCTTTCACAACACAGAGCCACGTCAGAAATTCCAAATGACTGTTTTCATCATCAAGAACCGGATCTCAAAAATCAAACCTTTCATCACCATTAATAGTCATGAATTTCAGTGAGAAACCTCATCTGTTCTGCTGGAAGTGCTGAGTCAGAAGAATCGTGCAGCTTTGCAATTTAGATCTTGCAACACAGGGGCTAGTTTCCATTATTTATGTCTTTGAAGTGGAATTTCAAACAAGTGGAAGGGAACGCGGCCTCGTGCAAGGTGGGCGTCGCGGCGACGGTCGCGAAAAACAGTTCATCCCTTGGCGGTAATAATACTGAATTAACTGCTCTTCACGGTCCAGCAGTGTGCGATGCAGTCGGGGCAAAAAGAAAAAGAAAAAAGCAAGTGATTTCATCGTAAAGATTATCTCTGGTAGCGCCCAGATTTTCAGTTTCATAATTCCTGTTTGATGAGCCCCAGTGGTGCTTGCAGTGTCTGGTTCCATGTAAAAAGATTACATAAGCACGGACTGTGTCAATTACAATCTGATTCCGCCCAGGAAAAGAATAAAAAGAGCATGGCCGCCGCCGCCGTTGCGATAACCTTCCTGGAAATAATATGCGCCGAAGCCGTCCCTATCCGGGGGAATCTCTCTATGTCATCACTCTTAATCTAATTACAGATCATTACTCAATTCCTGGAATCCTAACTGTTTTATTTTGCCACAGTAGGAAATAATGACTTGGTAATAAAGTGCCTTTATCAAATAACCCCCTGTGTCTCCATCTCTGTGTAAGTTATGCGGAGCCGAATGTGAAGTCGGTGCAGAAAATGGAATGGGAACAAAAAAAGAGCATAAGAGACCGTAAGGACGCAATGCCAATGCTCATTCTGCCGCGGCGCTGCAGCCGGGTCGTCCTTTACGATCACGCCCGTGCCCCAGCCGCCCGCACTGCGTTACGGCGGCAGAAAGTCATGACTCCTGACAGGGCACGCCGTCATTGATCAGACAACACACACCCACACACATACACACACACACACACACACACACACACACACACTCTCAGAGTAATGGCACAGTCACGAAAGCCCGGGGGATAATATGAAAGGGGGGGCGGGAGAATGTTGTGTGTTACCCTTATGTAATTTCACACTTCACTGCTACACTTTTCTCTTTCCCTGACAGTGAACCGCCGCACCACCCTGTCACAATTGCACGGAAAGGGAGTTTGGCGCCTAAACCAAAAAGCCGGACGCTGTTGGATTTTCAGATTAGAAACCTCGGCGGCAAACCTGGCTCCAGAGTACCTTTGCTCGCTCGGAAGTCGGAAGGAGGTAGAACCCCCCCACCCCCCCCCCCCACCACCACCACCACCACCACCACCCACCCCTCCCCCCATAGGGGGGAAAGGGAGCAGCTCGGCTGAGCGAGCAATTGCTCATCGCCCTCACATACGCGTCACATTAGCATATCTGGCTGCCCCCCCGTAGACGCTAAATGCAGGTGAAGCGCGGGCGTGGTATTATTTCGCACTCCAACACAGAGGCTCTACCGTCCACTTAATTTCACTCCCCACGGATAACGGAGGTCCAAGGCATGCTGCACAAACCCTTGTTTTTTTTTTTTTGTTTTTGTTTTATTCTTAATTGGCTTCTGGGTTTCTGGCCCGTAATCGTATGTTGTGAAGCGTTTCCGCGTGTCCTCCCCCTTTTGATTCTGTTGCCTCGTTTGTCAAAGCAGTTCGTGGGACAGCGGAGCTGCACACGGAGAGCAGCAGATGTTGTTATGTGGTTGCGCGTGGCTGTCATCTTGAATACGCGGAATGTTGCATTGTGGACGCACTTCTTAAAGCTGTATGTGAGGAAAAAATATGCGCTGGTTTTTAGTCATATTGAGATTGTCCTGAACCGAACCGTAGACTGGAAACAAAAGATGGACTTAGCGTCTGTAAAGTCACCGTTTGGTTTCTGAAGAGACGATTTGAAGGCTCGGGTTTGGGTTTGTGCTCGCCTCCAACTTAGATTCTTGGTACTCTAGCGATATACTGTATTAAAAACAATGGATCTAGCATCTGTGTTGTCGTTTGTTGTTTCCTAAAAAGACAGTTTGAAACAGGTTTGGTTCATGCTCACCACTGTCTTAAATTTTTACTACACCGCGTTCCAAATTATTATGCTAATTGGATTTGTGTCAAAAAAAAGTTTTTCAATTTACCTCATGGATGGTATTGTGTCTCAGGGCTCTTTGGATCACTGAAATCAATCTCAGACACCTGTGATAATAAGTTTGCCAGGTGAGCCCAATTAAAGGAAAACTACTTAAGAAGGACGTTCCACATTATTAAGCAGGCCACAGGTTTCAAGCAATATGGGAAAGAAAAAGGATCTCTCTGCTGCCGCAAAGCCTCAAATAGTGCAATGCCTTGGACAAGGTTTGATCATCGTACTGTGAAGAGATTTGTGGCTGATTCAGAGCACAGACGGGTTTGTGCAGATAAAGGCATAATGAGGAAGGTTTCTGCCAGACAAATTTATCAGATTAAGAGAGCAGCTGCTAAAATGCCATTACAAAGCAGCAAACAGGTATTTGAAGTTGCTGGTGCCTCTGGAGTCCCGCGAACCTCAAGGTGTAGGATCCTCTAGAGGCTTGCAGTTGTGCATAAATCTACTATTCGGCCACCCCTCACCTATGCTCATAAGCAGAAACAGTTTCAGTGGGCCAAGAAATACATGAAGACTCATTTTTAAACAGTCTTGTTTACTGATGAGTGCCATGCAACCCTGGATGGTCCAGATAGATGGAGTAGTGGGTGGTTGGTGGATGGCCACCATGTCCCAACAAGGCTGCGACGTCAGCAAGGAGGTGACGGAGTCATCTTTTGGGCCGGAATCATGGGGAGAGAGCTGGTAGGCCCCTTTAGGGTCCCTGAAGGTGTGAAAATGACCTCGGCAACGAATATAGAGTTTCTGACTGACCACTTTCTTCCATGGTACAAAAAGAAGAACCGTGCCTTCTGAAGCAAAATCATCTGCATGCATGACAATGCACCATCTCATGCTGCAAAGAATACCGCTGTGTCATTGGATGCTATGGGCATAAACGGAGAGAAACTCATGGTGTGGCCCACATCCTCCCCTGACCTTAAACCTTATTGAGAACTTTTGGAGCATCCTCAAGCAAAAGATCTATGAGGGTGGGAGGCAGTTTGCATCAAAACAGCAGCTCTGGGAGGCTTTTCTGACGTCCTGCAAAGAAATTCAAACAGAAACTCTCCAAAAACTCTCAAGTTCAATGGAGGCAAGAATTGTGAAGGTGATATCAAAGAAGGGTCCTATGTTAACATGTAACTTGGCCTGTTAAGATGTTTTTGATTGAAATAGCTTTTGATTTCAATAAATATGACCTCCTAATGCTGCAAATTCAACAAATGACCATTTTCAGTTCTTTACAACCTATAAAATGTTTTGAAACTCTGTTGTGCATAATAATTTGGAACAGTGCATTTTGAGTTTTTTTATTTTTGAAAAAAATACTGTTATCATTGGGAGGTTTGTTCAATAACATTCGAATTGTACCCTAACGGTGGATGACTTAAATTATACTGACTGTCATTTGCATCGACTTTTTAGGAAAATCTGAGAAAAATGTAATTTGCATAATTATTTGGAATGCAGTGTAGTATTCAGAATGGCCTTAATGATCGACTGTACTGAAAAAATATATTCTTCGTGTCTGTAACATCCCACGTCGGTTTCTGAACAGACAATGTGAAGCCTCGAGTTCAGGATGGGGCTCGCCACCATCTTCAATTTTTTGTAGTGTTGAGGCCTGAGCTGTACCACAGACGGTACAGAAAACGGATGTCATAGAGTCTGTGATGTCACCCGCAGGCTTCTGAAGAGACGATTAAAGCCTCAAATTTGGGTTTACACTCTTCGCCATCTTGGCAGGACTGAGATAGAGTTTTGGAGGGTTGGGAGACAGGGCGGAATCTTGGTTGTGGTGGCGACGGGGCCAACGAAACAACTAGACAGCACAAGAAAGGGACACGGGCACCTTTCGCGAATGGGAGACATATCCATCAAGGCAACCAAACACCCACATATACACCTAAATATATATATTTCTTTAAACGTTAGTATTGTCTTCATGCAATATAATAACATCAAAATTCAAAATCATAACCAAGAGACCCATTAGAAGTTAAAAACCTAGATATTGAGGCCCTTAAGGCCCCAGTACACTGACGCTGTTTACACATTTCATCATCTGCGCTGCTTTAACTTCAGAAGGTTGAAGATACACCAATGACAATTATGTACCCACAGGATTTCATGTGGATTTCGGTGTATGGATGTCCCCCAATAAATACAAGGAGTTAAAAATAATTTCTATTGACAACAACATTAGGGCTGTGAAATCAAATCACCTCAAAGGACGAAGGAACCTCCTTTGAGAAGAAAGAGCCCATGGTCAGGGATTTAATGACTGAATTGGATTATGGTTATTGTTGTGCTAGTGAAGGGTGTGGCGGCGCTGTATCCCTACAGTATGAAAACAATTCCCCATCTCACAACGGTCCCGATCGTCTGCTAAACAGAACAAAACAGCACTCGACTTGAAGCCATTATTAATTCAGGGAAACATGTTGTGAAATAAAATGAGCCGGGCGCGCGCACACACTAATAGACGCTAACACGTAAACAAATGGAGCCCCGCTCAACCGCCACTTGTAAAATGCTGAAATAATCGCTCGTCTACAGAAAAAGATGGAAAAATAAAACATTCAAAGAGAGAGAGAGAAACAAAGGAAAACAAACAACAGAAACATTCCTTCGTTCTTGTAAAAAACAACACAGGCGTGAATGTAGGACGGTGATTAGGCTGTTTACCACAATTCACTAGTCTACTCTACTCTACCTCTACTCTACTCTACTCCACTCCACTCCACTCTACTCTACTGTACTCTACCTCCCTCTTCTCTACCTCCCTCTATTCTACCTTCCTCTAATATACCCCCATCTATCCTACCTCCCTGTATTCTACCTCCCTCTATTCTAACTTCCTCTATTCTACCGCCCTCTACTCTATCTCCTTCCAGTTTACCTCAATCTACTCAGATGTAGGAGGTAGAGTAGCTAGCATACAAGGGCTATTTTCAATTCACAATCCACTCTAGCTCTACAGAACCTGTGTTCTATCTCTGTTATATCGCTGATCTATCTCTGTTCTACCGCTACTGTACTCTACAATAAACAAACAAATACATTCTCACAAAAAAAAAAAACAAACAGCTATTTAAATCAGGCTATTTATTATTCCCGGCGGTGACAGTGGGAGTTCAGCAACAGTGAAAAGTGGAAGGGCTAATTAGCGCTGACACCTCTGAACACATGTCGTTGTGTGATTAGCCTGATGCTAACAAGGTGCACACCACACCAGACCCAGCAGGTCAGCGTCATTGTGTGACGCTGAGGGAGAATTTTAAATTCTGATGAACAGGTTATTTTTATGCTGATGTGTTGGTGAATACTTAGGGCTCAACGGGGTAGATCCACTACTAACATTATGTGAACTCAACTTGAAAATTACAGATTTATTCCAAAGTGAACTGGTGATTTGGAGTATGTTCCTCCAGAAGAGAGGGATGATGTCTCTGCCTCTACTCTCTTTCTACTCCCCCTCTACTTCTACTCTCTACTACCTCTACTTCTATTCTACCCGTACCTCTACTCTACCGCTGCTTCTATTCCACTCTACCTCCCTCTACTCTAACTGTCCTCTACTTCTACTCTATGCTACCTCGACCTTTGATCTACTCTCCCTCTTCCCCCTTTAGCGCCCTCTGCTCTAACTCCTTCTACCTAATCTACTCTATCTCTACTCTTCCTTTCCTTGACCCATGCTCTGCCTACTTTACTCTACCTCTAACCTATCTCGACTTCTGCTCTACCTGTTTATACCTCTACTCCATCTATACTTTACACTCTACTTTTAGTCCTCCAATAATCTACCTCTACTCCGCCTCCGCTCCACCTCTACTCTGCCTTTACTCTACCTCTACTCTACCTCCCTCTAATCGACCTGTACTCCATCTCTACTAAATCGCTACCTCTGCTCTACCTCTACTCTATTCTACCCCTACTCCAGCTCTTCCTTTACTCTACCTCACTCTAATCTAGCTGTACTCCACCTCTACTCAATCGCTACCTCTAATCTACCTCTACTCTACCTCTAGTCCATCTCTGCCCTTACTCTACCTCTACTCTATTCTACCCCTACTCCACCTCTACCTCTACTCAATCGCTACTCCCTCTAGTCCATCTTAGCCTCTGCTCTACCTCCTTCTATTCTACATCTATTCTATTCTACCCCTGCTCCACGTCTACCTCTGCTCCAGCTTCATCTCATCCACCTGTACTCCACCTCTACTCAATCGCTACCTCTAATCTACCTCTACTCTCCCTCTAGTCCATCTCTAGCTCTACTCTGTCTTTACGTCTACTCAACTCAGCCTCTGCCAGTAAATAAACAAACAATATTGCAGTAAGAAATCCAAAATG